>NW_028324300.1:15934439-16251939 GCF_058129835.1 Hydra viridissima
AGGTATCAGGTTTTTAATGGCTCACTCGTACTTCGTTGAACTTTGAGTAAAGTGTAGTTTTATAGAAACTTCATACCGAAAAATACAACACTAATTTTTAAAATTGTATAGATGACCAAATTTCAAAACAAAGCTACAGTCCGACTGATATTTGTGATGATAATTGTGGATAGATTACTTATTAAAAATTGAAAATAAATGTTTTAAAGAATTTCCGAAACATTTTCTATAGAAATTCTTTTAAAAAGTTTAAAAAAAAACTTTGAAGAATTTCCAAATTTATAGGTAATCGAAGAAAGCATAAAATGAAAACAAATTTGGTCTTGCGCGAAAACAATTGTGATCATAATGCTCCCGTGCCAGATCAACAGAGATCGTAAAACTGTTCTCGTGGGAGATCGTGAAGATATAAAATGAGTTAGAATTTGAATATGATTTCCTTTTAAAATAAATGTAAAAAACTGAAGATTTGATTTTAAAAATTTCCTGGTTTTTTGTTGCCAACAGTAAGTTTGAATTTTAGCATTTCATACCAAGTTTCAAAAATAATCCCATTTTTTTTCAAACGCCTTTTGTTTCAAAATATTTGACAAGAATACACTACAACCCTATTGTTTTTATCGCTGCTTATTTGTAAACTTTGACTTAAAATCAGGAGGCGAAGGCGGCGCTGGTTCAATAAAATATATTGAATAGATGTTTTTTTATTTGCCTTTTTAATATTGTGTCAGTGTTTTGAAATCACCGACTAAAGTCCTTAACATGGTTTTTCTTTCATTACTTTGTCGATAAAAGCATCAACCAGCCTCCTAAAACAAGTAGTGCGTGCTTAATGCAATGTCTCAATACACAATTATTTTCAGGAAAACTTTGAAAACAGAAATTTTCCAAATTGCAAGTTGATTTTTTATATAGTCAGCATGTTTAACTTTAGGTATCGGATTTCGGATTAAAGTATAAATTTACATTCCCCCTGGAAGGTAACTGAGCGCGTGAATCCGTTTAGAAATTGGAGCATAAAGTTTTTTTAAATACAGTTTTTCAAGTGTAATATTCGAAAAGACACGACTCTTATAAAACTGAATTTAAGCAGGTTCAAACTTTTATTATAATTCTGTTAAAACGTATCGACATTTGGTTTTTCCATTAAGAATAACAACAAAAAATGTATAAATTTCTGCATCAGTCTATTAAAGTAAGTCGAGTTTTTTAAAATAGATTGATTTATCCGTTTAAAACAATAAAATTTTACGGTGATATAAGTTTATATTCGTACAAGATTTGTAATTTTTGAAAAACAAGTTCAGCGGATTAAATCGAATAGCAAATCTGTGCAATATTTTGAAAGACTGAAACAATATAATGTGAGGTATCGCATATTTTTTTCTGGAATCTTATAGCTTTGTAGGTGTAAATATAAAAAACTTTTGACTGATATAGAAATTTGTACGTTATTCGTTATTAAAGGAAAACCAAAACGCCGATGCTTAGTAATGCAGGTAATTTACACGGTGCGAATCGAGACAGAGAACTATCGAAAAATCAAACACTACTCAACGGAAAAAAATAGCTGCTGCAGACGTAACACAGAGAAACCAGTTCGTGCATAGGTCTTGTTTGAAGATCTACAATGAAACTGTTAGAAAACTGTTTTTAAATGGCATAAAACTGGATATAATGACCGGGCCAATTAGTGTTTGAGAAGCAATTGAAGCTTATGAAGTAAATGATATTTAATAAGCAATTGCACACTGGACCAAAGTAACCGTCAGCTTCAATATCGCTTCAATCAAACGAAACAATATTTATATTAATATTAATAGCATATTGATAGAAAGTCTTTCTGAAATGGAAATAGATTGTCATCATATTATATGAAAAATTTAATAAAGAATTCATATTTCAGATTACAACGTAATGACCTTAAGGAGAAAATGATAAACCTATAGAAATCGTTTCTTTCTGCACAATTTTTTAAACAGGTTTTTTTTGTGTTTAAACTTTTTGTTTTCGTATTTATTAACATTTATCTTTAAAAAAAATTTTTATTTTTTTATTTATCTCGTGCAGGAGCCAATCTCCTTATTTGTTTACAGTTATATTTGTTTTACTATAAATTTGAAGATTATCAAAGTATTTGTTCCTAGATCTGATATTCTCCATCAATCTTATAATTGTGTTTACAATTATATGAGAAGTTTGATTTAAGGTTTGGTTTTCACTAAAGCTGAGATCAAAACTTTTAAATAAGAAAAAAACTAAGAAAAAAACTTTTAAACTAATATCAAACTTTTTAAGGACCAAACCAAACAATTTAAAGAGAAACTGACAGTATAGTTGTAAAAGTTCATGTACCATGAAATATTGTCTTAAAAGCCATTTGCCTTTTACTCTTCGTTTATTTTTTTCATTTGTAATTTGTTCGTCACATTTCGTTCACGTTGGAACTTTGAACTTTATGTTTTAAAATTATCCATTTGTTTATTCCTTACTATCTAAAATTATTTTTTTCAGTTTTAACAAACAATTTTGTTAGCAACGATCTCTTTAGCAATTCATATCACGTAAAAAAAATGGCGTCAAAAAATGTGTGTTTTGAACTTGAAACAAAGTTCATGAATGAAACAACAAATGAAAACACAGAGAAAAAACCGATCAATGTGAAAAAGTTAACAGAGAAGGATTTCAATGAACTAAACAGAGTAATTAAAAAAATGGCGGAAGAAGCAGTGGACGAAGAAAAAGTTCTGGAGGTAAAACCAGAACCAAGCGAAGAAAAGTTATTAGCTGATATATTAGGAGATAAATTTAAAGAACTTCAAGCGACTGCAGATAAAGTAACTGCGAGACAAATCGAGGCTTTTGCAAAAAGAGCAATCGATACAGCTGTGGCGACTCGCGATGTCGTCAGAGCATTTCGTGAAGAAAAACTTGACTTTGAAGATGTGAATGAATTGAGGCAAAGTTACATTAATGCCATTCGTAAGCTATCAGATAATAAAGTGATGACCAGTTGGATAGGATGCGCTCTCCAAACAACAAATGATGTTTATGAATTTGGAGTGGTATTGCATAAATACTTAAAAGTGGCAGAAAAGAAAAAAATCAGAGAACAACAATATAAAATACAAGCGAATGAGCTAGAAAAAGAATTAATTAAAATGACTATTGATGAGACTCCAGATTGCTTTAAGAAAGCATTACATGTGTATCTTGCTCGTTATTACGCAACATATTATAAGGATGATGTATCTTATAAAAACGGAAAGCGGTCGTATTCTTCGATCAACAATTTTGAAGAAAACTTTACATTTCAAGGAATTCTTTCAGAAAAGATTGATAAACAGAGAGCGAAGTTAGTAGAATTGAAAGTTGACAATAAAAATGATATCCCTAATTCTTACAGATCTTACGATGATTACGTGCAGTACATAATCAAAAAAGACTATTTACAGTTTGTTAAAGATGATAAACGGCAAGAATTCGCATTAAAGCTAAAACTGTACAGAGCATACTTAAAGCAAGGAGAGTTTGACAAGCAAAGATATTGTGGCGATCGGAATGAAGTCAGAAGAGCACTTCTTTGTACTCTTTTCGTAGGATTAGGGACGATAGTAGGATTAGTCTACGGTGTCACCAGAATCAGAAACGAATTTAAATGGAAGCGAAACAAAATAACGTTAAAAGAAACCATGCGGACGTATTTGAAGTATGCTTTGAAAATCGATTGGGTTCTCGAAAAAAAATATACAATCGAAAAATTAAAACACTACAGCGATCTCACAAAATCAAAATACGGAAAGTACTTAATGGAAAAGAATCTGGAAGAACTAAGTTACGAATTTAAAAACAAGGATTGCGAAAAGTCATTCGAAACAGCTTTTAATTTGTTACAAAAATTGACTAATACAGGTATTGCTGATCGAGAAAACTACGTACATTTCAATTTCGAATTCGCGTAAACATTTTGATTGCTTCAAGTAATTGAAAATCTTTTGAAAGAAAACTCCAAAAAATTCGTAACTTTTTCGCTTTAAAAAGCTTAGTCTAACGTTGCTCATATTTTAATTTGAAATAGAGGGAAGAAATCGAAAATCCTTGTAATTTACACGCGTGTAATTGGATGTAAATAAAATTTGATAGATTTTTTAATTTTAGGAAGATTGTTAAATGTCCTTACGAGTATTTTATTTACCTATTGAAAACATACTCCGTAACGCGTTATAAGTGATTCAAGCAACTTAAAAGAATAAACACGTTAACCTGATGTTCAAATTGCATGCATATTCTTGATTATGGTGCACTCTTTTGTCAATCCCCTTACCCTCTTGCTATCTATAAATGTTTTTCTCCCCCATCAGAGTAAGTAAAGAGTAGGCAAAAAGGATATCTGAAAACACTTAGAAGGAGAACAAAAGAAATTTATGTATTGACAAGTTAAACAAGTAAACTTTCAATTCCCTCCGCCCCTCCCCCAAAACTTTTTCAAGAACTTTTTGAATCAAGCTTGATAAAAGGTTTCCCGATGCTGGCGCTTATACCATGCTTCTTGCTGTTGGTCATTTCCTTAATCCTTATTATACGGGTGTAGCATGCAAAAGGTTTGGAACCTATGAAAATGTCTACAAATCCTTGGTTGAAAACCACACCAATCATCGTGAATGGCTGAACAAAATTATGGATCAACCAACAGCCACTGCAAACTTGGAGGAGGAAACAGATTCTTTCGCTCAGGACGTGATTGAATCTCACTCTCAACAATCACAAAGCACAGGAATTACGGACAAGTCCGACATTGCTAAGGAATGGGATGTCTATAAGCCTATGCATCCGCTGGCCGACAACTTATAAGAGGAAAGGAGGCTCTAAAACACTTTATCCACAGAGTAAATTCATGCGTACGTTTTACTCGTTGCAGCTTTGAAGACTCAGACGATGAAGGACAACCCTTGATGAAGCTAATGTTGAGCGGATAAGGAGATCATGAGTCAAGACAATCACACAGAACAAACGATGTTCCTCCTCCTAGGTGCGATCGTGCGACCTCTTGCATACTGATTTGTGCGCGAGACCGCGAGACCATTAAAACAGTTCACAAATGTCTGAAAAAATTCATTATTTAAGTTTCACATTAAAGATTAACAGTTATGTCTTGTATGTCTCCTTAAAAAGATGTATATTCCGGGAAATTGTAAAGCTCCTATTTTGTCCGGGACATCTCGTCTCGGTATCGTCCCGGATTTCCATGGAAAGTTGGAAATTGTCTCGATTTTTATCGCTAATCAGGACAAAGCTTTTAAGATCTCGTCTCCAATAAAAAAATAACGAGACAGATGTCGTACAGAATCCAAAATGTCTACAAAAATTTTATACAATATCTAATGAACTTTTTAACCCTGGGTAAACGTAATTATACCCAGGATTAATTAGTGGTGGAGGATTTTACCTTTTAACTACCGCCTCACGTCTTAAACGATAACCAAGAAGGCTGTGTGGAGGAGCGTCTAGTTCCATTTGTAAAAAACTGAAGTAAGATTGTGATTAGGGTTTGTAATCCTGGGCAATATTTTTAATCCAGGGAAATCAATAAGATCAAATATTTTTATTTAAACTTTAAAGATTTTCTTTAAACTTTAAAGGACTTCGACAGTTGCTTTTATTGGGACGAAAGCTTTAATGATGTCTATTGTCATTTCAAATTCATCATTAGAAAAAGAAAAATGTCTGGTTTCAGGTAGATTTATGTTTATTAATGACTTTAATACACAATTTTTTAATAGGAAGACGCGTTAAAGGATTAACAGGCCAGATATCGCTTTTTGTTCGCGATCGTCTAAACATTGCTATCAATATCCGTAACTTCCTAATCACTGGATCGAGACTTAGCTCAGTAACATCAGATTGGTTACTCCGATGTCTCAACGTCGTTGTTGTCTCATTGACAAAACTTAGATATTAGTTACAGGTTTTCCAACTTTTTTTTTATAACATTTTCTCCGTCATAAAACCGACAATATCTTTTCACAAATTAAGCCCCTATTCTACAAACTTTAGTTTCAATAACTTGATACACATATGTGCAGACATTGAATCTGTTATGCGAACTAAGCCTAAGTTTAAGAAGAAATTTAAGTTTAAAAAGGTTTAACCAAGTTTAAAATTATGAGATAAGAAAGGAGATAAGAAACTAAGGAAACTTGTAAACTATTTTTTAATCCTGAAAAATCTTAACTGAAGAAATGTAAGTTTAAAAAGGTTTAACCAAGTAAAAAAATCAAGGAAAGCTCAATCCCGGGATTGTAAAAAAAAAAAATTTGATTCAAGCGTAACCTGCGCGATGGTGATTGTAAAGGACTGTAAATTGATCTAAATCTAATAAAAAATGTTGTGCTGTTTATATTTAAAAAAAAAAAAAAAAAACAGTTTTTTTCTACTTATAATTTTTATTTTCCTGGGACATCGCGCAAATAGAACTTTGAACCACGCTTTAGTTTCTATCTCAAGGAAAAATTTTACGATGATAAACCTTAACGCCTTTAACATCCAAAGAAGAAAATTCGGGCTGAAGTCAGAGCACTGGAACCAGAAACACTTAAGTCAGAGCATCTGGAACCAGAAACACTTAAGAACTGCAAACAAAAACGGCCTAAAATACGTTTATGTGAAACACAAAAAAGACATTTATTTTGCGTAACTCTATTTTTTACATACTTGCATTTAAATAAAGTAATGTATATGAAATTATCTTTATGAAACTCTTCTGTTTATGAAACTATTGTATTGAAAAAATTGAAACAAAATTTGAATATCTATTGTAATATCAACTCCTTCGAAAAATTTGAATCAAAAAATTGGAAATAAAAGCAAAAAACTTAAAGCAAAATTTCAACATAAAAACAAAAGAAATCGATTTTTTTGGCGATTTATGAATTGTCCTCATTGTCCGCATGTAAAAAATTTACCTACTTTACCGTTATGCTAGCTCCAGGTCCAGGCTAAAACAAAACATTATACAAAATAATTTATTACGATTTTTATCCTATTTTGCCGAAAAGGCCTAAAATTTTATACAGGTTGCAACAAATGGCATCCTCAACTTTTTTTTAGCAACAAAGTATGATATTTATTTTGGGGAAAGCATTTATTTTGAGGCATTTTTTAAAACTATTTTACAATAAATTTAAAATGGCGATTAATGCATGTACTGGAGTCTCATGGCCCGTTATGGAGGAGACAAAATGAAAAGCAAAAGTAAAAAATCATGAAAAAAAATTCGTAATAACTCTGACTCAGATGAAGAAAAATAATCCAATCAACTTTTTGTGAATCAGGACTTGTTACAAAAACCATTACCTTAATAGCAATATCGATATGGGTCATTTAACAATGGAGACATCTGCAGGAAAGAAATTTCGTTTAAAAACGTAGAGCACAAACCCAAGTTGAATTCAGTATTCCGTATCCGCATGTACTTACAAGTACTTCTAATTAGAGGAACATATACAATATGAAATTCCAGCCGTTCTCTATTACATGTAGAGGTCGCGATAGGCGTTCAAATAGATTCTACGCATCTATTAAAAGGTCATAACTTTAAAACAGTCGCCATGTTGAAATCAAGTGTGGAGTACAACCGAAGAGCCGCGATTATCGAAAGTGTTTGCCCTAAACACTCGGCGACAGAAACCATTTTGTTCTTCGGGTACACGAGGACAATCGATTCGAAACTTATCGTCGGCTATCAAAACTTAACCGAAGGAATGCATGCCACCGCATTTCTTTAAGAAAACGGAAAATGCCACCAAAGACGTTTATTTGCGCGTTTTGATAAATGTAATGGAGCCGTGAATGGAAACTATGAATTGGAGCAGCATTCACTGATATAGACCGTAACCCGTTAAAGCGGGTTTGCCAACGCTCCAAACCGAGAATTAAGGCGGTCTTTCGAGCAAATGGGGATATATTGAATGTGCTTTTTATGACTTTTTATAAAACAAGTTTTTAAAAAACTTTTTTTGTAAATCTTTTTGTTTTTGCATATGTTTTAGAAAAATCGTAATTTGTCCGGGTTTTGGCCCCGCACTCTGTCTAAAGTGAGATTGTCTAAAAGTGAGGTTGTCTAAAAATAGCAAAAAATCAAGGGCCATTTTTATAAAGAACGCTACAATCGTTATATTATTATAAACGGAGGAACAGAATGGGCCCTATTACAAAAGTACCAAACGAAGTCTACGACGAAAATTTGTCAGCTGTTGTTAGCTTCAATAAAAAAACGGAGAGAAAAACCATAGTAACAGCAAATTGTCATTTAAAGAAATAAAGTTGACTGCAATAGAAAGTTACCTTTGTAGAAATGATTCTCTGCAACGCAGAATGGTGTGTTTTTATGCCATTTAAAACCTTTTCCTTAAATAAGAATAAGTTTAAGTTTAGTTTTTAATCTAAATTTTATTTACAATCCACTTGATACTTTTTCTTACCTTGCCAGACAAACCTTGGATGTATGAACAGGGATGGTTCACATAGCTAAAAAAGAAATTTTTTATCAAATACCGGTTTTCATGCCACACGCAGACAGAGAACATGATGCAATTACAAGAAAAAAATTTAAAAAAAAAGAATTGCTCATAAACCAATTTCAAAATTACTTTTCTAAGATGTCACCAGGAGGGAAATATTTCAACACGGTAGCTAACAACTCATCGTAATGTTCTGCTAATGTAAACAAAACAGCATTTGGTCCAGCATCGAAAGTATATGCTGCCTGTTAAGAGAAAATACAGACGTAAATTTAAAATACTGCTAAAGGTTTTTATAAAAATGTATTCGGCAGTGAACAGTGTTTTTTCCAAACTCCCACACTGAATGATTCATGTTTAAAAAATCTCTAATAACTAAGTGAAACTTGAAACTTATAACAATAAACAAAAGTTACAACACAAGAACGCAAAAGATAAAAATAAATACCTTGACTTGATGAGCGTTGTAAGCAGTTACAAACTGAACGATCTCATGAGATATAGAATTCATATATATGATAGGAGGGTAGCTGTCTTGACATACAGCATGCAACTGGTTGCTGTCCTAGAGAATTTACCATAATCGAGAATATGCAATCATAAGTGCAATGATAAGTGCAATGATAAGTGCAATATATTTCACAAGTTTTATATAAAATTACGAAATTGATAACAAGAAAATGAAGGTAACAAATTGCACAAAATTAAAAGTAAAAAAAAACAACTGAAGATTAGGCGAACAAACTTTCATGGTAAGTTCAGCAAACGCTTGAAAATTCTTATTTTGTATCGCTTCTTCCATGAGTTTCAACCTTTCGTCGAGGCATTGTTCAACCCTATACTGAGAAATAATCCAAACATATACACCTAACTTTCGTAACAGTACATAGCGTGGCCTTATTCATATTGAAAATTTTTTTAATTTTTTTTATAATTCTAACCCCCTTGAAAAGTTTTCTTTTGATGTAAAACCAACTTTGGGATTTTTGCACATTAACAGATTTACATCATAAGGAAACTTTATGTTGTCAGAATTAAAGAAAAAAAAATTTATAAAATTCTCCATAAAAATTAGGATCATCTTACTATACATAACCAAAAGGTTAACATAACTCTGATTGGTCGTTAAAGGGTTTAGCTTTATCAAACACACCCAATTTATTTTATTATGAGATCTTTGCTAAAAATGGCATAATAAATAAACAATTTTTGTAAAAGAATAATGATGTAGTAACCATTAACATGAGTTTTCTACCTTAAGAAATTCACTGGTTTTTAAGCTTCTCTTCATACCCTCAGTACTTCCTACAGGTTTCTCTGCGCTGCTTACCTAAAAATATTTAAGTATGTTCCTCATTAAATAAAGAAGCCTATTTTAAATTTAAAAATGTAGGAAACTCTTTTTTGTTTTCTGTTTCTGTTTTGCAATTTGTTTAACTTTGAAAAATAAAATCAAACAAAATAATTTAAAACTGCTGTTGCATCAATGCTCACCACTAAGATTAAAACTCTTAAATTGACCCAATGATGTTCATCAGCAATCTAAAAATATTGGTAAGTACAAAATAAATTATAAATTATCATTCACCTGATTGGAAATAAATATGTAAACAGTAAAAATCATTTTTTATCTAATTAAGTTTGAAATTAAAAACAAAAGAGTACAAAATATAAATTGATGATTGATGATGATAATAATTAACAGGCTGGCAAGCAAATAATATCTAAAAAGCAAAAAAATTTCCTTTGAATTGGCCTAAAATCTTTTACTACCTGCACAGCAATGCTATCAGTGCCATCTGCTTGGTCACCTTTTAACCATTTTACAAAGCCTCCATACATGCTTCTGCAAGCGCTACCAGAACCAAGTCTGTAAAAATAAAAGTAAACACTTATTGGCCTTTATCTATAGTCAAGTTTTATAGTCACCTATTGACTAAAATAAGTTGCACATGTAATCTTGTTAAATAATAACAACGTATTATAAATAACAAATACAACTAATATAAATAATAATTGACAATCAGTGTTCAAATTACATTGATACCTTGCAATGATTGAGAGATCCATATCAACGCCATAGACAGTGCCCAAACACTTTGCTGAAATAAAGAAAAAAAGAACACTGTAAAAAAATATTACCTACTTTTTGGTAAAAAAAAAAAAAAAAAAAACAAAAAAAAAACAGTAAAAATTTTTTTGAATACCAACAAACTATCACCAGCAATTTAATAAATGATAAAACTTGAAGAGTTCAATAAACAAATAAAAAGCAAAAGGCTTTTTACTAAATATAAAAACTCTAGTTTCATTGAAGGGCATAAAAAAAGAGAATGATTTTAATTGCCTTAAAGAATTTCTAGAGGATAAGTTAAAAGGAAAGAAGATATTACATTTGAATTGTATAATATAATTGGTTTGTAACCTGAAAACTTATAAAGTTCATCTATAATTCGGGAAAATTTAGTGCACAAGTTCTCCTTCTCAAATACATTAAACAGATTAAACAATAACCTCAAACCGATTTTTCACTTGTTCCAGGTTTTCATTTAAATAGCTGGAATTAAAACAGGAATAAAACCTTTACAGACCTAAGCAAGCATAACCAGCAGCTGATGAAGCTAATCCAGCAGCAGTAGGAAAATTGTTTGAGGAAATAATTCTACAACCTTTAAACTTGCTGTTTTCTTCTTGGCATGTGAGTTTCATGGAATAGTCACGAACTGTAAAAAAAAAAGTAAAAAAAATAAAGTAAAAAAAATTTATGAAAACAATATTATGCATCCATAACATCCATAAATATTTTATACTATGCATGATATACATATGAGACTTATGCAACAATGTAATATAAAAATCAATTTTAAACTTTTAAAGTCTGATAAACAGAAATATTTTATTTGAAAAGTATTATGGATACCTGCTTTTAAACATCTTTGGAGTCGATTATTTTTAGAGAGTGACTCTTCACTGAAATAACGTAACAATTTTTACACAGTTTGCAGATTTTAAAAAGCATATAAACTTTTAATGCTCTAGTCTTTTCCTTGAATAAATTGCTAATCTTTTGCTCAGAATAAATAATGTATTCTTACACTCCATTCAAATAAAATGTATCTTCACTAGTATCATCACTGAGTTTTACTTCTGTTTTTGTACATAACTGCAAAAAATTAAATTTTTGTTTTCAACCCACTTTTTGATAACTGCAGTTAAAAACTTCTTCGAAAACACATAAAGCTTACATCATCTACATGAAGTGTGACACTGATGGATGAATTTAAAGGCAAATTTAGTTCTTCACAACGCTTACCCCCTAAAAGAAATCAGAAAAATAAAGATAAGAAAAATAAATTCACTTTTTCTGAGCAAATGGAAAAAACTTTCAAAATAAAAGTTGCTTACAATACTTGATGACAGCAATATTTATTGGAGCAACAGAAAAAGCTTCTTTAGGTGATTGAAATTCCTCCTTGAGAAAGAAAACAAGTATAACAAATAAAAAAAAAAAACTGATAAAATTATAAACCCAGTTAAACTTCTGATCATCTGTAAGGTTTAAAAGTGAAACATTTTACTTTTCTCAAAATTGCTGTTTCAAAATCAAAAGTTAAGATATTTCTCTTACCACACTTCTGAAATTTTCCCCATTGTTGCTAGATCTTTGTATAATACTTTCAACTGGAGACTTTATACAACTGTCCACATCAGTGAATTCTCCAGTTTTCAAATTAACACATGCAATCACTTTATAGTACCCATCTTGATCCTTTGAAGCATTCATTGAACAAAGTGATATCTGGTCAATCACTTGGCAGCCAAAATAATTATCTAAAAAACCTTTGTATAGATCTTGAGGAATTCTTACAATAGACTTTTTTTTAAAATAGCTGTAACTCTTGATTAGCTTCCATACAGTTACATGTGCAGTATAACGACCCTCTTCTTTGAGTGGAACTCCGTGTAGAGTAAAAGTTTTTTTGAATGTATCCACAAGTGAAAGAAGATATTGGTATGAATCATCCTTTCTAACACTTAAATACAAAACCTCTCCATCAAAATCATTTAACCCATCCAAATGAATGATAGCATCGTCCTTAGATACTTCTTTTACTTTTCTCAAAGCATCTTGCATTGCATTAAAAGCATTTACAAAGTCTGCGGATTTCAATTCCATAACTCCAAGTGTTATATGTGCTGTTCTTGGATCCACAAAGCCTGGCACATAGTCACTGTTTTGGTCTGCAATACTTTTTTGCAATGCAGCAATATTCTGAAAAACCTGTTGACTGCAAACTCGCAATGATAGAAAATAATTTGGTTTCATGTTACTAGAACTTACCAATTTTTATTACAAATTCTCTGAAATTAATTTTGACTATAAAAATTTAACAACCATAATTATATCATGCTTTTTATTAGAAAAATATAAAAAACAATTAAAAAAACAGTATATGATGAATAAACAGGATATTGTTATGAACAATAAATATATTATTACGAGCAATTAATATACTGCAATCAATAAAAAATATGTTGTTTAACAATATTTTTTTTATTCATAACAATATATTATTTGCTCATAACAATATATTAATTGTTCATAACAATATGTCATTTGTTTGTATTACTTTTGAATAACAATTAAAAAGTCATTATATAATGGTTGACATAAAATCTGATACTTTCTTTTTAATTTCTTTTGAAGTTTAAAGATGTTTTATTAAATAAGCTGTATTACAAACAATATTTCTGAATTATCTAAAAAAAGTCCTCTAACTCTTTTGGTTTTGTAATCCAGTCTGGAAAGAGTTTGAAGAAACATTTTCTTTGGTTTTCATAGTGTTCTGATGCATGCTTGGCATTATAGTAACTCAACAGCTCTGTATCACCAAACCTAATATTAAAAAAAAAAACAAATCAAGAAATTAAAAAAAAACTGTTTTTTTCCTTTACAAATACAAACTAAAATAGTTAAAATAATTTCAGAATAAATGTTTTTCTCTTTTGTTTAATCAAATAATCTAACTAAAACCAAAAAAATAGTTTAATTACAATAATTTCTCAAAAAAACAATTTAATTACAATAATTTCTCAAAAGGATCTAGCTAAGAATGAAATTCTTATCTAATAGATTGACTTTTCCAGAAGAATTAAAAATATTGATGTAATGCATATTGATGAACTTCAAAATCTCACCTAAAATCTCTGTTAATACTTTTGAAATCTTCAAACAAAGATGATTTACACACAGATGTTCTATAACAAAAGTAAAAAAAAAAAACTTAAAAGCAATCTTATTCATATGCAATATTAACAACATAATTGAGGTTATTATTCAACAAACCGTATTTTTGATGTATTAAAATCCTTCTTAGTAACTCCAAGCAATCTGCCATCGGCTGAAACTTCATGAATATTGCATATTTGACACCATAGAATAGCTGGAAAAAGAAAGGCTTTAACTAATAAATTATATTTAATGACATTGCAAATAAGATATGCATGGCACATTTGATGAATATTACATATTTGAAAACAATCATTAGCTGAAGGAAAAAGATAATGATAAAGATAATAAAATATTTCCAAATATTCAATTAATTAACCTGATCCAGAAGGTGTTATCTTCCCTGAAGCTGTTTTATTTAGACTATTTTCTTTACTGCTAATAGCTTGTTTTCTGTGTTCAAACAAGCATGCGGTGTGCAAAATATCTGGGACTCGGATGGCAAGATGGTCATTATTATTACGGTTTCGAAATGATAAAGATCTTTTAATAGCTGCTAAATCGAAGTGCACATCTGCTATAATAATGGATGATAAAAAAATACTGCTCTTTATGAAATTCCTTAAAATTCCTCCTTGAATCCCTAATACGCTCCACTTCATGATTTTATCTGAACATGACATTGAAACAGTCTGATCTCCTCTGCCAGGTTTAATGCGTAATGCTCCAACCACATGATAGTTGACACCAGGCAACATCAAATCTTGATTTCCAGATGGAACACATTTTGCCCCTGTACGATGAATATCTAACTGTGTAAAAGAATTTTCACCCTCACAGGAAAAAGCTTTTGTTACACTATCACAAGTTTTATAACTTTCATCTGTACATATGTTATTAATACTATGAGTTGAGTCACAACTGGAGTTAAAAATTTTGTTAACCGTAGATACAGATGAACAAATTTGGCTTGAGTTTTTAAAATTTGCTTTTGCATCATCTAGTGTATCTCCTTTTGTAGGACAGGTCAATTTTTCCTTGGAATAAAATTTATTCAAGTGTATATAATTTTCATCAATCTGCACCTTTTTTTTTGAGAGTTCAGTATCATCAGTAGTGTGCCTTCTTTTCCTTGAGTCTTGAAGAAAAATACAAGCATCACCACCTGAAAAATTTTTAATATATTTAAAATATTTTAAAAATTAAAAAATAATCAAAATATTTCAAATTTTGAAAACAATCAAATTGTTTTAACGCCTTTAAAAAATAATATATTTTGATTGTTCAAAAACTATTTCATTTAAATCTACATTGGTCTATGCAAAATCCCAAATGTTGTTCTCATTTACATTGGTATAATTGATTTTTTAGTATATTTTTAGTATATATAAATGTTTAGCTGACCTTTTTTTATATTAGCAAAACTAAAAATTAACAAAACAGTTAAAAAAATGCATTCAAAAAAAAAAATTGCGCTAAAAAGAAATGAGGTAAATATGTTATAAACAGAAAAAAATTACAAACAATAATAAAAAGTTACATGATTTATATTATAAAAATAAGGAGAAACTTCAATTTCAAAAAACTTGATTATAACAAGAAATCAAAAACCAGCAATAATTAAAGATTTTTTTACTTTAAAAATATTCCGACAGATTATCATCCACTGTCTCTAAGACTGTCAGGAAACATTTTGATCAACTGTAAAAGCAATACAAATGGGATTTGGAACATGACTTATATAATCCTTTACTGTATTTTAAATACATAGCAACTTATTAATTACATGAAGCCTTTATTATAAATAAAGAGTTATTTGTAACTGGATGTAAGCCTGTATAAGAGAAAAATTTATGTTTTAGAATATATTATGTTAACCAGTTTTTGTTTTTACTTGAGACTAGCATATTGAAACTGGTAAGGAATTTTACTATTGTTGTTTTTGATTTCTATAGAAATTATAAAAAGAAAAAGTGACTTTAAATAATAATCTTAAAAATAGTAATCAAGCAGTAATTATAAGAATATAAAAATATATAATAAAATATATATAAAAGGAAGTAATTTTATAAATTATAAAAGAAGATTGACTTTATTCTCTTTTTATTTGATTTAACAAAAATGTAAAATTTATTAAAACATATGAAAAATGAAAGGTTTAAAATTTTTATATCCAGCCTTGTAATTAAACCAGTTTTGAAATTATTTCTAAACTTGAACTCTGTTTACATAATTAATTTTAGGTAAAATTTAAAAAACAAATTATTTCATGAATTACATGGGATATCAGTAGAAAATAAATGAAACTTGATGTCATCTTTTAGTTCAAATGTTCTATTTTCAACAGGGGATTTAGCAAAAATACTATGTCCATCACCAAACTGAAGAGAAACCCGCAGTTGATTGTAGAAATACCTAAAAGACCAAGATGTCAACAGTTAATTTAGAATTTAAGAGAAAAAAAAAATGTAATAATTATTGAGCATTGACCAACTGCAAAGATTTTTATACATCAAATAGTAGATAAAATTATCAAGCTGAGAGGTGTTTTCAAACTTACTTTATAAGCAGTCTTCTGGCAAGCACCTCAGCATGGCTGTCATTTAAGAGGTTTCCTAAGACCATTAAGTCAATAATATTATGTTTTTTTTTGTGTGTAAATAAAAAAAAATTGTTAACTTTTAAAATCATTAAAACATTATTAAATTGTTAATCATAATGCTTAAAACCATGGTCTTCCAAATATAAAAAATATAGATTTTGAAAGCCAAATCTTTTATTGAGAAAGAAATCAAATAGTTGGTGATTTCTTCAAAATTCACTTTAACTTTGTTTGCTTATATAGTTGTTACTGTTTTATTTAATTCACAAATTGAAATAGAACATCTAAATTGAAATATTTAAATATAAAATATTTAAATGTTACATTTGGCAATATTTTAGATTTTTGTTCCAATGTGAATAAATTTTGCGAAAAAGAAAAAAATAAATAAAGCATATCATAATTACAAGAAATCCTTTTGGCTGACTTTTCCAAAAATAAATAAAGCATATCATAATTACAAGAAATCCTTTCGGCCGATTTTTCCAAAAATTAATTTTTTTTGTACCTGTTTTTGTTCGAGCATTTTTTCCAATACACTTGGTTCCAGTGGCTAAACATATTACCTTTAACTTTACATAAAGAAGACAGTATTAAGGTTGTTATAGACTATATGAACCATAAGTTAGTTATAGAACATACATATGTTAATTATAGAACATATAAAAGATAGGTTAGAATGTACGAAACATACGGTAAAAAATTAACCACAAACTCATCAACAAAAAAAAAACAAGCAAATAACAATGGGAATGAACTAAATAACAATCATACTTTGCCATTAGTACTTGTTTGAACGATACCAGACATCTTTGTCCACTCACGACCAACTTCAGGCTTTCCCTTTTTTCCCATTTTTTTATAAATATCATAGCAAGCTAAAGCAACTTGATCTTCAAAAGAAGCTGCCATCACTCAAAAAAGTTATTGGGATTGAAAATATTACTTTTACTGAAAGATATTAAAATCTCATAACTTAATTGGTACGGACAACATGAGAATCAATATTAACAGTTTATTAACAGTTATAAAAAAAAAAAATTCTCATTTCAATACATTAGATACTTCTGTATACAATAAACCAATTAATGGGTAAGCAATTTTTACTTATAGGAAAAATATTTCTTGATCAAGTAAAAAGATAACTTCATTTTCTCATTATATGTATTCATGAAAAGGATATTTGATATGTGTACACTAAACCCTTCATTTATATTTCATTTTAAAGAAGCTTAAAACACTGCATGAAATAAGAACATTCTTGCAGTAATAAAACTTCAAAACTAAAATGTATTACAGCTATAGAAAAAAAATATATCAAACTATGCAAAGTTATACAATGCAATAAGTATACTCAAAATTTACATTTCACTGTATTTAATTCGTGATGCAGCAATAAAAAACTCTTTTGGTGCTTGAGTATCATGAAAACCAATTGGCCCAACTTCACAATCAGCACAAGCTAAGTACTTTATTGTACCAACATTATGTGAGAACCCTACATTTTCAAATGTCATCATATTATCCACCATCCAATATTCTGATAAGTGTTCTACTTGATTATTTAAACTCTCACCATTTTTGATCTTCATGTGAGGCAAAGGAAACTAGAAAAATAAATAAAAGTTAATTGCATTTTTAACTTTTACAAAGCTACTATTAGTAAAAGTTGTATTTTTGAGAAATAGATGAAATATAAAGATGTGTACTGTAAGGCTTAAAATGTAAGTAACAAAAGAAAGTGTTTCACTATTTTCCACCTTGTGAAATTATAATGTCAACTGCTATTGTAGTGGTATATTTTAAAGTTTTTTCTTCAAATTTTTATGAACTGTTTTTCGGAAATAAAAATAAATCTTACTGTAGAAAAAAACTTTTATTTAAAGCTCTGTACTCTAAAAACTACAATCATTGAAATGAATTTTCTTTTACTCTTTTTCTTTTACTCTTTTTCTTTTACTCTTTTTAAGAAAAATGGCTAAAAAAAAGTTAGTTACTGATGGTTAAAACCATCAAAAAAATCAGAACTAACTTAGCTTACTTTGATATGTGTTGTTTACCATTTCACTTTAACTTTACATATATTCATTACTTTTGAGCTTATATTGATTTTATTTTATACCAATCTCCTTAAAAATTGTTTTATCAAAACTAAAGATAACTAGTGAGCAGTAAACTATGCAGTTTTGACTGCATTGGTAGTAAGTAAAAAAATCTTAAAACAAAAAAAGTTCCCTTAACCTTCTGAAAGTTACAAATATAGAAATGGTTAATTGATGTATAATAAATATTTATTTAAGTAATCTATAAAAAATTAATAAATACTTATAATAGAACTTATTACCATTATATTTTTATCTTAGGAATTGTAATAATAGTAATAATAACAATGATGATAATATTAATAATAACAATGATAATAATAGTAATAATAAAAATTATAATAAAAATAATAGTAATAATAACAATTATAATAAAAACAATAATAATAATAATAATAAATAATAATAATAATAAATAATATTAATAATAAATAATAACAATAATAATAATAATAATAACAATAATAATAATAATAATAATAACAATAATAATAATAATAATAACAATAATAATAATAATAATAATAATAATAACAATAATAATAATAACAATAATAATAATAACAATAATAATAATAACAATAATAATAATAATAATAATAATAATAATAATAATAATAATAATAATAATAATAATAATAATAATAATAACAATAATAATAATAACAATAATAATAATAATAATAATAATAATAATAATAATAATAACAATAATGATGATGATGATGATGATGATGATGATGATGATGATGATGATGATGATGATGATGATGATGATGATGATGATGATGATGATGATGATGATGATGATGATGATGATGATGATGATGATGATGATGATGATGATGATGATGATGATGATGATGATGATGATGATGATGATGATAAAATAATAGAAATAATAGTCGTAATAATAAAAAAATTAAATTACTAACATTAATTACAAATAAAAATACTGGCAACCTACAGATTTATCAACAAAATAACAAACATTAGCTTTCAAAACTTTGCTTCCACAAAACGCACAAATAATATCTCTAGTATTGATAGAGTTTGAACAGGTGTCACGATAACTTTCACCGGATGACCTATCTGTGGAATCAGTCATTGTCTTTCTTACTTATTCTCGAATTAAAAAAAAATATATTGTTCGCTTCAGTACGGACCGACGCACAGTGGAAAATTGTAGAGCAACAGCATATCATAAATGTTTTTTACTAATGTCGCTACTATCATTATATTTCAATTTTATTTAATAGTTTAATAGTCAATCATTACTATAATGCAGGAATTTCACATAATTTTATGTAAAAATAAAAGATTTGAAGCCCTACTGTTTATTACTTTTGCGGATGTTCATTTCAAACCTGTTCGCTTCATCACTTTAAAAGTGAATTTTCTATAAAACTTTCTAGGAATAAGTATAAAGTATTATACATTTTTGAAAAGCTCATGTTATGGAGATTTTAAGAAAATTATACATTTTTACTTATATTGTTCAGTTTAGGAGTAATTATTTGAACAATAAAATAAATGAAAAAAAATAATATTCTTCAAGTTCACTGAGACTTTTGGTAGTTACCCACGCTTCCCCACGCTTTACATTTAATGTATTGTAGCCTAGGTGTTTATTAAAAACATGTATAAGAATGAGTTGCAGAAACGTGCGGTTTCCGAAATTATCGAGAAAAGAGTGATAAAAGTAAAAAAACAGAAAACCGCTTTTTATCGTGGTTTCAAATTTTGTTCTTTTATAACAATAGCTTGGTATATGTTTTTTAATTTATTATCAATTTTTTATTGATACCATGGCATTCTTTTATTTTTGCACTCATTTTGTGGTGAATGTACACTGCCAATATATAAAGAGTTGAAATATTTTTATCAGTATAAGAAACTCACAGTGGAAATTAAACCGACTCGTTTGACTATTGAATATTACTTAAGTTACTTTTGTGACTTGTTAAAATGACAACTTTTAAGTGTTTGAAATGTAAATTATTGCTTTCCTATATTGATGGAGGAATGACAGTTGAGGCACTGTCAACAATTTTAAAAGAAAATTATCAACTTTCTGAGGACAACTTGTGTTTCATCATTAGTGGTATTTAAAGGCACATTATTCCGTCTTTTAATAAACAATGGAGCATATCTTTAATACATATCTTCAGGCGTTGCATTCAATAGGAGAAGAAGCAGAAGCAAAACTTGTGGAATCATTAAGGATTGCTGATAAAGACAAAAAAAAATTAACATTGAGTTTTATGGAAAACGCAAGCCAGAAAAATATGCTAACTGATGAAAAAGCACTCAGCGTGTTTATTGATTTAGATTTAACAAAAGCACAATATTTGTATATGAGGAAGGTGACAAATGAACGAAACTGTTCCATATTCCCACCATATTGTAAAATTCAAGAAATTAAACAGACCTGCTATCCACCATCTTCTGCAATAGAAATTACGAACACACATGCGAAAATTCTGGAACTGCAAGATTTATTGGATCACACTGTAGCTAGAATTTTGACCATAGATTCTCTGTACAGTATTGAATTCAAGCATTTACTTTCATATAGTAAATGGGGCTGTGATGGTTCCTCTGGCCAAAGCCAATACAAGCAGAAACTTCCAGAGGAATCTGAACTTATTTCTTATGCAAATTTGTTTACTAGTTCTTTGGTGCCTATCAAACTAATTGATAAAGTAACTGGCGCAGTTGTTTGGCAAAATCCGGCACCTTCATATGTTCGTTTTTGTCGACCTATATGCATTGAATTTTGCAAAGAGACTTCCAAGAAAACTAAAGCCATTGTAGATGAAGTAAAGGGCCAAATAAACTCTTTGCGTGAAATGTGCAAGAACTTGATGAAGATACTCTGCAGCTTTTGAAAGTCAACGAACTGATTTCAGGAACTGAAAGTCCCTATGTAGTTATGATATAGTACCTTTAAGGTGGTACCAGGGTAAAAAACGGCTATTTTTGATAAAATTTTGAAAAATACCAAAATTAATGTTTTGAATTCTTAAATCTACCTATTTCAATATGCGTTTTGCAAAAAGTCAAAAATCTTCTTAATTTTAATCAAATTTGGCCTTTTTTTAAAGAGCAGTTTGGTTCTTGCTTCATAACAACGACCTTAGAAACGCTTTTTATCTCGCTAAATCTCAATTTTTCAGAAAAAATAACTTTTGATAGAAAATAGATAATGGGCTGAAATTTTGCAGATTTAAAGATGAACATATTACGAATGTTGTCTATGAAGCAAATTTTTGTTATTTTTTATTTAAAACTCATTTTTATCATGCTTTTGTCCCAAACTTCCCTTAATTTTATATCTTAAAGTTCGAATGTCAACCTGGTAAAATTAAAAATGTTTTAAAAAATTCTGTTTCATAGACAACATTCTAAATACATTAAAGAATTCATGTTCAAATTTTCAAGCAGTTTTGACTCTTTTTGAGTTAGTTATAATAGATGAAAGAATAAGGTTTGGGGGTAAAATAACACTAATTATGCGCATAATTAATGACGTTATCACAAAAATTTTTTTATTTGGCTACTGTTTTATATATTTTTTTTGTTCATTAATAGAAAAGAGCTAAAGTCTATTAATAGTTTTCAATTTCTTGTTAAAAAGTTACCTTTACCCTGGTACCACCTTAATATACCTATACATTATTTCATAAAAACAACTATTTAAAAATTGTTATTAAGAAACTGTCTTAAATATTTCTATAATTAGTAGGTAAGCACTTTATGTATTTTTCGTAGTTTTTAATAATTTTAAGGTATTTTCATATATTTGTAAAGCATTGTGTTAAAGTGTAAATTAACTATCTGCCAATTTTGAAGTTTTTGATTTTTATTTATTTATTTTTAATATTGTATTACAAAAAATTCTTATAAAGAGTATTTCACAAGAAGCGTCATATACTACTTTACATTTGTGCAAAATTTCAAATCTCTATTTTTAGTAACAAAAAAGTTATCGATTTTTGGTCCGAAACACACCTTTATTTTCCACTGTGCGACGACACAATCAGTCGCACATTGAGTCAAAATCCAAAAAACTGGCAAAAAAAACCCCCTCAAAAAAAAACAATTGTTAGGAACTAATAAATTTAGTTATAATGTAACTAATCCCACCAGAAAACTGGAAATAATTGCTTTTTGGTTAAATTTTGAGGATTCATCAATTTTTGTACCTTTTCTTGAAACATTATTTTATTTTTTTATTGCGAAACTTTCGCGCGAAATGTTCGCTTTAATATCTCTCTTCTAAGGTTGATACCAGTAAAAATAGTTCAAAATTTAATTTGACGGCATATTCTTTAGAATATATGGTAACTACAAACAATATTTTTGGCACTGCATTTTGATTTTAGATTATCATTCCTAAGTTCTTAAAAAAAAAAAGCCCCATATTGATTTTTTTTTTTAATTGTTTAATCATGAGTTTGGTTGAAAAACTAAGAGATTCCATTAGATTCCATGGTAGCTTTAACATTTTCCGATTGATAGGTATATATGAAAGCAGAAAAAAAAATTAGTTGCATGATTTTGCCCCAATTCAATATACAAAAAGTGAAAGGTAAAATTTCATGTTAATTATTTTTCAGACATTTTTCACACTACTTTCACATTAGCACTACAGAGGCAATTTGTCATAACTCAAAAGCCAACATTCAAAAAACTCGTTTTAAATTTCAAACCTCAAAAACCAAAAGTTGCATGATCTGACTGCCTACTGCCAGAGTTAAACGTTTAAAAAATAAAACTTTCATACAAAATAACGAATAATACATCATTACTCACATTCATCATGAAAAAAACATTTAGTTCTTATTATTCAAGAGTTAGGAATTAATCCTGATAATTTACTTGAGGCTCTTCTATGTGAGTTTCGTAGATTGGAGGGTGTGACCATGGAAGTATAGTTGAACTTGAAATGATAAATCTCAAGAAAACTCTATCAATATTTAATTTTAAATTCGAATCTAAATTGCAGAAACATTCAAGAACCTTCTCAAGACTTCTCGAAAATAAGCAAACCTGGTTGGATAAAGAAAGATAGTTTACAGAAAAGACGTTGCTGCAGGTCAAGGTACAAATAACAAGGACTGGGAAGATTTAAGTGAGAGAAGCGAAAGATCTAAGTTAGTAAAAAAAGTTAATTAATAAAGTAAAGTTAGTTAATAAAGTTAGTAATAAATCGATTTAATTCAAACCAATTCAAAAAATAATTTACTGACTTAGATATTAAATATTATCTTGTTTAAGATTACCAAGTTGGCTGAACATCCTGCTGAAGCATTGGCATTAGCTTTAATAAGAAAAGCCTCCGAAGATCCTACGAAGAGAGATTTTCTTGTTGTCAAAGTTAAAAATACGGAGGTTAGTTTTCCAATAAGAATGAAGCTTGAAGATGGCTTAAGTTTTAAATTCAGTGTGATCTTTCCGATGAAACAGTATCAAGTTATCAGAATTTCATTCATAATACAGAATGCAGATATTTAACCTTCACTTCCTAAAATTAAGAATGAAAGACAGAAATGTTATCCTGAGGGTTTAGTTCTGACAGAAATATCTGTTTCAACTTCTCTACAGTGCATATTTAACTATACACTAACTTTTACTGGATGCCGAAACTCTATGACAGTATTGGCTGAGAGTGGCGAAAGTTTGAATGTTTACTTTACTTTAAAGGGGGTTTTGATGATGTCTCAAAAATGTGTATAAACAAAAACATACTAATACAAATATTGGCGAGGCCCAAGTTAACGAGCAAAATCTCTTTCATACCGCTATTGTTTCACATAAATTATTTATCATGAAAGAAACAGTTGAATAAGAAGCCTTCAAGTACACATTTTTATTGACATCTGCATCTCCAATATCAAAAAGAAACGAAAAAGTTGATCAACAATGAAAAGGAACATCTTAAAGCCGAAATGATTTGACTGGGCGAGTTTGAGGTAAAGTTAGAAGTAGAAGAACGCAATTCCTGAAAATATTAGTTTCGTTAAGCGCATTAGTTTCAAAAACCACAAAATCTGAAAATGGAAAACCACTTCTCCTTGATGTTTTGTCTTTTTTAATGATGTAATATGTGATGATGTAATATGTGATGATTTTTTAATGATGTGATAATGTGATGACAAAATAAAGCCGCTTTTGCTAAAATTACTTTTTTCCTTTTTTTTTGTTTTAGTCATGGAATAGTAAGATAAGATGATACGGTACTTTGGTTTTTTAAATCCAAATCTTTTATTTTAATTAGTATATGTGCGCGTTTTGGTTTGAGGCACGTAAACTTTTTTGTTTATATCTATCTTCGTGCACCTAAAAGACTCTAAAAAGCATATCCGTGTGTAGTAAGCGCCTTAGATACATGTAAAATTTATTTAAGAATATGTGGTATATATTGTATATGTGGTTTTATATTGTATTTGAGATCTAGGAATACAAATTTTATATTTAAATCATTGTTTGCGCCCATAAATGGCACTGAAACGCGTATGCGTAAAATTTCTTTCTAATAAAAAAATTAGATTTTCTGACTCAAAAATACAAAAATTTATGTATCACATGTTTATATTTGATGGTTGTGTGATTTTTGCCGTTTTTTTACCTTTCTTATTCACTTTGTGTCGGTAGAAATGAGACATCTATTTGAAAGTTGGTAAATTAGAATCAACTTCGCTACAAAATTTTTTATTTTTGTAATTTTCCGAGAGATAATAATCTATTTGATGCAAACATGTTTGTATGCCCAGTGTAACAGCTGGAATAAGGCGGGTAGATATGGTATATGTAAGTTTTAATGTTTCTAACAAATATAACTTGATGTAAAATAATTTGACTCTTACTTTTTAATAGACTTTCAAAACTTATGTTCGATTTATGTACACAAAAATAAGGATTTTGCGAAATTTTTGAAAAAAGTCTTAATAAGTCTTCTTTAGGATTTCTGCACATCCTGTGGGAAAATATAGGATCACCAGCATCACCTAGGGTTACCTTTTAATTGAGATTTCGCTATTTACAAAAAAAGGATTGTCACGTCATGACATTTTATATCGTCAAAATTATTCACTTCAAAAATTTCCATTTACCAGCTCCAGAACAGGGAGGCTTTTTTCTCCAGAATCCCTCACTTTAAATGAAACTAAACGTGCTGCAGAAAAGCTAAATATGTATTTAAAATCAGATATAATCTTATAACTTTAGTCTACGGTTGTTGGCTATCCTTTAACATGGTTTATTGCTACGTTATGTCATCACGGGGTGTTATTTATTCAATAGACAAAAGGAGCATTGTAGAATGATTTTGGTAGATGGTTGTGAAAATTTAAGTTTTAACTTTATAACTTCTGGGATAATTTAAAAAGATGAATATGACGTACGTTGAACGTTAAAGAAAGTACCAAGAAGGGCTTCTTTATTAAAAAGAAAATTTAATGTTGTTGACTAAATGCAAAAAAATATAATAAAGAAGAAAACAAGTTTTATAATCTAGAAAACTTTTTACAATCCTTCAGCTATCTACTAACCATAAATATTGTTTACTTGGTAAAAAAAAAAAAGGTAAAATCTAATGTTCTTTCTGGCGAAATAGCAGCTGTTTTTAAACAACTTGCATTAGGTCATTTTCCTTGATAGACACCTGGGAAAAGAGATTATGATACGACGAAAATTAAAGGAAAAAAGTAATAAAACAAAAAAAATAATATTAAAAATGTAAGTATAAAAATAATTTAAAAAAGGAAAAAACCTCCCATTACATTTAGTAAATGTAAGTTCAGACGGGAGCTTGTTTAAAGATTGCAGCTTTTTACTTTTATCAAACGTCTTGAAAATTTTGTATCAACAAAATGAAAATTAACATCATGATACTCTGAACACTGCATGATGTTGATATGAAAGTTTCTTCTTCGTTCTCATGATATAAAAGCCATTTTAATGTGACAAAACGTTGAAAGAATCTCTGTAAATCTTGTGGGTGGAAAGTTATTTTTTAAATCATACCATTCAGATACCCATCAGTAAAAATCATAAGATGCGATCAAAAAAAAGTTATAGTTGTAAAATATGATTTAGTTTTACTTTAAACTTATCTTGGTAAAAACTTTGAGGCACCCAGCACCCAATGGATGGTTCTTGCATCCAAATTAATAATTAATGTTAACTACTGCATTCCATGCTTTAAAAATGAGCACAACGTGAATATAGTAAGTTGGAATGTCTTCGCGGCCTCACTTTCTAAGGAACCAGTTAATGTAATAGCAGGAACTACTAATAGTAACGTAAATAGCGTGATGGCAAAATTTTAAATGCTAAACACTCCTTATATGGATAATAAACTAATCAATAAAGTATTATTTAATATGACGTCATTAAACCTCCGATTTCTTTTCTCTCTCTTTTTTTTTTTTTTTGTATCAATCAAAATTTTGACAACTTTTGATTATTTCAAAATACCTTAAAATAAAAGCAGAGAGGGCTATTGTATATACATTAGGATTTTTAATCGTAGCACCTGAAGTGCTTTGCAATACTTCGGCAAACACTGATAAAGTTCCGTTATTTGATTTCGGCTCAATGCCGAGCAAGTGCGCTGAAAGTGGTACAATGTTTACACTCTCAAACGCCTTTAAAATTTTTCCCTTCTTAAAAGCAGGACCAAGTGCGAAGAAAATGGTGCTCATCTCGGTATATTCGTTATCGTATCCATGTCTTCCTTTACAGCAACCAGGAAAACTTCTCTCTTCTAAAATCCAACCTCTTTCTGCTAGAACTAATATTGGAGGAATATTTTTATCTTTTCGGTAATGGAGACGTTCTGGAAAATTCTGCGTTGGCAAATCATTCCTAAATGAAATGGGGCAAATTGTAAAAGAGCTGGAATTTATAACTAAAATAATTAATTAAAACTATTACGTAATAATGTACATAATAAATCCCCTATCAATGTTTACAAGAGGGTTCGCAAATGTTAATTTGGTTACTTAGAAACGCTTTTTAAATTTTTTTTACAAAAGTATTTGTATTTTTAAGGATATTTCTTTATGAGAGATCACTTTTATCAAATTTTTTTTTTGAGAATTTTGTTACCTTTGATTTACAATTAGTTTTATATTTGCCGCAGTTTATATTCTGGATGTTAACCGTTATTTTAGCCGTTACAACACCATTACATTATACACTATTAACTTATAATTTGAAATACCTGTAAACTCTATAATAGCCACTTTCATTTAACACAGTCAAGTTTCGAACTAAGTCGTCTATTGTATATCCATTTATCGGACGAATAAAGCAAGATCCACCAGACCAATTTACTTGATATGAATCATTCCTCAAATAGTCTTCGATATATCTTGCTTTTGCACTGTCGTTGAAGTTAATAAAGCCGTGATCGGCTGTTAAAACCAAGTTTACTTCTGGCATATCTTTCAGTTTATCTAACGTCGGTCCAACCAAGTCTTTGTCAATTTTTTCAACTGCAGATTTATACTAAATAAAAAGCGCACGTTTTTCACAATCATTTTTATATACAAAAAAATATTTATAAAAACATAAAATATTTATACAAACTACAACTCAAAATGATCTACAATAAGAATTTTAAAAAAAATTTTCGTTGTGTATCAATTTTCTTAGCAAAAAAATTTAGTAACACTTGATTTTATCACGTTATATATTTATATATTGATTTCTATGCTCTCTTCTTCAAAAAAATTCTCCTTTCGCTTTGATAACCGATTTACATAAACGTGGTATTTTTTCCATTAACTTTTCAAGGATTTTAATTTCACTATGTAAAACTTACAGCATTTTCTAAAGATCAGATTTTGATTTTGGGTTCCTTACACAAATGTTTAGAACAAGATGAACCCGTAATAATTCAAAATCCAGCGATTGAGAGTATCATTTGATCAAACAGCTCTAAATCATGACAGATTCACCCCTTTTGACCAATGGAATAATACACTCTTTAAATACTCGTATTCCCCTGCGTCGACAAAAACTCTTCTCATCGACCAAATGTTTAAAACTGCGATTCGTCACTCCAAATGAAACTTTTATATTTGTTAATAATTATCCAATAGTTGTGTTTTGTAGACCAAATCAGTATTAATACTTTGTTCTGTAGTCGAAACTAATTTTTGATTGTAAATCGCCCATTTATTCTACTATCTTGTATGCGCGATTTAATTGGCGCATTACTCAAGACCTTATTTTGTCTTGCGATGCGTTCTGTTGTCAGTTCTCCCAGTCAAACTTCGATCTTAAATGAACTAATCATTATACTATCTTCTCGCTTTGTGGCTAAGGGTCTGCGTATCGTTTCATTTCCATATCGTTATCATTCCGGTATGATATCGGAAAAAAAAATCATCTAAATGACGAGAGTTCCGGTATATACCCTGATTTAAACTAACTACAATACCGGTTAAAATTTTTATGACGATATTATGTCGTAATTATTCCGATGACCCTTTTTTTTTTCCGATACCATACCGGTATGATAATGATATGGGAATGAAACGATTGGCAAACCCTTATTTTTGGCCAGGCGTGGTACTACTACTACTACTACTACTCCTACTCCTACTCCTACTCCTACTCCTACTCCTACTCCTACTCCTACTACTACTACTACTACTACTACTACTACTACTACTACTACTACTACTACTACTACTACTATTATTATTATTATTTTTATCATCATCATCATTATTATTATTATTATTATTATTATTATTATTATTATTATTATTATTATTATTATTATTATTATTATTATTATTATTATTATTATTATTATTATTATTATTATTATTATTATTATTATTATTATTATTATTATTATTATTATTATTATTATTATTATTATTATTATTATTATTATTATTATTATTATTATTATTATTATTATTATTATTATTATTATTATTATTATTATTATTATTATTATTATTATTATTATTATTATTATTATTATTATTATTATTATTATTATTATTATTATTATTATTATTATTATTATTATTATTATTATCATCATTATTATTATTATTACTATAATTATAACTATTAATATTAAAAATTTATTTCATCATTAGAGAAATAAATTTTTAATATTAATAGTTATAATTATAGTAATAATAATAATTATAAGTAAGGAGAGTACATTACCGATTATTAGTTTTCAATTCTTATTTCAACTACTAATTAACTATTATCTCACCTCAACTGAGTTTTTTCCTAATGTATGACCAATCCAATCAGGCTGAGCTATATAGACAATAGCAAAGTTAGCGGAATTATTTTTTAGAAGTTGTAAAGCCTCGACTAACCACAAACGAACTACATCGAAACTGCTGTTGTAAGACGTCACAGGAATGTTGTGATAATTTGGTTTCTCTTTTAATGCGTAATAACCTGGGAGCAAATACACAGCGCTGGAACCTGCGAAAAAAAAAACTATAAAAATTCGAATTATAAAAATTCTCCGTAAATTAGCATTCAATTTAGGTAATCCTTTGAAATAAAAACAAATAAACGCAACGATTTGAAAACCACCTCCGAGCTTTTGATTTGTTAACCAGAGTGGTTCTTGCTTGAAAAATCGTCCGTTTGTTTCATAACTTTTAGGATCATCAGAATATTTAAAAAGCATTTTAGATTCAATATCATAAAAAGAGTTGCTGATTATTCCGTGAGATTCTGGGTAGAGGCCTGTCGATAGTGTTGTCATAGAAGGCCACGTGTCAGGAGGGTACGGAGGAATCATGCGCTCAGCTTTTACACCATTCTTTGCTATTTCGTCAAAATTTGAAGTTAAATCAGTCAACGTCTGAAAGTCATGAACTAATCCATCAAAAATAATCATCAATAATTTGTTTCCTTTGAAAGTTTCTTGAGAAATTGATCCGTTAAGATAGAATAACGAAGAAAGAAAATAATACAAAAAATTCATTTTTAACTTCACATCAAACCACCAGCAAGTTCTTAAAAACAATCCAACAAAATGTTTTTTTAAGAAACGCTTGTCACCATTAGCGGTCTTATTTATTGTAAATCTCAAGTGTTGAATTGAATCAGTAAACGTGCTAGTCAAAAAAAAAAAAAAAAAAAAAAAAAAAAAAACACTTTGCGATAACCCAATAACTAGGGTTAGGACTATTGTAATTGAAATTGTAAAAATTAAATACAATTACACATTACAATACAATAATATTGTATTGTAATATTACAGAAACAATAAAAAAAATTTATTTTGGTATTGTATTGCTGTGATGAAAAACAATTACAATAAGTATTGTATTGTTTTTTTTCTAACAATACAACAAAATTCGAGAACTATTGTATTGTATTGCTGTGATGAAAAACAATTACAATAAGTATTGTATTGTTTTTTTTCTAACAATACAACAAAATTCGAGAACTATTGTATTGTATTGTTTTAATGAAATAAAATTACAATAATTATTGTATTGTTTTGATGAAAACAATTACAATAACTATTGTAGTGTATTACTTTACATTATAGCAGAAAAGCTGACGTATTTTAACGTATTTATATTCATCTCTGACGAACTTACTATTATTTTTGCTATTTTTTTTATTTACGGATTTGCAACATATTGGAAATTTTATTTTTTACATATTTAGATTTCGCATCGCCTATCTTGTTATGTATTTCTATGCTCTAAATGGCCGCAAAATATTGCCTGTCTGATGATAGCCTTACTATTATGAAAAATAACTTTCATAAATTATTTTATTCAGCCCTTTTTATTTTTTCCTCTTGATTTTAATACTGCAAAGGAACTTAAAATATATACGAAAATTAACTTTAGTAACACAAACAGTTAAACATAATATTCTTCTTAAATATAAATGTTAATGTCTTGAAATGTTGAAGAACCAACATAAAAAAATTAATGATGACGAAACGAAGAGCCAAAAGGAGATTTTTCTTGATGCGTTTGAGGCCTGAAAATAAAACAAAATGTTAACCGTACTATTTTTAATCTTTTCTTTTTTTAATCTATTCTTCATATTTCTTTTTTTTAATCTATTCTTCATATTTATTATTTTTCCAAGTATCTCATACTTTTTCTTATAAAGATTTTAGTTGCTAAAAGTTATACTGGAATGAGTTGTGTTTATAAGATTTTGGTATAAGAATAAGACTATTAGATGTTTAAATATTTCCAACGAATAAATACCTGCACCGTAAAGTTGCCTTTGTTTGAATTCAGGGTGATGTGTAATCATCATTATCATCAAAACTCTGACTTGAACCACTGGAGACCTGATTAAGTTGATCTTCATCATCTTCTAATTCAATCTCTTCAAATTGGCTATGAGATGCATTGCGCTTAACTGAAGTTGAGGTTCTGCTCGAGGAGGCAGCAGACACGGAACTGTTCATGATCAGACTTAGATGGACCTTCAAGTTGACCTGAATAACATTATTTCAGCATTTTTACTCTTCTTGATACTTTGTATCAAAATATGATATTTCCTAACAGTTTTAGTCAGTTACATTAAAAGTTAGCATTTTGACAGTTTTATAATTTATTTATTTATTTTTAATTAAATGTTTTTAATTTAAATTTTTCATATAAAAGTAAAATCAAAAATCAAGTTGAAAGAATTAAAAAAGATAAATTTGTTACAGCAACCAACAAACCCTCTAACAAACTGCATTTACCTGATTAAAGTTGTAAATCCCACTGAATTATGACTTTGCTGCTGTTTTGATGTATATACACCAGACGAGCCACATTAGTTGGGTCCAAACGACTTCGTAGTAGAGTTACAATATTTTGTGCCTCTGAGAAAACTTGTTTTGATGCTGCAGAAGATGCTAGGACGGAGAGCACAGCACGAGCAGCTGTAGACAAAAGTGGAAATCAAAATTCATTTTGTTTCCACCAGCAAAGGACATCAGTATCTTTTGGCACTTTGACTTTTGAAAAAGCTTCCCACTCCATTAAAATAAGAGGTTTCTCTTCAGCTCTAACCATTGGTCTGTTGCTTTTTCTTCATCTCTGCAGGCTTCATAAAGGGGATCGTTTTTACGGGAAAACTCCTAAAAAACCTCTGGGCGTGTTGCAGAGGTCCATTCTTCGTAGGAAGAATGTTCATTGATAATTTCTCGTTTGACCTTTTCGAATAATGCCAGGGAGAATCGACGTAGAACCACACCACGGTAACGTGAATCTAAAAAGTTGGCTTCAGCAAAAGCTTTCTCATCGCAGCCATGATTCTTAAACTTTTCTTCATCTTAGACAAAACAGCTGCACAGTAGTTCTTCACATCTTCTGTGTTTTCTGTCATGCTGTCAGAGAAGATTTTGTGCAAGTTGAACACTACGGGAATGACTTCATGAATTGATGGCTTGTCTTCAACAGACAAGGTGTTGATTGCGCCTTTAAGCCTTTTCATCAAGGGCAAAACTTTCTGCCAGAATTCAAAAATGGATTCATCAGGAATTTCTCTCCACCAGGTATTCTGCTTGACAGGGAATTCATTTTTCTTTCCTTTTCTTTGTATGTACAAAAGAATAGGCTTCGCATCTAAAATTGACTTCAAGCAAAAAAGATACTATTCCAGCGTGTCTTGACTAAGCTTTGAATTTTATGGAGTGGTCCTTTAAACAAATTTTTTTGTTTCAAGTGCGCTGCAGTGGCCTCCATTTGACCTGCAATCATAAAACTAACCTTTTTACTGCATTTGATTAAGAACCTTTCAAAAATTAAAATTTTCTTTTGACTTAGGCAACTCAGAAAGTTTAACTTGTCACGCTTTTATATTGACACGCTTTAAAATTGTCTGGACACGGACTGTGTCAATTCTTCCGCGGAAGAATTATTTATTACGTAATAAAAAACCATGACTATAAAACAATAAAAAACCTAATTTGTACTAGTCGACTGGAAAGAATTAGGCAGTCTAAAATTAAAGTTAAAATACAATTTTAGACTTATCAAAGTTTAAAATTTTAGTTAATTAAACGTTTATTGTGTAAATACTAAGTAGATAGCAATTTAACATAAAAAATTTTTTGAATCGGGTAAAATCGGTTGTACCCGAGAATGAACCACAAATTATTTTAGAAGATTTTAGTTAATAATATATTATATAAATTACAACTAATATAATTAATGAAATTCTATATAAGTTTTGGTATACTCTTTTTACAATACAAGACTTTACTTATAGTTTTATTAGAAATTTCCCGAATTTTAAATTGCTAATTCAGGATAATTTCGTAGCAATAAGGTTTTTAGTTTCCGCTCATTGTGGTATTTTATTGGTATTATTACGTAAGGCATACGTTCGCAAATGTTCTTTTGATAATTAATCCGTACCAAATAAAAAGAGTGTATTTTTTAATTTATTTTGTTTGCAGACAAAAAGCCGCAGAAATTTAATTTTTGATCTTTTTGACTACGTTGGTAATGCTATGGTGGTTCTCAGTTCTTCAGGAAAAGCTAGTAGCTAAAACAGTTGAACAACATCCAGCAATTGTTAATTATGTTTGTACATTAATGTCATGTTCTGGAAGGTGTATTGAAAATTGCGATTGCAGGTGTTGGAGCTATGTTGGCTGGAAAGACGTTTCCACACAGTATTAGAGTATTACGTATGATCGTGGAAGAACTAATTTCACTTTTGTTCTCTAAAGACATAAGTGATTTTGATTCTTTAAATATTCATCCGAAAAAAAACAGCAAGTAATAGTAGAGCATCAAAACATTGCATCGACTGTTTAATAAAGCCAGTTTTCATTGTGTTATCCCAGTAGGCACGGGACCTAAAGAAGATGTCTTTTGAACGTTGAAAAGACGTCCAAATCGTTCAAAAGAATTTAAAAGGTGTCTTTTTTACGTTCTGTATCCACTGGAAATATTTATACGCGCCGAACGCGAAAGTAACTGGACTTTGCATTTGTGGGCAATTTGACGAGCATTCTGTAGTTTATTGGGCCGGGTGAATAAAAATGAGCAATTGCTTTTACTCAGTAGTTGGTCAGCTTTACGTGAATAAAAACTTCAACAACTTTTCTTAAGTTTTTATTCACGTAAAATTGAGCAATTACTGAGTAAAAGCAATTGCTCATTTTTATTCACCCGGCCAATTATTGTAAAATATTCTGTAATTTTTAAACTTAAAGAAAACTATTCACTTCATTTTTATTATCTATTTTACCTATATCAGGACGTATTTTATGTTGAATCGCTGTCTTAGGTCTGCCGAACCCCTTTGATTTGCAGAAAAATGATGATTTCCTTTTTTTTGATCCCGTTAACTTTGATTTTCAATATTTAAATTTGCCCAATGTACCATTCTGGCACCCCTTCCCCCTCCCATTATGTTTCAGTAAAATAGAATCAATCATTAAATATTAGTTGTACCCTATTTCCAGGTTACAAGGGCATATATTCGGCAACTAGACTATTAAAACATTTATTAAGTTTTGACAATAAAATGATTTTTTTTTATTACAATAACAATATATTGTTATTGTATGACAAAGACGAATTACAATATAATATTTATTGTTATTGTAGTGGGTCATTACAACACATTTTTTTTTCAGATATTGTTATTGTTTTATAAAGATGAATTGCAATACAATATTTATTGTTATTGTATTACAGAATTACAATAGTTATAAATCACAAGTATTGTTATTGTTTCTAAATTAAGTTAATACAATAACAATAACTATTGTTACTGTTATTGTTTTAATTACAATTACAATAGTCCTAACCCTACCAATAACAAACTCTAAATTAATTATTTTTCCACTTCGTTTATTGTTAATCGACAATCTTAAACAATTTTTTTAATTAATCCTAACATGGTTTCTACATGATTGAATATTAAAAATATTAGTAGTTATCAAATGCATGTTTTAAAAATCACCCAAAGAACATTAAAAAGGAAAGTTACAAACTTGTTTTAATTTGTCGAAATTTTTATTTTAATCTGTTATAATTTTTATTTTAATCTGTTATAATTTTTTTTGTAACTTGTTATAAATTTTCTTGTAATTTTGTCACAATTTGTTTATTAATTTTTTATTTTCTATACTAATCTGACAAATTTACTAAATCAAAAATCAAGCATCAATAAAACAGTGTAAAAAACGTATACATAACGGTTCCTACCCACAGGGTAAATAAAGTCCTGAAAAACCGAATTGACTTTTTGAAACTTTAGTAATCTGTTAAAACTTTTACCCTAAGCTATTGAGCTCGTCATACCATGAAACGGCAATAATTGAAATCCATGATGGCTGTTTAAAGAGTTAAAACCAAAACCAACTAATCGTTTATTAAGGCTATCTTTAAAAATTATGAGAGTTGCAAACTGAAGTTTTGCATACTTGGTTTTAAAGTTTTTCAAAATCTGAGTTGTATAGTTACATGGTTTAATTAATTTTAAGTGCTGGTTGACTTTATGCAATGCAAAGCAAAACCAAAGAACTATCAAGTTATTTGTTAGCAACAAACATAACGAGTTTTAAAAAATAAGCAATCTTCTAACGAAAAGATTTTGATGCCATGCGAACATTTCAGAATGTAAGTTAGATTTTTATCATAATTTTTTATATCCATTGAAAAGCATATCTTATAGCTGCTTTAAGTTAACTGTGAAGCGAGCTTTAAGATGTAAGTGAATTTCGCGTTCTTGTTTGCAAAAAATTGCGTAACTTATGACGCAAATAAAAAAAATTGAGGATGATTTTGTTTCACATAATTGTGGTGGTGGGGGTGGTGGAGGAGGCAATAGGTTCTTTTTACAACCAGAGTTGTTCATAAACTGGGCGTTTAATTGTGCATGGGCGTCAAAACTGGAGAAGCCGATATGGCACTGCCCTCAATCTCCACTAATTTTGCCCGACTGAATTAATTTGAAACCTGCAAACGGGCAAGAGAATATTATTTTGTAACTAGAAGGTCAGTGTTGTGTTAATCTTTACAGAATGTGAGTAAAAGTTTTTTCTCAACGTTTCTAATTACGTATCTCATCGCTACTTATCACTACGTGTGAACCGAGTTTTAAGCGTTATGGTGGTTAGCAGGTGTAGCAATAATTTCCATAGGTGTTGCAATAGTTCGCAAATAAAAATGACGTAAATAAAATACTCTGCGCAGTTTCGTTATTATCTAATTTATCGACTGTTTATAATTTGCAAAACTACCAAAAGGAAGGGGGGGGGGTGTATAAATAACATAAAGTTACATTTTATTATTATCATTATTTTTTTTGCGGTTTGATTTCTTCTTCTTTATGAGATCGAAACTAATTAGATCGAAGATGTTTATTTTTTAACCGCCTTTTGTTTATTTCTTTGTTGTTGTTGCTGATAATTGCCATTAGACATGTTTAAAATTGGTTTCGACGACCTTGTTGCAGAATGGATTTTTTTTCTCATTACACCGCAAGTTTTGAATTTATATCTGCCTTTTTTTTTATGGACTTGTATATCGCAGCTAATGATGGTCACTTTCATAAAGCTTTAACTCCTACGAAACTATTCTATTCCTAGGTGTCTTTCTTTTTTTTATTACACTCACCACAACTCACTGTAATTTTGATGCTCCACCTTATTCTACCAGTTTTCACATTGCAAAACTACGTGTTTTGTTAATATGAGATTCACTCAACATTTCCTTGAAAAGAAAAACCGAAAACTCCTTCGTTTTTCCAGACATGCCCGATTTTTCGCCGCGCTATAAACTTAAAATTCAATTTACTATCTTTCCTCACCTAAACAAAAAAAAGTTTTTAGAATAATATGTACAAATTCTGTATATTTTTTTATTTTTTTTTAAGAATGGGATTATTATCTATGATATGTTAATTTATATTTACATATTTTTAATTGTATATAGGCATTTACTAAAGAGAAATAAAAAAAAAACAGCTGAAAAAATTAAGAAATAAGACAAATTTTACGGCATGAAAAACTGTGTCGTCTTCAATTTCACGCTCGGTGTACAGTATGATAATTGGCCAATTGTTTGCATGGCTTAATTTGTAAATCTATGAGGTATAGTGATTTCTATTTATTTCATCAAGTTGAGAACGTTATAATTTAAAATAATGGTTCAGCTATTAATTTTTGAAGAATCACTTAATAGCTGCATAAACGATTTAATAAAAGCAAAAACTTCTCAAGTTGGTTTAATAATTGGTCAATTTTCAGCTGATTTTAAAGATTTTGCTATTCATTTTGCGAAATGTCCCAATCCAGTTGATGATGAAGCTGAAGAAGAGCATTTAAGTTCTGATGCTGAAGATACGAAATGTAATGAAAAGATCAACAACAAAAAAATTGATACTCATAAGATTAACAACTCTGAGATTCTTGATGTGAAATGGGTTGTAGAGCATGCACGTCAAGTTAATCGAATGTTGACTGGAGGCTTAATGATAATTGGAGTTTATTACCTTTGTGCTCCTGACATTTTTATAAAAAACCAGACATTGCTTAGACAATGCTTATTTTCTGTTCGTAGAAAAAGTGAAAATAGCAAGTGGATAAGAAAAAGCATACCTCATAATGAAAGATATTTTGTTCATATATGCTCTGTTACTGGAAAATTGACATGCCGCACAATGGACATAAATGATGAACAAGCTTCTTTCAAACCAGCAACATTTCGTTTTCAGTCATTTTTATCAAAATGGCATACATTTAGTTGTTTTGTTGACCTTAACATATGCTCATATGTACCTGTTAAAGAAAGTTTAAAAACAGAAATGAAAATGGCGTATGCCTGTCATGAGGAAATTGAAAGTATATGGAATTCTTATGCATCACTTAATTTTAAGATTTTAAAAGATGATCAACCAATTGCCAACAGTTCAAAAAGTGCAAGTAAAATAGCAAATAAAAATGATGTTGAAATAACATTTTTTAAAAAACATGCATCTTCTAAAAATGTACTTTGCTCCACTGAACAAGTAAACACAGAAATAAAATTTGTTGGCTCAATATTTGCTAAGGCTTTTCTTCATCAAAAAGCTACTTATGGTGAAGCAGTTAAGGCATTAAAAGTTGATATTATTCGAAGTCTCCAATCTCGTATTGAGTTACTTTGTGAAGAAGCACAGATTAATAATTTGTGTCAAGTTAATGAGTGGAGCTTAATGTCACCAATAAGAGTTTTTGTAAAAGCTAATACAGTATATTATTGTGATTACGCATTTAAAGATGAAACTAAAAATGAAACTATTGCTCGGTTTGCAGATTTACTTGGATTGAATCCATCTGAAGACGATTTGATATATATGGAAAAGTATCCAGATATTTCAGATGTTTCAATGATTCTTCGTGGTGAAAAACCAGCTGATCTTCACTCTGAAATTGGATCAGAAAGAAGTAGCATATGTATAGAGGAGCCAAGTAATATGAAGCTTATTGTATCATGCATTGTTGCTTTAATAGCTGTTTTATTATCAATCATAATTTTCTTGTTAAAACAATGAAGGCAGCACCTTTTTAATTGATATGCTTGCTCAAAAAAAAAAAAAAAAAAAAAAAAAAAAAAAAAAGAGGCAAATATGCAAAGATAACTAAGGTTACTGTTTTCCAATAATAAATTAAACAGTGATGGAACTGAAAGACAAATGTTGCTTTTTTTTTTTTTTTTTTTGTTGAATAGTTTTATTATTAAATTGTTTGCCCCTCAAACAATATGTATGAAATTATATTTTATTAATTAGGCTCAAAAATTTTGTGGGTTAATTTATTTAACAACTGTATTGTTTTATTTAAAATATATTTTTAAAAATGTCAACAACTGAGTTCTTGATGGTTGTTTTATGTAAGAATATGTAAAGAATATAAATTGCATGGAATTATTTTTAAAAAGTTAAACCAGAGAAAAGTGTTTCTAGATTTTTATTGTCATCAATATTTTCATTATATTACCAAAAAGGTTTATGATAATTTCTATAATTCTTTTCTTTGTTCTTGCTTTTTTAAAATAGTCATGTTACACATACATATGTTCAGAAATAGTAGTTCAACTAAATGAACCTTTTTTTTTTTATCAGAAGAAAAGATTGTAAAAGAACAGCTAAAAACAATTTAGCAAATTTTATAAATTTATGAATATGAATAAAACACCTGCCGAATATAATTTGCTTACTCATTAGATATAGCATAATAAGATGCAAAATGGGGTGCATACAAATACTTTGTTTTGTTCTTTGCTCATTTGTAATCAGTGAAGCAAGCGATAGTTTAAGGTATATTTTAGTTTATATGTTAATTGATTTTTTATCACTTGTATTAAAAAAAAAAAAAAAGATATTTTAATTTTAACTAGATTTTTTCTCAAATTTAAAAATTTTTAAACCAAATTTTATACCACTTAATAATAATAATATAGTATTTTTAAATATTTTATTTACATTGCATTATAGTAAGTTGTGTTTGTTTTCATGATCCTGATAATTACTTAAGATACATATTTCAGAAATAATTCAGAAGTTAATGCAAATGAAACCATAAGTTTAACAACTCAAATACCAAATACTACTCAGTTAACACTGAAGCCTGTTGAAACTGCAGCAGAGAAAGAGAAACATGGTTCCATGACAATCTTTTTTGTGTTAAGTGTATTGGGTAGGTAGTGATTATTGCTTGTTGAAAATGTATGTCTATTTTAATACTTATCAGATTTTGATTTGTATCAAAATCATCCCAACAGTTTTATGTAATTTCAGAAAAAAATATTAAAGTTTTTTTTTCCCATAGTGATAACAGCATTAAAAAATTGTTATTATGACAGCCTAAATAGTAAATGAAATTTAAATAAAAATATTTATAAGTTGTAATATAAATTTAGTTAAAAAACATTACAAAATTTTTATGTCTTTATTTAACTCATGAATTCATTAAATTTCTAAATTATTATTTAAAGCCTAAATTTGTTTATCTACTTTATTATAAAAACATCAGGGGGGTTCAATTTCACTTTTCCTGATAAGGTGCTCACTAATACCTTGTCTTACTCTTAACCAAGCCCTACTTTTCTAACTACCATGTTTATGATGAATAAATTCACAATAGTAGCAAGCATTACAATAATTATCACTAGTGTAACAAGGTCCTTTATAGTAGCGATTTCAACAATTACGATCACTTCATTAGTAATCTAATGATTAAAATAAGCTGATCATATATATGGGTTTTTTTCATATTTGACATTTCATAATATAACAAAAAATGTAAATTTTGTCCCGTTTTTATAAAAAAATAAAAATATATTTGAATATTTGTCAATTATAAATATGAAAATATTCTAAGTCTACTAAGCATAAACATGAGCTTAAATCTGTCAAGTAGCACTATTGTTGCATTAATTGTTAATGCAGCAATAGTTATCTCAATTTACTTCTTGTTTTTATTATTGCACCATCCTTTTTTTGTCATTTTTGACTTGTTATAGTAATTTTGAGTGATTTACAAAAGATGGCATAACTAGAATTAAATTGCATCAGGCTATCTTATAACTATTTTTATTTTAAAGCATCAATATTTCCCGCTAAAACTCAGTATGGGTTATATTGCTGAAGTGTAAACAATATACTTTCTTTGTGCTTTAACCATGTCAACCTTTATACAAATAAAAAACAAGAAGTGCTGGTTTTTTGTTTTAATTTGAAGAAAAATGCAGCTGATGAACATCAGATTGCTCTGAAGCATATGGGAAACATACTCAATCAATAAAAGCATAAGTACTGGTTCTAACACTTTAAAAGTGGGATTTCTCAAATCAAGAAATGGTGCACGCTGTTCATATTGTGACGGGATGAAAATTGCATCCACTGCAACAGCCCAAAGCATAGAAAATTGTGGGACAAGCCAAGTCATGCATCAACTTCAATGACAAAATCAAGAAGCTGAAGCTGTGCATTTGTAGGATTAGCTTGGAGTTATCTACAAGTAAAAAAAGCCGCTGCCAAAATTGTAATGTCTATTTGTCTGTTTTAATGGAGGCAAAAGTAACATCACAAATACAACATCACCTAGAAGCATAAGTTCATCATTAAACCTTGTTAATAAATGGCTTTAAAAGCATTAGCTCGTTTACAGTGAGAGGTAGTAGAGATTTTGAAGGCATTAAAATTGCAGAAGTAAATCTCATTTTGTTTACCATATTTTACACCACTCTCAAAGTTTTTACATAAATGATAACTTGTCCAAATTGACAAAGAAAAATAAGAACTAAAATTTTTATATGGTTTTAGAAAAAACTATTGACTTTATTTCCTATCCTGGAGAAAACTCAGACCTAAAGTGTGTTATATTGATTGAAGTCTGTAATAAATCTAACCTACAAAAGGTGCTGCTGTCTTGTGAATTTTTTTTCAATATTGATTGAGGGGGGGGGGGGGCACATACATACAATGTCCAATTGTTTCCAGTGTACATTTGAATATTTATCAGCTAATATTAAATGTTTTTCAGTGAAAGTTTATAAGTATATTCATTATACACAGAGTTAAAAACTGAAAAACTTTTCAAACTATACAGAAAATAAATACTCTAAATTTTGAGAGCATAGAAATCAAGTATCTTTGGCCTTGTCAATTGACAGATTTTTAAGCATATTTAATGGCCTTCATTCATCTTTACTTTTACAAGGAAAAATCCCCTGTAATGTTGAAAAATGTCCTGTTAAATTTGAAAATCTCTTGTAATTGTGATTGTCATTTGCCAGATGTCAAGTTTCTACATTCTAATTATACATAAGTAATATTTTTAAAAAATATTACTTTTTTGGAGATAATTTTGTGTTATTATGTTAATAAAGGTCTAAAATTACCCTTTATGGGTTCCAACACTTAATAACAGTTGTAAGCGCAATATGTTACTTTTTCATATGTTAATTGAGATTTATCCTGTTTTTGTAATGTAGTTGTTCCATTTTTTTCTCAACATAATATGGTCAGCCTAAGTTAAAGTTAATTTAATTGGAACTGCCTCCTACTAAAACTTCTTTAGTGATTACTGCAGATGTAAATTACACAACCACTATTAACATCTTTTACATCTTTTACATTTTTTAACTTCAGCTAAAGAGCTTAAACTAAAATTTTTTGTTCAAATAAATTTTATGGTTTAGGTTTCTGCATCATCACAATTAATATGTTAATAAAAACAAAATTTATCTACCTGCCTGAAAGTGTTGCTGTAGTGTTTCTTGGTGCCTTGGTTGGTGGCTGCATTAAACTCCTAAAGGCATATAACTTAGGAAATTGGCAGGTGAGTTGTTTCTTATTTGAAAAATTACTTATTAAATTGCTTTATGATAATTGTATTAGAATCAACAGACTTAGTTGAAGTTGACACTTTTGTCTTTTTACAGAAAGAAGAAGTCTTTGATCCAACTATGTTTTTCTTAGTACTGCTTCCTCCAATCATATTTGAAAGTGGTTATAATTTACACAAGGTAATTTTTTATATTAAAAGTAAGTAATGTTAAGTGTTTGCCAACTCAATCATAGATTTTTATTAAAAACAAATTTTTTTGTTAAACCATTTCATTTTTGAGGAAGTAAATTAAAAACTGGTCTCAATAAAATAAAACCAATTTTTAATTGCTGAACTAAAAATTATTTATATATTTTTAAAGTTTTTAAAGTTTTTTTTCTTTTATATAAAATTTATTTCTTATTCATTGTAACTTTTTAAAAAAAAAAAAAATAGCAAATAATGCTTTTGCAAAAAAACTCTATAACAAATTTGTTGTGGTCCTATATATTATATCCTATATTTCTTTTAGGGTAATTTTTTTGCAAATATTGGTTCTATTCTTGTGTTTGCTGTATTTGGTACAGTTTTATCCGCCATCACTATTGGTTTTGGTGTTTTTGTTTTGGGAAAGGTTAGAACATTTTATACATTAAGTTTAGAAACCTCCTGACTGAAGGACTGGGACTCTCTTGACTGAACAACTGGGGCTGTGTCAATTTACTTTACTTCTTGTTAACAACATCTTGTACTAAAAAATATTGTGAAACTCAATACAAAATGTTGTCTTAAAATGTATTATGCTTTGTTATTTGATAACTTACTGATTATTCTAAAGCATCATGAAACATTTTTATAAAACATTTATTATATATAAAATATTTATTATACTTAAAAACATTTATTATATTTAAAAACATATTTTAAAATATTTATTGTGTGTAAGTATTTATAAATAAAAATACTTTATGCTAAATTTTTAGGCTAAAGTTGCTTATGAACTTACCATTCAAGAAAGGTTAGTGTTCACATTTATATTCTTTAATTCTAGTTATGACATTCTGAAATTAATTTGTAATATTTTTGCTGTATGTTCCAGTTGTTCAAATGATTTTTTGCATTTTACAAAGGGTTTGGTTTATTTATAACAAATTACCAACAAAGTTATTTATAACAAATTACCAACATGGTTTTGATGAATGAAAATGTATATAAATTGTTCTCCAAAATATCGATGATTGTGAATTATGTAAAAGGTATAAAATGAAAAAATCAGTTGATCAATTAATAAAAGTAAAAGCAAATGAACTGTTGAAACTGAGCGAGTTGAAACTGAGCAAGTTGAAACTGAGCAAGTTGAAACTGAGCGAGTTGAAACTGAGCGAGTTGAAACTGAGCGAGTTGAAAGTGGATGGCTGAAGTACTTCTCATACTGATTGTAATATTGTAAGAAATGTAAAAACAAATCCATTTGTTAGTGCCATAAATACAATTCACAAACTAGAGCTCAGTAGGGTAGACCAGGACACGTTGGCCCTAGGGGCAGGATGGCCCTTTTGAGTTAGTTCTATGACTATGCACTTCGGCGCACTAGGAATCAAGGGAAAGGTCGACAGCATTCCTCCCCTCATTCCTCAGAAGTATCACTGATATCTGAGCACAGTTGCCAGTGTTGTATCTTTTTATCAATTTTGGATAAGCTGAAGTATATTTTGAACAGTTTTCTTGATGTGTTTGTGTTGACTATTATTCGACAGTAGTGCTATAGGTAAGTATCTTGTTTGAAGCTTAAAGTCTGAGGATTACTTTAATAAAAAATGTTACACAGTATCTGTGTATGGGTTATGTAAAAAATAATTTTTACTCTAAACATGGCGATGGGGTAGGTTGACCCAGCACAAACAAGGCACCTTGGCCATGTGGGCTAATGCACCCCGTTTGCACATGCACATTTTTTAATTCATATTAAATTGTTTGTGATAGAATGTTTTTATTAAAACGCTGATCTGATTGAGACTTTTTAGCCAGTTTCAAAACATTAGATAAGAATTAAGCCTAATAAATCACTTAGGTATTTAATAATTTTGTTAGAATCTCATACTATGTAGGGAATATGCAAATTTATGCAGATTTATGTAAGAATGTGATAACAGTAAGTAAATTTTTGAGGGCCGATCTGCCCCAAACCATGGGCCAACTTACCCCAAGTAAGGGGCATATTGGCCCAAGGAACATCACCTTAAAAAAGCATTTAAAAAATTTTCACAAGTTTAGTTAAGCTTTTAGTAAAAGATTTTTTTATTTTATATAGTTTTAGCAACCTTCTCCCATAAAGAAACAAAATAAAACACAAAATGCGAAAAAGTTAGGAATCAAAGAAAAAAAAGCAGGCCAATGTGCCCCCGGTCTACCCTATTTTAGAAAATACTTTACATGACATACGTATAACGCAGGGTTGTATAGTAATTGTGAGGCAAAAAAACATTCATATTGCCAAAGAACTGAAAAGCACATTTGGAGTTTGCCAAGGCTAATAGAAATGAGGGTTTTCTGGATTGGAACCACTCTACCAAATAGATGTTCCAACTGAACAATGATCCCAAACACACATCAAAGCTTGTTAAAAAGGGTTCAATACAAATTAAATTACTGTAATGAGATCACCCGTGAGATCTTCTGACTTAAAGCCAGTCGAGGATTTATGAAACAACTTGATGGTATAGTATGGTTGCATGGTGGGTTTAGAAATGCTGAAGAATTACATCAGGAACTTCAAATGGCCTGTTCACAATTAAGACAAGTTCAAACTAAAAAACTTATTAAGTCTATGCCTTAGAGATGTACTGGGATTATTAAGAGTAATAAGGTCCCACAGAACACAGAACTCTTTAAAAAGGTTTCACAAGTAAAACAAATATCAATTACTGATCTCACATGCTTTTGATGATCCTAAAAGTTCTTTTGGATTTAAAGTTGAAGTAATAACATATTTTTTCTTTCAGTAGTTATTTTTGTTATATTTCTGTGTCTATTATCTTGCATGGAATAGATGATTAGGCTATTTTTATCTTAATATTATCTATAATATTATATATCAATATCTTAATATTAATCAATATTAAGTTAAAAATATAGCCTAATCATACATGCTTTTCTTTGCATATTATGACTAAAGAGTTGTTTGCCATTGCTATTATTTAAGACAAATTTGAATTATATTGAACATAATGGCAGCTGTATGGTATGGAGAATTTTGATGTTCAAAAGATTTCAGAGATTTCTTTCAGTTACAAAACCTTTCATTCATAGAAAAAAAGCTCATTTGATTTTTCGTTCTTTAAATAACCTTTCATTTTTTTGTGAAGGACAAATAAACCAAAGTTCACTGTTGTTAGAAAATTTGAATGTATCAAATAAAATATGTTGATTAGCTTTTTCAACACAACCAAACATCTGTTTCATAAGCAGAGGTAATTTTAGGGGATAAAATGGATTTTCCAGCATAAATACGTAATTCAATATAATACCACTTAATTTAGAAAGCTTTTTTAAACATTTTTTTTTCTAAATAAATTAAACTTAAAGTAGATAAAACAGAAGGAGAAAGACTTTTTAACTCAAATGTGCCCTTTAATCTAAAACTGTATAAAAACACCTGCATTATATTCTTTTATGTTTATATATTCCTTACAGCTTTGCATTTGGCTCTTTGATATCTGCTGTTGATCCTGTTGCCACATTGGCCATTTTTCATGCTCTTAATGCTGATCCACTTGTAAAGATGTTGGTGTTTGGTGAAAGTATTCTCAATGATGCTGTAGCCATCGTACTTACAAAGTATTAAAATTATTTCTTGTAATTTATTGTCTTTTAGTAACAGAATTTCTCATAATAAAACTGATATAAAAGTTCTTTTCTTTTTCCTTTAAGTTTTTATGAAATTTTTTTCTTTTTTAACAACTAGAGCTGTTTTATTAGAATCAACATCAATTCTGTTTTCGTTTGTGCTGTTCATAAAGATTTTTTTTGGTTCTGCTGCAATTGGGGTTTTATTTGCTCTTGTCAGTGCATTGATATCTTTTCAAAAGAAGTCTGTTTGTATAAGTTGTTTGTAAAAACATTTTCATAAACTTTAATGTTGTTTTTTTGAGTCAATAAAAAAATTAATTTTGTTTAATGTTGATAGTTTTCTTTGACAGTAATTTCTACTTATTAAAGCACATTGATTTGCGTCATCATCCATCATTAGAGCTTGGAATGATGTTTATTTTTTCTTATGCTCCTTATGGGCTTGCAGAAGGGCTGCAGTTATCAGGTAATACTTCTTATGCTCATCTAAATTTACAATTAAAAATTTATGATTAAAAATTACTACATAATATTATTGCAAATTCTTAATCAGTAGCAAGTTTTTAAACATCATCAGAGAAAGAAATAAAGTTTTTTACAACACTAAAAAGATGGTTATTTATAGCTAGAGTTCTACTAAAGCTTTAGCTTCAACCAAAAATTACCATTGTATGCAATATTCTTCAAGTAGCCCCAAAGGAAGAAGTCACAATTGGACCTTATTGAGGGAACTTTTGATCAACCAAGCTTCTTACTTGACAGGAATAATGGGTAGATGGCCCATCTTGTTGAATGTACATGCCATGTTTAACTAGAGGCCATAAAAACTCTTCAAGTATTTGTAGATATGAATCACATGTGACCAAAACATCAAAAAAGTACACCACACTGTTACTCCATTCTTTGAGTTGAGCACAGATTTGTTTGTGCTAATTACAGTAGGCCCAATAGTAACAATTATGACGGTTTATAATACTGTTCAGCATGAGTTGGCTCTTGTCTGAAATAATCTTGTTTAGCAAGTTGGAATTTTCTTCAAACTTTGACAACATGGTCTCACAAAATTCCATTCTTTTATCAAAATCATTTTCCTCTAGCTCTTGTACAATGCTTGGTGTGAATAGCCAAAAGCCTACTTATTAAATAGCACAATAGTAACTCTGTGTTTATCACCATTTCAATAATGCCCTTTTAAAGTGACAAACTATCAGTTTTTTGAACAGCTTCCTCTGTAACAATAGAACAAGAGCAGCTAGATCTTTCTTGATTGTAAACATTGCCTGTCTTCTTAAACATGTCAACCGAATTTCTAATTTTTTTCTCACAAGGCAGCAGAATAGTAAAACTATTCTTCCATTGCCTTCAAACCTCTTGAAAATTCTAAAATTTTGAAAATAAAAAAATTTGAATTCTCTTCAATCAAGAGTCATGAATCCATGCTTTTTTTAAATATCTAAATTTGTAATTAAACTTAGATATAGAATGTATAGATGTAAAGATTTTTGATAAATATGTTATAATAAATAGGAGCAATTTTTAATGAAAATCATGTACACAACTTATGAAATATTTGGTACGTAGTATCAATTTTCTTAAATTTTGTTTAAAATTTTTAAATATCATATAAAATATTTTTAAAAAAACCTCAAAGCTTTGTTTGACTGTATCTTACTGTTACAATTCTAATTTATAGATAAACACAATTAAAACTAAGTTTGTCATTTTTTAAAAGGTGCAATTTAAAATATAAATTCAGTTGTTTATTTGAAATATGATGCATAAAATAACAGAATTTGGTGTGTATTACTCAGTAAATGATAATCCTTTTCCGCTGTTTTTGCTTATATTTAATTCAAGGGGTATAAATTTATTGTTGTGCACTTGGCTAATTGTTACAGTAACTTAATCTTTTACTATTTCTGAGAAAGAGCCTTCTCAAAATTACTATATGTTATTAAACTATTTATAAAGAACATATGGTTAGTTAACTTGTGTTAAATACGTACATTAAATCCCTATCAACTCATAAGTTAAAAGCATTTTTAACAAAAACAGCTCTCATTGGCATGGTTTGTTTCTAGCCTAATATATACATGGTGTAATATATACTAATTCTAACCAGTATTCTAAGATTTCTATTTCAATTGGTACTTTAAGATTTCTATTTTAGCTGGTATTCTAAGATTTCTTAGTAGGATTGCACTTTCAGCTTCAATATAAGGTTTTCACAGTAGCAAATAGCCAACTTTGGCTTAAATTGACCTTCAGTCAGACATTACTTATAGGACTTTTTGAAATAAAGCTATTTATTTATGAGAGCATTTGAAACTAAAGTAATACATAAAAAAATTTTAAAATTGTTTCCTATTTTATGAAAAAATTGCTTTGATATTTGGTGAAAAATTGCTTTGATATTTGGTGAAAAATTGCTTTGATATTTGGTGAAAAATTGCTTTGATATTTGGTGAAAAGGGATAAATGTGTTTGTTTTTCTCTGATTTATGCTTTTTTTTTACTTAACTTTTTTTTTTAGTTTTTTTTAAACCATCAAAATATGGTATTCTCTTTATTAACTATTCTTACAGTTATTTAAAGTCTACAGACATCATTTTGGTGTTTCACGAGTGCTTTAAGGACATTTTGTCCTCGAAGCCTTTGCATTTGTTTTGTTTCCAAAAAGGTTAAAGTCTGATTAATGATGGTTGCTTTATAACAATACTGTGAGATTTTAAATTTTAGTAAAAACAGCAAGTTTAAATGTCTTAATATGCTTTGATTTTTTTTTTAATAAAAAAGTTTTTTTTTTTTGAGAGCTTCTACTTTGCAATTGCATTGAGAAAAAATATTCCAGAAAAATTTTTTGTAAGTTGTAATTAACAGGATTTCAATTGACACTTTATTTGCAAAATATCAGTGCTGTTTAAATAGAAATATTTACCAATTTAAACTTGAAATCACAGATTTAAACTGTTATTTTTTTTTAAATTTTTAATTTTCTTTTTTTATAAGCTAACTCTTTTGAAAAGATTTTTATTAGTTAACAAGAAAATGCTTGATGGATTTTTCAATTGTTGCAAATGTTTTACACAGTTACAAAAAAATCTTGTTACAGCTTCATGGTTGCTTTAGGTATCATGGCCATTTTATTTTGTGGAATTGTGATGTCACATTACACTCATTTCAATCTATCTCCTGTCACTCAAATTACTGTGCAGCATGTGTTTAGAACAGCTGCTTTTGTTAGTGGTAAGTTGACTTGAATGAGTTTTTTATTACAGTTAGTCTATTAAACTTAATCATTTTTGCTGAATAATCTTCTTTTTAACTAAAAAATGAAAGAAATTAATTAAAACACTCTATGTGTTATTTTAACTTTATAGTTTTTAATGATACAATTATACTTTGTATAAATATATTTTAGAAACTTGTGTATTTGCTTATCTTGGGATGTCTATATTCAGCTACACTCATAAAATAGAAGTTTCTTTTGTGATTTGGAGTGTGGTACTTATTTTATTGCTCTACAATTCTCTTGTTTATAAAATGTTGTGTTTGCATTTAGAACTTTTCACTTTTAGATTTCCTCCTTTATTTAAAGTTTAACTTCATTTTCAGTTACTCACTTTGAATTTTGATCTTTAAGTCAACTGAAATGAAATTGAGAAATGGTGTAAAACCATGATTATTATTATTAAAACTAATCTATTGTTGTTATTTTTTGCGTGTTTTTGATGTTTTTGTAGAATTTGTATTTTATAAAATAGATATGCTTTAGATTTTTTGCTTAGTTGGAAGAGCAGTTAATGTCTTTCCTTTGTCCTTCATTCTGAACTATTTTCGAGAAACAAAAATAAACAGGAGGTATCAAGTCATTATGTGGTTCAGTGGTAGGTTTATTTTTGATAGAAAATGATCATCAAAAGGCGATTATTTTTGAGAAATTTAAAAAAAAAAACAAGTGCATTTTTTCTTATTTTTAGGGCTTCGAGGTGCAATTGCGTTTGCATTGTGTTTAAATTTGGAAGAGTTTGAACCTGAAAAAAGAAGGCTACTCGTAAGCACGTCACTCGTGATCATCTTGTTTACAATTTTGGTCTTAGGTGGATCAACGCTGCCTTTGTTAAAGGTGAATTTTATAATCAGCAAGTTTTTTTGTTTTTGTTTTGATAACTGAAAATGTTTAATTTTTATTTAGAATTAATTTTGATGGCGTTGTGCTAAACACATTACACGTCATAAAGTTTCTCTGGTGACTGAGTACTATAACTTTTTACTTGGTTCTGACCCAAAATATTATTATTGACAACAATAGTAATATTGTTATTATAATAATTATAGTAGTTTTGTTTTTAATCCGTGGGCAGCATATTTTTTGTTAAAGTTATTATTTTTATTAAAAACAAAAATATGCAAATAAAAAAGTCTATTTCAAATTGGGGAAAACTTCAAATTGGGGAAAGTATCCTACTGTCTTCTCTCTTAAAAATTTCTCTTTTCTTTAATTTGTAGTTTCTGAAAGCAACAGCAATCAATGAAAATGAAACCCTGACTTTAAGTAAGACAGCTGCTGAGGTTGGTTCCTTTTTTAGATTAATTTTTTGTTGTGATGGCTCTTGTTATGGTGTATTGCATTTCTGCTGTTCAGCGTTTCAACGAATCTAGTTCACTGATTGTTTGAACCTCTTCTAACTGTAATTAAATGAATATAGATAACCATAGGGTGTGGAAAATTTAGAAAAGTGGGGATGTTTAGAAAGATTTTGTTTTAATGAAGACTTTCGTTGAAGTTAAAGTAATGAAATTGTAAAATGCCTTACAGGGTAGTGCTGTAGAGCCAGACCAGCTGACCGATGACGAATGGAGACTCACTCATAAGATAGCCATGAAAGGCTTCATTAAACTTGATGCAAGATATCTTGTGCCATTTTTTACAAGAACAATCACAAGACAGGTTTGTTACTCGAACTTTTACGATAAATTCATAAGAGTTTTAAGATTGAATTTTTACCTAAAACAATACCTCGTTATCTAAACAATTGACTTTTTTTTTTAAACCTATAAAACAAATAGTTTTACTAAATTTTATAAGATAATTTTAGGAAATTCTTGACGCTCACCATGAAATGGAGCTAATGACTTCGCGCTGGTACAGTGAAGCCCGTACATCACCCGAAGGAAGCAATGAAGAACTAATGAGTGATAAACGATTTGCATGAAATCATGTCTCATTAAACAAATGTTGACGTTTCGACCTCGATGCAAAACAAAAATTTGGTTTTTCACAGTTTTTATGATTTGATTTTTTTTTGTTGATGTTTTGACCTTTTTCTTCGCTTCTATTTTTACTTTAAATGTTTTTAACGAAGATTTTTAAATTATTATTTTTTTCTTTGTTTCATTTTTTTTTTTTTTTTTTTTTTTTTTTTTTTTTTAAATTATTACCAATATTAATAATTTACGATATTTATAACATATTTATTGCATTTTACATGGTATAAAATTTTAGTTTAAAAGCGGTTTTATACAAAAATGAAGCGGAATGTTGTAAAAATTTTTGAATCTCTTCGTTTTATTTGTACTTTTTTGTACACGACAACTTTTTTTTTTTAAAATGGTAACTTTTTTTGCTAGTAACTATTTTTTTGCTGGCTTTAACGAAAATATATATTTGATTTTATATGTTAAAAAACCATTTCATACATTAAAAAACATGTTGCCAACTTGAAAAGAAAATAACATCGTTTTTAGGCATGTCAGTGAAACGGCAGGTACATTTTTTCTGGATGCTAATTCATTTTCTCCCAGGTTCTCCAGATATCCAAGTGTATTTAAAGTTTTAAGAAGAATAGAAAAAAGTCATAAAAAACCATAATTGAGCATCGTCGTCACAGGAAAAAACCAAAATTGAGCATCGTAGTCACAGGAAAAAACCAAAATTGAGCATCGTAGTCACAGGAGAAAACCAAAATTGAGCATCGTAGTCACAGGAAAAATTCGATGTCTAAAAACATTCTTTGCAAATCAAATTGCACGATAAAAAGTAAAGTTTGCCATGTGGACCTTCTATAATAAAAAATAAAGGAAATAGATACATGCTCTGTAAGTTCTTCTTTCCAGTAAATTAAATGTTTTTTTTTTTTTTTTTTTTTATTCTTCTTCTTCTTGGTAGAAATTTTTGCGAGTTCTATCTTTCAAGAAATCCTTAATTTATGAAATCAAAATAAAAAAAACTTTTATTATTAAATATGAGTTTAGCTTTTCGTGTTCATTATTAATCCTCTACACACAGATTTATTTTGATTTATTTTTTTCTTTTTACGCAAATTGAGTCTTTTCGTAATGTTTTCAAAAATATTTCGTTACATATTTCACAGTTGACAATTTATTTTTTTTTACACAGCTCAATAAATATCGATTATGATATTAATTTCAATACAAGATTGTTCAACTTCTGATTTTGAGCGCAAATAGTTTGTTGTTTATTTAATTCACTTTTATGTAAAAAACACTCGGCTTTTTTTTCAAGAAAGAAATAAAACGGAGATCTATAAATGTCAATCTTTTTTAAATTTCTGCTGAGAGTAAACCAGTGTTTTTTGCTTCATGTTTTTTATCTGAAAAAATATGAAGCAAAATACACTGGTTTACGCAAAACAATTGAGACTTGCAATTCTATGAACAAATTCAAATTATTTGTAGCCTAAATATGGAAATGAAACTGTTTTGCGTTGACCCTTTATGGACCTTTGTTGCCATATGAAAACAAAAGAAAAATGAAAGTGTATTTCAAAATCTGGGCTTTAATTTCCCATGTAAAACCAATATTGCCAAATTACAACAATCATTTTTTTCAAAAAAACTCGGACTTTTTTTCTTAAACCCTTAAGTTTTCTGAAAATACGAGTAATTTTTTTTCTTTTTTAAAAAGTGTTTTTTTAAATCGCACCATAAAGGGTTAAAAGAATCTCTAATTAAATAGATCAATTTATAACAAAGCGTCTCCTGCTTCCATTAAAAAGAGGCAATAACGTTAATAATTAAAACTTAACAAAAATTCATAAAAATGTTGGATATTTAAACTTTAAAGTAATGTTTTCTTTGGCAGAACAATTATGAATTAATTTCAAATAAGATTAACAGTCGTAAATAAATTTTCTTGATTCTCTTATTTTCTACCTTAAAAAATGAGATAATCAAAAATCAGTCAGGTAAAATAGTTAATGGTAAGAATAAGTATGAGATGTTCTTCCCTATTTGTCAATTAATACATTAGACGTTTATATAGGACGTTTCCTACAAGGTTCATACATATTGAACTTTATGTATTTTTAGTATTTTGTGCTGACTTTCTGTAGACTTATTCACTTTAATTAGGTCATTTAATTAGCAAAAAAACCCACTGTTTGCTAAACATACTGTTTAATGTGTACTGTGTAACTGTTGTTGCAACTTGTTGTAACTGTGACTGTTCTTTTAAAACCATCTTATCATAAGAAATTTTGTGCAAAAACAAGCAAAAAAAATCACTGTTAACATAATTGAAAACAAACAGTAAAAGTTAATTTTTAAAATGACGAGGATTTAAACTATGAAACATGGTTCATTTTGAAATTTTTATTTTCGCAAGTTTAAATTGCTTGAAAAAAATTCCTTTGAAAAACAATCGCATCAATATTTGCGATCTTCGTCTTTTTATTTAAACAAACTTTCAGATTTAATGCCATCATGCTTCAATCATCCTGCAATCATCCTGCGATTATTTTTTCGAGATATTTGTACAAAGTTAGAAAGAGCTTCTATATAAAAATTCTTTAGATGAACAGTAAAAAAAAAAAAAAAAAAGCCACTTTGGTTAGGATATCTCACTGATGATGCTTTTTTTTTTTTTTGCAAAAATATTGTTATTCTCTTAAGTCAAAAATTTTGACACAAGTTAGCAAATAAAACGATCAACGTAGATTTCCTTTTTTCTTTTTTCATCAAACTTCTACGTAATCATATAATTATTGGAACAAAGGGATGGAAGTCAAAAATAAAGTCTTCCATTAATTGAAATATATTTACATATAAATTCTTAAACTTCAAATTAGAAAAAAACTATACACAAAAATAAATCGACATCTACTTTTTAGTCTTTAAGTAAATAAAACCTTCGATTTTTGTTAATATGGCTGAAAATTTTACGCTCAGCGATAGAATTAGTAAGTAATAAATATTTATATGCAAAATAATATTTCTAAAATTTTACGTACATTTGCTAATATAAATAATTATAATATGATAATTCCTCAATAAAAAAGTTGCAAACAATGAGTGAAGATTTTTTTTCCTTCCCGCCAATTTACAAAGTATTAACAAGCTAACACAAAAACAAGTCGAGCGAACCTTAAATAAAAACTGCATGTTAGTAAACTCATCCAAAAAAGTTATCTTACACCAAGTAGACTTGCATAATCAAATTACCAATAAAAATGATGAAAAATAAATAAAACGTTGACGGTGTATTTGCAGCTTCTCCTGAATAGTTGAAGGCATTTTTCGGTAAAAATACCTCTGTGTTATTTTGAGAATTTGCAAGAATAGGGCGTAGTGTATTTGATACCGTCGTCTGATTTTTTACATTTAAAGTTGACGACATAGATTGTTCACTTCGTGAAGCATTAATGGCGATTTCGTCGCTTAATGTGTTCATTTGAATATTTGATAATAAATTTTCATTAGTCGCATACTTATGTGAAGAGTTCGTGGTAGATATAAGTTGATTAAAAAGCGCAGGAGTTGGTGGTTGCTCTGTTTTAGAATTTTGCTCAAGTATTGATTGCGTAGCTACAGCTATTTGCTCGGTTGATGCTGATTGGAGGACTGTTGAAGTGCTATCATTAATAATTTCTGCTTCATCGGTTGTTGGCTTTTCGATATTCGTACTAACAATAGGTTGCTCGGTTGCAAGAGTTGTTTGGCTGATTTCTGAAGAGCTGTCAGTAGAAGTTGCCAGTTGCTCTGTTGCTAAGTTATCAAAGTTCGATATCGCACTAACAGTAGGTTGCTCGGTTGCAAGAGTTGTTTGGCTGATTTCTGAAGAGGTGTCAGTAGGAGTTGCCGGTTGATCTGCTAACAAGTTACCGACATTCGATATCGCACTTACAGTAGGTTGCTCGGTCGCAAGAGTTGTTTGGCTGATTTCTGAAGAGGTGTCAGTAGGAGTTGCCGGTTGATCTGCTAACAAGTTACCGACATTCGATATCGCACTAACAGTAGGTTGCTCGGTCGCAAGAGTTGTTTGGCTGATTTCTGAAGAGGTGTCAGTAGGAGTTGCCGGCTGATCTGTTGCTAAGTTGGCAAAGTTCGATATCGCACTAACAGTAGGTTGCTCGGTCGCAAGAGTTGTTTGGCTGATTTCTGAAGAGGTGTCAGTAGGAGTTGCCGGCTGATCTGTTGCTAAGTTATCAAAGTTCGATATCGCACTAACAGTAGGTTGCTCGGTTGCAAGAGTTGTTTGGCTGATTTCTGAAGAGGTGTCAGTAGAAGTTGCTGGTTGATCTGTTGCTAAGTTATCAAAGTTCGATATCGCACTAACAGTAGGTTGCTCGGTTGCAAGAGTTGTTTGGCTGATTTCTGAAGAGGTGTCAGTAGAAGTTGCTGGTTGATCTGTTGCTAAGTTATCAAAGTTCGATATCGCACTAACAGTAGGTTGCTCGGTTGCAAGAGTTGTTTGGCTGATTTCCGAAGAGGTGTCAGTAGAAAATGTTGGTTGATCTGCTGTTAAGTTATTATTATTAATATCTGCTTGATCGAAACTCAGTTGTATAGCAGCAGTTGGTCGCTCTATCGTATAAGTTCGCTGCTGATTATCATAAAAGCTTGTTGTTGAAATAGCTGGTTGAGATGATGTTTTCATGTCGATATTTGATAGTGTTAATTTAGCACGAGTCGCTTGCTCAGGTAGTGACGTAGGAGATCCTTCTTTACTTGATGCGTTATTTACCGTAATTGGATTTTTAATTTTTATGTTGCACAACTCATTGTAAAATGCTGATGTAATTTCGAGTTGCAATTTTGGAAACAAGTGAAAATTAAGGATTATTCCATTGGATATTTTTTTCTTTTCGATGACTTCTAAAATACTTTTTAGTTCTGAGGTTTTCGAAAGTTGGTCGTTGTCCAAAACAAAATCAAGTGTGCAACCTAAAAATTTTAATTACAAATAAAATTTGATACTACTACATACGGACAACCTGGGTTATCCAGCCTTAAACTTCGATCATTTGTTATAATCAAATATAAAAATCTTTAAAACTCTTAAGATGATCATCTTCCGGATGATTTCATTTATCATTACCAGTCAAATGTTAAAAAAACTTTCAAAGACGTTCTTATCTTATGACTTTCTTTTTAGGTACAAACCATCAGTTACAATCCAGTAAAAATATCTTATTGAAAAATGATTACAAAGAAAATATTTAAACAATTTTAACAAAACTAAAAACAGATGTTATTAATTGCTTACCCACAGCTTTAGTAGTGCTTCTTACTGTTTTTTTATTCAAATCTGAGAGCATTTTAACGCTGTCAGTGCTCGTTTTATTGACCACTGCAAAAACTTTGCCAACTAAAAAAGAAATGTGATTTCAAGTTTATACAAATTTTATAAAACTACTTATTAACATTATGGTATATTTTTATGAAGATAAAATATACATAAAAATGTTTACCAAAAAAAAGTAATAAAAGATTAAAAAAACTCATTTTCTGCTTCAAAATCTTCTTGACTTTTTTTTGTTTGAAAATGACTTAATTTATTTAATTCACCAGCAAATAAATAGAGACAATTAAGCATGCTACAATTGCCATCAGTTATGAAGACACTTGTTAAAAATGTTTTTGGCTCTTTACGTTCAATTGCTATTTCCTGGAAGGAAACATTTTGCAAATAATTTCGAACAGTTTTACTCTAAAATGATTTTAATTTTGGCAATTCTAAACGGCCAACATTTTAAAATGAAAAATTTTAAGAATTTTTTTTTTTTTTAAACACCTTTTAATTAGTTTGCTCTTTAGCGTTTATTTGCATAGTTGTATGATTTTGTAAAATGCTGACCAAATGCTCCTTTAGAAGTTTCATTTGCTATTATCCTCCTATTTAAGTAGATTGGTTTACAGAATGTAATTAATTTTAACGTAATGAATTTTACAGTATATAATGAAAAGTTTAAAAGGTTACAGAAAGAAAGTTGTTAAAAATAGTAGTTGTGAATTTCCTCCAAAAATCTTAAGAAAATTTTTTTTTTTTTTAATTTATGAATTGCTCCTCCCAGAGGAGGGGTTAGGCCAAGCTAAATTAACATTTTGAATTACCACCACCGCCTTTTTCAAGTAAAAAAAAAATTTCGGCCTCATAAACCATTATGGCCTACAAATCTTTATTTCTAATAAAGGTTTGTAGGCCACAATGGTTTATTAGTGTAGTGCTTACCATTGACAACCTTGATATTTATTGAAAACTATAAAATAATTATGGAAACGAGCGCATTAACGTTAGTCACTAATACCATCGAAGGAACGGGCGAAAGGGCACATATTATTCTAGCCCCCTAGCTATGACGGCTCTGCATGTATTGGGGTACAACTAAACTGTGAGGGTTTTTTTGCAACTTTGTTCAGAAATATTGGTACAAATTACGTTATTTAAAACATTGTCTTTTGTTTGAAACAATACGACTTTTCCCCGTCTTTCACGCAGCATAAAGATTCTGCGTGTTTGAGCTTCAATGCTCGTCCATATGTTGCAATTGTCTTTTTACATGCATTTACACGGGTTTATAATTTTATAAACTCAAACTTATGATGTTGGAATTTAATAAAATTGATACACTAATTCAAGGTAGTGATTTTATTTAAACAATAAAATTACCACCTTGAGTATAAAGGTTAATGAATATTTAAACTAACGAAGGACTAATAACTAAAGAAGGACTAATAACTAACGAAGGACAAGAAGAGCTAACGAAAAGAAATGTTTGAACTAACTAAAAAGTATTTAAACTAACGAAGACTTAAACTTTCAAATACTACTTTAAATTAGGGATCTAACGAAAGTGTACTAATGGAACAAAGTTTTATTTGGCTGAACCTGATGTGGAATTGGTTTTATAAAATAAATGAAGACCGGTGGAATAGAAGGTGTTAAAAAATTTATTTGCATGAAGGCATTTTGACTTTTATTTTCATTATTCAAAATTTAATAACTGTGTATTACATTCTTTTCCCATTTTAGCTTCTTTCGATTGTTACTAAAATAGTGCAGCTCACTTTTTTACAGCCAATTTTTACAAAAAAATTATGCATCGGCGTTTATTTCCTTATACCCCCGAATAAACAAATTATGTAGTTCGGTAACTTTTCCGGTAAAATCGATTAATAGAGCTAAGGTGTTCAAAAAAACTTTCTTTTTAATTAATTTTGAATAAACTCAATCAATCCGATTACTACCGCTATCTAAATCTTTATTCAACTAACGCCGAAATTTATTTCGTAAAATCATGGACGTATAAGAGATGGACGTGCAACTCATTATTTTACATCAGAGAGGCCGCAGAAATCAGCGAGCCATGCGAGTTTCCGACAAACTCTAAATTTTCACCCGTAAACAAAAAAATCTATTAAAATGGCTGCCCACAGATTTAAATCAGAAACTATGATCACGTGGTAATAGTTTAAACTTTTATAGTATTTATTTAATATGACTGTTCAGGATAAAATAACTATTTCACGCGTTGACAAATTACTAAACAAATTACACCAAGGTAAAGGAAATTAGTTGTCGGCATGAACAGATTTTATCATTTTTTCAAGACGAACATTTGTAAATTTTTTAAACATTTTTCGTGTAAACTAAGTCCGTCAATGATATAATAGATCTGTAAGGATAATTTTAAAATGACTAAAAAAAGTATAGAAAAAAGCTTAAACAAATTTTTTTGTCAAGATCTGGTTTCATTCAACTCCTTGGTTCTTCATTCACCAGCCTTAATTTCGTGTATTTTTTCCGATATGTCGATATTTTTTCTGATATTTTTTGCCTCGACTACTCTAAAAGCTCTATAATATATACTCCACTAATCATCATTTTTTTAGTAGGTGTATTTTCTAATGGGCTTTTAATAAATTCATTTGATAAAGCAAAACCTTATAAAAAGTTATTCAAATTTATAATTATCTTGCAAAATGCGGCCAGATATTTCACGTTTTCGTTTTTCATATTTCATATATTATTTCATTTGTCATAAAAAGCACATAACCCATTTGTTTTTCTCAAATAAAAATTAGCTTACATATAGCTGGTAAATCATGTTATGTTAAATACTTAGTTATTCTTGCGTTTCGCCATAAATTGGCTTTGCTGAATTCTTTAAAACTGTGACAAATTATTTTTTTCTTTATTGTATTTACATTCATTTTATGTATAAGTTATTTATCCTATATATTTTTGTTGTTAAACATAAAAATAGAAAATTCTATAATATTCATAAACTAGAAATCTACAGCAATATGGAGTAGTTCCCTCCAGCGGTATGGAGTAAATCCCTGGACATGAAACCTTTGTGCTCCAGGTAGCTACAATAATAGTTGCTATTATTTGTTATATCTCTACTTATACATGAACTAAAGTAGTTAAGTAAATGATCTCAATTTCTATATCATTATTAGCGTTATTTCTTAAAATAATAAGAATGTCTATCTACATAAAATTAAGCTTAAAACTTGGTTCTATTGCTGTTATCTTTATAAACCCTCTATCCGGCACATTATGATCAAACTACCAAAGGAAAAACTTCTCTTGAGCTGCTTTTATTCAAATGAAAATGTAATGTGGTTAATTTTCGTCAAAATAAAAAATCAAAGATATGAAATACATATTTCAAAACACCTAATGTTGTGGATAAGCTTTACAACCGAAACATTTATCAGCAAATCGTTTGTTGCAAATATGCAACACAAACGGGAAAAGGGTTAAGTAAAAAAAAAGTTGATGTGACTGGTTAGACGAGATTAAATATTTTCGACGAATCCGACAAACTTTAACATAATTTAATTTCTATTGTTTAAAACAAAAGGTTTGTAATAATGCGTAACGAGCATGGTTCGCAAAAAAAACAATATTGTTTTACGTCCATGTCTTAAGGTGAGCTTCCACTCATCCGTTTTTCCTACAGGAAAGGGAAAGGGATGGGAAAATTAATCACTTGAGCATGCGCAGTGATCAATTTTCAAAATTAAATTACAAACTGCGCACGCTCACGTGATTAATTTTCCCTTCCCTTTCCCTTTCCCGTAGCAAAAACGGATGAGTGGAAACTCACCTTTATATGTCCATGGTAAAATCAATTAATTAAACAGTTACGAAGCAAAGTTAATAACGGTTAATCACGAATGAAGTCCGGTAAATCTTTTCGTTTAATCACAATTCATCGAAAGAAACACTTAATCGATGTATTCATTTTTCCAAATCACTGGTCTCGCAGAGTTTTTTTATTTGCGAAACTCATTAACAAAAGTTGAAAACTTTATCAGCGAGCAATGTATTTGAATGTAAAGTAGATTTATCGAAGCTTTAGCATTTAATTGTAAAATAGACATTCCTTCATTCAAATAGTGCGTTTGTGAACCGCTTGCGCGGAAGAAAGTACTTCGAATTCCCGTTGAACCTCCATTAACACTATAACAAACCTCGATAACTAGAACACTCGCTAAATCGAACTATTTTCTTGATCCCTTGGTGGTTTTAGTTGTCGGGAGTTTACTATAGTTTAAATGGTTTTTTTCAGACGGTATTTGAGGGATTTTTATAGATTGTGAGTGAATATAAATCGAACGCGAAAATTATGTAGAGAGGGTTTTTGATGGAAGAGATGATGTAGAATTGCAACCATGTAGTTACTGCAAGAAAATAACAGGATAGAAATAACAGGGTCAGGCAGCTATTGGCGGACTAATTTTTTGAATTTTGGTTTCGTGATAAAAATGAATAACTTCTGAAGTTTATTTTCGTTGGTTCAATTTTCAATGAAAGCTATAGATTTGAATAAAGTTGTGAATTAAAAACATTTTAGTTAAAAGCTTTACAGTGGAAGTCAAAAGGGTCGAAGTTTTAAATATGATTCACGCGGGTTTGCCTGTAAGTGAAGTGATTCCTTCTGAAGAGTCAAAAACTCTGTTTTACAAAGTGAAAAAACGTGGCAGTGTTGAGAAAGCCCAAATGCCCTCCTCTAGTGAACAAACGAGTCGATGAAAAGTTTACTGAAAAGCTTATAAAGCATATTAAAAAGAACTCTTCTATATCCATCAGAAAAACAGCAAAACTGTTCAATGTTGATGAGAAGATAGTCAAAAGTACTCTAAAAACACTTGGAACAGTAAGTATCCCCCCCTCCCCCACCTTTTGATAGAAATGCCATAAGTTTTAGGATTGGAGCGATCAAATAAAACTTTTAAATCAAAAAAAATTTCCATCCTTCATTGACAGTAAAAAATTTTCTCAGTTGAAAAACTTTTTAGTTTTGACTGTGTAATCAGCAGGCAAAATGACGGATTCATAGTGCAAAATTGTTACAGAGCACCACCTGTGTCACACTAAGCACCCTCAGTCCGTAATGATACTTGGAATCATCGCATCTAATGGAGAGAAATCACCACCAATCTACATCAAAAAGAAAGAAAAAGCTACCTCTGATGTGTATATCAGCTAACAAAAGCGTTATGTGGTCCCATGGCTGAAGAAGTCATTCTTGGAAAACAATTGCACTATTCACCAGTACAATGCACTCTGTCATAGGTCCAGAAAAAGCCAGCAATATCTTCAATACAATATGACTAATTTCTCACCCAAACACTTTTGGTCACCATCCAGTCCTGATCTGACTCCCCTTGACTACAATTGGTGGAGTGTAATTGAGAATAAGGCTTGCAAAATACCCCACTCAAGTGTCAAATCCCTAAAGTTAACTATTACGCGTACTTGGAACTCAATGTTAAGGGACTATACAATCTGCACCAGCCTGCCCTTCTGTCCTAGGCTTGAGGCAGTGGTCAAAAACAAAAAGGAGACCCAATAGAATGTTAATGTGGGAAAAGCATTTATCTTCAATTTTTTTTTAAATAATATTTCATGAATATAAATTTTTAACGCTTTAAAAACTCATTTTGGAAAATGTTCTGCAAAGTTCGCGAATCGCTACCGCACCGCACCGCACCTGAAAATGTCAATACAGTTTAAGCTAGTGGAAGAAAAATTGAAAAAATCTTTTGCTAAAGAAATATGTAATTTTTTTTTTTTTATACTAACTTTGAACAGGTTTAATCAGCAATTTAGCATTTGTATAAAGTCAATCGCAAAGACATAATATATACTAAATATAAGTACAAAAGATATATGATATTTGCTTTATTTATAGTATTAATCTATAGTTAATTACAATTTTAAGCAATAATGTTTTAAAATATAGACTTATGTGGGTGTGGTCGGCAGCAAAACTATTCAAGTTGAACCGAAGTAGACGTTTACTCAGTGCAATGGTCATTGAAATGCAGAAAGTCAGCTTGAAATCTCAAGTTAGCTTGACAAGTAAGGGAAGTGTGATTGGTTACTGATTCACTATTTTAATGGAATAACGTTGGCTTTTTCAAAATAAAACAGAACAGAAGTTGAATTATATTAATAAAAGAAATTTTGTGTAAATACTTTTGAACATTTTTGTATAAATATAAATGAATTTATGTTGACAAAAAAAATAGTTTCTCTTCAATTTTTTTTTTTTTTTTAAGTCAAAAGAATTTCAAATAAAGTTTACATTATAAATTACAACAAAGAAGATTGATACAACAACGATCAAAATGATAAGTAAGAAGATGGCAATAAATCTAAGTAATCCTCTAGCTCCAACTCTAATGGAGGTTTGCCACTTGATAGTTCTTCCTTGTCAAAGACATCCAGCATAAGTTTATCAGGAAGATGCATTAAGCAACAGACAGTTTAAGTTTTGACAGAGTGATTAGAACTCTGTAGTGGTTTGATGGCGGTTGATGCTTTCTCTATTTGTTTTATCTAGAGCTAATGGTTGTAATTACAATAATTAAAAATTAATGATGTTCATAATTAGAAAAAAGTTAAATAAAAGTTTTCTTTCCTTTTCTTTCAAATTACTTTTTGTTCAAATCGTTTTTTTAAAATTATTTATTCAAAATATTTTTTAAACTATTTAACCTATTTTTTAAGAGCTGGAAGGCATCCCCAAGGAAGGATCCCAATCTGGATCCCCATATACAAGTAAACCTTTAGACTAATTTAAGTGATTGAGTAAAAAGTTAAATATGAACGAAGTTTTACTTCCCTTACAATCTTAAATAACAATTTAGATAAACATTCAAATAAAAATTCGAACCAAGTTTTCAATATTTGCATAGAGATGATAATAACAATAATATAAATAATAATAATAATGATCATTGTCATCATAATCATCATAAAAATTACCCTGTCTTAATACTCGTTTTAAAATTGACATTGGATTATATGGCTGTTCGGTGTAATTCTAGCCTAAATCTCAAATTTCCAGCCTATACTAATAAAAATTTTATGCTTCTGTTAATATACGTTTTAAAATTGTAGCCTAGTTCTCCAATTTTCAGCAATACTCGTTTTAGAATTACCCATCTCTGCTAGGTGATCAATAAATTCTGGCAAAATTCTCATATTTCTAGCCTGAGACGATATTCATTTTTAATAGTGGAAACACTAACGAAGTTTTTGCGAACGTAACGATTAAATAATAAAATTTCGTGCGTTCGTAAAGTTAATCAAACGCAACAATTAACAGTATCAATAAAATTATATTAAAATTCCGACGTGTAACTGATTCAATTATTTGGAATACTTCAAATAATTTGCTCGAAAGCTTCGTTATAGCTCACGTAAATCAATTAATTTGCTCGAGATTTCCGTTAAAAGCTATAAGAACCATCAATTAATTGATTACGATCCTTTTTCCCGTAAAATTGTCATAAAATATCGAAACTGACTATTCTTACGATAACTACTATCGAATATTTTTTTACAAACCCATTCGTTGCAAACGTACTATTAAAGAACATTAGACATACATTAGAACAGTTTCACTTTTATTGAAATTTTCATAAAAGTGTTTAGAATTTTAAACATTCGAACAATCACAACTTGTTTAAATCTTCTAACAGCAATCACAATTCTCGTTTGACTGCCTTGGATAATTCGTATCTTCTCAGGTGTTTCCTGGCTGGTGTTCTGACATGCTCCTCTGTTGCTGAATACTAAGAATGAAACGTGTTTTGAGTAGCAATTGCTCCTTTTTTACTTTCATCATCTATCTCTTCATCTGAATCCGAGACCTTTTCTCTTACGAATCATCAATTGGAACGTGACAATTTGAAACCATCGCCATATGAAGACCCTTGACATGTTGGCATGACACCAGGATTGTAGAAATTTAGTTGAAAAAAGTGTTGTCAAATTTAAAGAATATTTATGTTAACGAATCGTAAATTACGACTGAAATACAAATAATATATATATATATATAAATTTCATTATTAACATCTCAATAAAGTCAGTAAAATTAACAATACTTGTAAAAATAGCAGTAAAAATAAATCTTCAAAAACTCTTTCTTTAAAATGAGAACTGATCAAGTATGTGGAGCACAATTTCGTAAATAAATAAAATTACATAAAAAACGCCATTTTTAAAAAACCTCATATTGTTATTTACGAACTTTATCGCATATTAATAACGGAAGTTTCGTAACTGACGTAAGAAACAAATTACTACGATTGAATCATATTATTAATTCCGTAAAAAAAAAAAGTGATAGTAAATTACGAATCAAATAATGATGTCTTTTACGAAAAATGCAAGTAATTTAATAGATTTTCGGAATATCAAAATTTTCCTCGTTCGCAATTAAATTGACGCAACTTCGTTTAATCGCAAGTCTCTTTCTCGAGTTTTTTAATTTTATAATCCCAAGAGAGTGAAAGTTCATCTACTGACTGCTCGGTTTTAAAATGTTAAAAAGATTTATGTTTAGCAGATTTCATTGAATAAATTGCCTAATATTTTTGATACATTTTCTAAATAGCTTCCTCATTTCCTATTCACTTTTTCCAGATCACAAAACATTATTGGCACTCTGAGGTGATTTAACTGTAACAACTATCGCAATTGCTGTAATGGATGCTTTTTAAGTGCCGAGTGAACGAATATAAATGCAGGACGGCATTTGTTATTCACTTAACAGTAACCAAAATTGAGAGCACACCGTTTAGTTCTGCTTTGAAACGCTAAAGTGTTATTACTTACAATATGGTACGGTATAAATTAATTTTGTTTTAAAGATTTTGTTTTCGCCTATGCGTTTAAGTAAATATTTCTCGGTTCAGATAAAACTGGACAGTCTCAGTAAGAGCTTTCAGTAAGACCTAATTAAACCACTTCTGCATTTGTTAAAAGTATTAGTTTAGGGCATGGGTAACCAAATGTCGGATGTAGTGTCGTTCTAGCTTATGTTAAAATGACTTTATGCATAAAAATCCGAGTTTTCATCATTTAACACCTTTTTCTTTAGATTTGTTTCCCTTTTCTTTTGGTTTTGGGAAGCTTTACTTTAACCTATACCAAATACCATTTCCACCAACAGCAAGATCAACTTGACTATTCCAACTACGAATCCGACAAAGTAAGGCAGATTTATGAAACCGCACTAAAGGTTTTTCCAGATGTATTTGCATTAACTCAATCAGAAAGTGAAAGAATGTCTGATCTACTCCTAAGTTCCATTCAATCAGACTTTTCTTGTAAAAAGAAACTTTCAAAATACATGTTAAGGAAAATTGACGAGGTAAGTGTAGTATTGAACGCTACTCAATGCGAAGATATGTACATTTCTCGATATCGAAGATCAGACATTAAAAATTCTGATGGAAGCATCACAACCACGAAAAGATGCGTTAAAATAGGAGAATCGTTGCCAACTAACGAAAACTTTATTTCTCTAGCCGCTTCATGTTCAGCAACAACAGATCTTACGGAAAAAAGGTGCCTCATTTTTAATGAGTTACTTCCTTTCATAAGAGTTACTTTTACAACACCTTTATATAAAAGTAAGTCTTCTTGCTTTGTCTTTTTTGCAGTTACATAACTCCCGTGTACTTTTCTTCAGGTACCCTCGATTTATAAACGAAGTGATCTGTGATGAATCTAATGGTTCTGCATGCATAAAAAAGGCTGGTGCTGTTACACAATTCACACGAACTTTGAAATTTCGATTCGATGCAAATGGTCTTGGGTTATTCAGACTAGGAGAGTGGCCTGAATATGACCAGCAGATAAGAACCGGGTGCGCCTGCAACGTTATGAGGGATAGTCCCATAAGAAGCTTTTTAGTATAAAAATGTTGATCGTCACTGACAAATGTAGAGCAGCTTAAATATTATATCTAAAGTAATATTTTGAAGTTGTTGTATTTTTTTCAAAACCCAACAAAACGCTTAAAGATCAAGAAAATCACGAGTAGGATGATAATAATAATAATAATAATAATAATAATAATAATAATAATAATAATAATAATGATAATAATAATAATAATAATAATAATAATAATAATAATAATAATAATTATAATAATAATTATAATAATAATAATAATAACAACAACAACAATAATAATAATAATAATGATAATAATAACAATTATAATAATGATAATAATAATAACAATAATAATAAGAAGAAGAAGAAGGCGAAGAAGAAGAAGAATAATAATAAGAAGAATAGTAGTAGTAGTAGTAGTAGAAGTAGTAGTAACAATAATAGTATTAATAATAATAACAATAGTAATAATAATGTGTTTTTGTAAAATGATCATTTCTCAAGTTCCAAGTTCATTTACTGCACTTTTGAGTTAAACTTTACTAAATTCTTAATTCAAATCTTCGTTGAAGAGTGGCATTTTTTAATAGCATGAGAAATGAGACTTGTACGATAGTAAGAAAAGAACAACGTTTGTTTTATGCATCCAGAAGCTTTGTCAACTATTTAATTCGTCGTGCAAAATTTTATTTGTGATTTTGAAAAGAAAAGTGAACGAGCACAATAAGAAAATGAGAGAAAGGAGTTGAAAAGAAGTATTGAAAGTATTTTCAACTAACTTTTTTTCAATTTTTAAACATGAAAAGTGTTTTATAATAGGTTTATAATCGAATTTTATATCTTAATGATAATATTTGGAAGGCTCACAGATATTTAATAGCAAAAAATTCATGCTTCAAATTCAATTTTCTTACTATTGCTCGGATGTATTCTCTAGTCAACTTAGTAAAAGGTTATTTAATGTTAAATACGCAGATAAGTTTACGAAAATATTTTGCATGCATCATTTTTTTTTGATAATAAATGTTATCAAAGTTGTTTATAAACTTTTCATATCTTTTTAGAATCACCCCCCCCCCCCCCCAGCGATGTTTAACAATTGTTAATAGGAATTCTGAACAATGTTACGATCGTGTATACGCTCATGCCAACGAAACGAAAGTCTGTTTTAGAAACGAATCGCGATCTAAATATTATTTTGTAACGATTAACACGTCGAGTAAACTGCGTTTATGGTGTAACGAAATAAAAACTCGAAGAACAAATAGCATAAATATCGGAAAAAACTTTTGAGATTACAAAAAAATTAATTTAAAAAAAGCAAACATTTAATATAAAAATAAAAATATTATTACAAGATTTTTCACACAAATCCATATAAACATTTTCACAGGCAAAAACTTAAATATATCTACTTTTCTTTATTTTTCTTTTTAAATCTTGAAGAAATATTTCCAAACAACTTGGACGAGGCGCTTGATGCGATTCCAGAGCTAAATGAAAGAATAGTAGTTTACCAAAAGTTAATTTGGTTCAGTTTACAAATTAATGAACAAATATCCTTTGACGATTTCATACGTAAATAAACCCGTTCGGGTGACTGATAATTTAAAACTAAATGGAATGGTCGGCTCCGCGTTCACGATTCTGTTTTTTCTCAACATCTTACTTGGCTCATTCATTTTTACATCTTTTCTTTTCAAATTTTCAAAACCACAAATAAAATTCCATGTCATAAAATATACCACACCTCATTGAAGATTTGTCATCGTCACATTTATTCTCTGCATCTTTTATCATTAAAACGACGGAGTCCTAAAATCGGGACAACGAAAAGTTAAACACGAGTACTTAGGATTGCAAACATCAACGAAATGCTCGGGTATCTCTTATTAGGAACTAAATTTACCAGGGTTTCAGGTGACACATTTTTCAAGTCCACTTCAAGGAGACGTAAGATTGGTAAGATGTAACTTGAAATTATTTCTCGAGATAAATCTGACATTTTAAATAAAGGAACATAAAACACTGTAGTTCTTTAAACATAAAAATAATATTTAGTTGTTGTTACAAAACTTGTAGCAGCTTCATAGAATGTTGATAACATTTAAAACATTAAAATTATATATATATATATATATATATATATATATATATATATATATATATATATATATATATATATATATATATATATATATATATATATATATATATATATATATATATATATATATATTATAACATCATATATAACTTTTTCATCCCCTTATATAGTTACAAGTCTTTATCAATTCTTCTCAGTTATTGTTAAGCCAACATTGCTTATCATATGCGATAAAACATAAACCTTTATGCGATAAAACATGAAACTTTATTAGATCACTCATAGCACAAACATTGCAGATTATGAAAGACTGTCTTTACTCAGTCTCTAAACTTTATTAAACTTAAACTTTAAAATGTTCCAATTGCAAAAATTGTGAGAAATTTTAAAACTAAACTTTTTACTTCTCTGTTAAATAACGGACAAGAAAAATACCAAATTTGTTAAATATCAAAATATTAAATCACTTTTGATAAGTCAAAATGAATCTCATTTTTATTGATTTAAGGAGACAAATTTTTCATAATTTGCAATAAGAACAGAGGTGTGGGAAACTGAAATATGTGTCCCGTTATTCATGAATACGAGTTCGCTATCATACATACACAATATCACTTATTATAGAGGGCGGGCCAACCTGTACTGACTGATTTAAAATATATATATAACTTTCTTATTTTTAAATTTTATATTTCTTTTTTTCTTTATCCAGATTTTATAAAGAGGGTTATAAAAACTTTAAAAAGTTTTTACACTCAATTAAAGAACGTGTCACGTGTCACGTGTCAAATATGTTAAAATTTATTTTGTTCTCGAGCGATCTTTTATTACAACACTAAGAAAATACAGTCAGAAACTCACTGCTGACTTTTTGCTACGAACAAATGTTAAACAACCTAATTGCAATAAATAGCTGTGGAGGCCAATGTGTTAACTATGATCGGTATCTACTTGTTGACATGGTACTCCATTGGGTATCTTCAGAACACCGCTACAACGTGTTTTATAAAATAACTAAACATTCTTACAAGCAATAATTTTAAAGTTTAACTATAAAATATTAACATTGTTTCAATAAATCAGTTAAATGCTGTAATATTCTGGAAACGTCACAAAAGAAATGATACAATGACTAAATTTACAGAACAATGAAAAAACAGAACGGCGAAAAAAAAAATTTTTTTGAAATTTGAAAATTTTGATCAGAGTATGTTTCCCTATAATCCTTTCCCTAAAATTCACTCGGGCTAAGAATTTTTGCCGAGGGGCGCAGTACAACGACTACAATATGCCTCTAAATTCATTCAACTTGCGACCGACAATATCAACTCTTTAATTATCTCATTATGAGCGATGTGACATTTTCATTTAAATGGAATTCAGTAAACAGAACTGCAGAGTTTGTTTTACGGGGAGTCCTAGAGAGGTGCAACAGTGTAAACTACACCCGTTCAAATGCACTGTTTGGAATAAAGGGCATAAGGTTCCAGCAAGATGGAGCTACAACTCATGCCACGAGAGCGACAATGATGATTCTTCGAGTACTTTTCGATGGCCAAATAATTTTAGATAATGTAAATTTTACATGGCCACCATGAACAACTCACAGTTCGGAAGAAAAAAAAAGCAAAATTTAGAGTCGGAAATGTTGCGTACTGTAAAATACTTAAGAACTTTTTTTTATATATATATATATAAATTAACTCATTTTTTACTTACTATTAGCTTTCAGCAAGAAATTAAAGGGATTTTAGGTTTCACAATTAGGCTAAAAACAATTTAATAAATTAAACTTTCATTTAAAAAGAACATACGAAAATTGTATGCATTTTAAATCAATCACGCCAAGTTGGCCCACCTTCTAAATAACATTAATTGTCATTAAACAGTTTCCCTAAACTTGTTTGCTTTATTACTGGACAGCTCATATGAAGTAATGAAACCGAGCATTAGATAGACAAATAAATTAGAAAAGATACAGCAACATAAAGCAGCATTTTGAGAAGATATCAACTCTTCAATGACCTCTAGGCGATCTGTTGAATCTTGGATTTGCTGATTTATTTCACTGATAAATTTCAAACGAGGCAACAAAACTAAAGCAAAAAACTAAATAAATAGAAGATAATGTAAATAAAAGATGATTTTAAAACAGCACTGATAAATAGTTGATAAAAGATCACTGACACTCATCTCTGAATTTAACATCAGCGCTTGAAATCATTTTTGTAATAGCTTGAACAACAACTTTTAGAAAATCAGTGTTTTTTTGTAGATGTTCATCGTCTAGTAGGTTTTGTAACTGTAATGATATTTTATCCAGTATCTAAACAAACAAACAAAAACATTAACATAGATCACACAAAAATGGAAAAAAATTTTAAACAGGACTTTGAAAACATCACATCAAGCTTTTTAAAAACTCACTAATTTATCACGTGCACTTTCAACAATACACACAAGTGCAGGGATAGAAGCTAAACGAACTGACCTAAATATTAAGAGATTTTTAAAACATATTTACTAAGAAAGTTTAAATCCAAAAAAATTTATAAAAAGTCCTTTTTTTGCTATATGTAATATAATGAAATGAATGTGGCACAAAGAAAAATCAGCAAAAAATAAAGAAAAAACTTACAAGTCTCTGTCATTTGTAAGTGTGATGATTGCTGCAGCAACTTGAGATACCAAAAGCTCATTACTTATGTGTTTTGCTAAAACCTAAAGCACTTAAAATAGTAACAGCCAACCAAATTACTATTTAATCAAGTTATCAATCAAAACTCTTAACTAAAAGAAAAAAATGAATAAACAAAAGTAAAAAAACCAACCTCAAGGAGAGACACTGTAGATATTCGAACTTCAGAAACCGGATAAACTAATAATTCGCGTAGCATATCAAGTAATGGAGTATGATGTAACTTGTCTTTGCTGATAAAGAGCATATATTTACATTTTAACTTTCATATAGTGCAGTTTTATTTTTAAATTTTTGTAAAATGAGAACGGTACTGACCTTCTTTTCAAAAGAAAAATTGTTCTTACATCTAATACTTAGGTGATTTAGCATATTTAGCATAATTACTGATAGAATCACACAGTTGCTTAATCTCTCTCTGTAGATGTTTTAATTGACTCAACCATATTTGATGATAAGATACATTTTACTCCACAGAGCACTCCAAATACCAATACTCTTACCATAAATAGGAGTTGCAGGAAAAATAAACAGGTGTTGCAGGAAAAGTTTGCACAAATATAAAAACATGGACATGTTTTTAGGTGTAAAAGAAATATGAAAAATTATGAATAAACATATTATACTTGCATTACATAACCAACATAATAACCAACATAATAACCAACATGATAACCAACATAATAACCAACATGATAACCAACATGATAACCAACATGATAACCAACATGATAACCAACATGATAACCAACATGATAACCAACATGATAACCAACATGATTTAACGTAAATTTTGCTGCAACACCAGTTACAATGCAACCTTAGTATGACAAAACTATTTTTATGCCTTTTATACTGCATTTGAAACTTTTCATGAGAACCTGGATTTTCCAGTTTATTGCTAGTCCATTGACCTAACAATCCTTTTCACCACATTTTTTGAACCTAATTATGGAAGTATGTTTTCCAACAGCTACATATACACTAATATTTTTCCTAAGTAAAATATTGTATACCGTATTTGAAAAAATGTTTTACACTATTTTTGTTAAAGCTTCTCATAAGCCCCTAATAGTTTACCCCTGAATTAGCTCTCATTTGAAAGTATAAGACTGTTCTCACACTCTATAATGTTTTTAGGATAACCTATTTTCTTAGAGTAATTTTGACACAATTCTTTGAAACTAATAATCTTGCTATTTCTCTATTGGTAGAACTGAAGCCATCCTTCATACATATTATCTCCCCACTTAGTGCTATTGCTTCACTTACTACTTTTTGAATATCTATGTACATTTAACAGCTGTAAAACTTCCCCAAAAAATCCTTAAATGTGACTAAACTTTTTTTTACAGCTTTATATGAAGATGTTGACATGTTTTAGAAAATAAACAAATTAAGATTAATTGATAATGATACCAAAGATTGGGGAAGTGACAGGAAGAGAAATCAAACTTAAAACTTTGTGTACCTATTTTTTAATTTTTTTTTACATTTTCAGTATGTTTTTTTATATATCTACTAAAAATAATAACACATGTAGCATTCAATAACATTTGTTACAAATTACATATCACAAGAAATAATATACAGGGTGTTCATAAAGTCGGTTTAAGTCTTTGATTAAAAATTTCTCCTCATTACAATAATTTATCCATTTAAATAGTAGTATATGTTTTAAAGTTTGATTCTAGGAAATTTAATTTCGGAAAAAAAATGAGCTACCAAATATCTCTTGAAGAGAGAATTAAAGTTATTCTCCTCTATGCCAAATTTGAGAGTTCTGACGAGAGTTAAATGAGAGTGGAGAAAACAGCTCAGCATGCAGCCACCCTCCAAGCTAGATTTTCTAAAGTTGGTTGACAAGTTTAAGGAGACAAGCAGCATTCATGATCAAGAGAGATTGAGCTGGCCTTGCTCAGCTGGGATAGAAGAGGCAGTCAAAAGAGTGACTGAGCAACTTGTGAAAATGAACGTTCTCTCAATTCGAAAGGGCGCTGCAGCTCTGGGCATGAAACAGATAAGCTATTACAATGTCATTAAAGAATCAGGTCTTCGACCCTTCAGACCAAGTAAAGTCCAAGAGCTTAGTGAAGACAACTTTAATAGACGAGTGCAGTTTTGTGAAACAGTATTGGACAATTTTTCCAAAAACCCAGGTATGATATATAAACCGATTATCTTATTTCTTTATTTAACTATATTTCATCAGACTTAAACCAACTTAACAAACACCCTGTACATGAAAACTTTATTGCAACATACCTTAAAATATTAAAAGATAAAATTAGAAACTGAGGAGATAGACACTGTGTTGATATTGTCAATAAACACTGCTTAATAAATGTGCACAGTCGACCGGCTTGTTCACTCTAAAAGTAAAGTAATAATGAGCTACTAAAGCAAACATTCTGTCATAAGTTATATTAAAACCTGCAACTAACAAAATTCAACAAAAAAATCAATAAAAAAGCAATTGGACTTATAACACTATTCAATCATTTAGTAAATATGCATACCCCTTTAAAGACAGGAAGGACACCACATAAAAATACTGTTAGCAATGGAGAACAAACAGGAGGAGTATTGTTAAGAAAATCAGCACCTGGTGACAAAAAGGAATGAGAACATTATTTAGAATTAAATTCTGAATCTTTGAAAGGAATTATTTAATTCTGTTAAAGTAGCGAAATTTACCTGTATTTCTCATCCGCTTTTCAAAAAAAGGAATAACCTGAGAAAAAAGGAAATTTTTTTTTTAGAGATGATTCAAAAATGAAAAAAACTTAATGAAAAAAAGATAGAGCTTCTAAATGATCCAATTTAAAAGTTATTTCAAAGTGAGGTTGAACATGATTGAGATCTTTTTAGATAATTAGACATTACTGTAATCGGCAAACAGTGACACATCCTAGCAAACACAATTTTGTTAACAACTAAACAAAAGTTTGTTATTTATCTAACTGATGTCTAAAGCTATTGTGGAATATGTGTGTGCGTGTGTGTGTATATGAATACAGTGGCATGCTAAAGTTACCAGCCAGTAACATTTTGTACTCTAGTTTATTTTAAAAAAGACTTATGATTTATAATCATTATGAGATGTTAGTATGAAATATAGGAAATAAAGCAATATAGCAAAGAATATTATTTATGTTTATGAATGCATTTGTTAATGTAATTTTTATATTTACATGCGCAAAAAGTTTCCAGTCAAATATACATTGATGCAGTAATATGTTCAAAGATACAGTAATCAATAATAGCACCTTGTTTGCTTTGGAGCAAGCCTTAATATCATAGAATATATCATCTAGGTTAGTTGCAATTTTTAGCTATCACCAATACAACTTCATGCTAAGGAATTGATATCCACCATTAGACTTATTACTGAGGCCCTAATCATAAATGCTGCTTGTCTGTAACTGACCTTAGTTCTGTCCAGCACAGTAATAAATTTAAAGTTATATTGAAAAAGTACCTTCGAGGTAGTGAATTGCTTCCCAAAGGTTTGGCATAATGCAAACATAAAACCAATAAGTTGACTGATTAAATGCGTACTATAGAACATCAGTCCTGTTAAACAGTAAAGAACGTAGTTTTAAATTTCAGTTTTTCTGATATATCATCATAATAATCAAATCAAATTAACACTGTGTCACAAAAAAACATAATTTAAAAAACTTTAGAGATGAAAACCTTACCACACATTTCGCAAACTTCAGACAAACTAAAAGAACAAACTCTTAGTAGTTAGTTTCATAAAAAATGTCCGTTATTTTATCATTTTAAATTAATGGCAAAAAAAATCATTAAGGATTTAAACTTATATCATTAACACAATACAAAAAAAAGGATCAGTAGTGAGTTCGAATAAACCCTCTTAAGGTTGCTTTCCACCAATGAAACATCACTTTAAGGTTGCTTTCCACCAATGAAACATCACTTTACTCCTTGATATCAGGCATTATTTTGTTGCTTTAGGAAATTTTTGCCAGAAATGAGCTTTAGTGCAGATTTTCTTAATACAGACTTTTTATATTCACTGTCAAACAAAAAAGCATGAAACAAAGTTCAAGATAAAAGACAATTCAGTTCCCTACACAAGTGCAAACAGTTAGACATCCACATAATGGTTCCTTTTTTCTAATTTAACAATTGATTATTCTAGATTTGATTTCATTGTTTTGATAACCCTAATGACCTAAATAAGCTTAATATTCATCTGCTGAACCAGCATCCTTTAGATTTCTTCTTGAATAAAATCATTGGTCTTCATTTCCCTCATTTGCATATACAAATCCAAAGACAATACAAAAACATTCTTTTAACTCTTGTCATTCAAACCTCGTGTCATCCAGATCCCAAAGCAGATTTTTTCTTCAAGTTATTCTTGCTGCATGTTCTCTTTTTCAGATTGCCTAATTTCTGTGATGCTTCACCTGGAATAAACAACTCTTGCACTTGTAACTTACAAGCAATACATTTCAATAACTTTGTAATAAGGTAAAATTATAGAATAATATATTATTCTAAGACAAGAAAATGATATATTTAATTTCTTTTTAAAAACATCACCTTTTTCAAATCACACTTACTTTAGCTTTCAAATGCTATTTGTTATTGTTTTTGTTATTGCATTAGTTGTTCTGATCATTTTCTCAATAACCATCAATATATCTTTTGTCATATTGATAATTTTTAATAAACTTTGCCAAAGACTCTTCTTTTATACTGCTTTTATTTGTTTTTCCAATTTTTAAAAATATTCTTTAGCCCAATATATATGTTCTATGCATAAAAAACTAAAATCAATGAAAAAAAGTAATTCTCACACCAAAATATTGTTGAAGTATAAGGTTCCCCTTGATCTCAACTATTCACCATTCTTCAAAAGATTAGAAAAAACAAAAAAAATCTGTTGAGTAATTCTTTATCTGACCATAATTCAGGATGCTCTTAAAATTGAAATTTATGACAATTTATTTGTTCAAAATATTTATTCTTATAACTTTATGTTTATTTAAAATTTCTATTTTTATTACTTTTTTTTCTTATAGATCTAAATATTTTATAGCAGTACTAACCAGACATTGAGGCCACAAAATTTTTAAACTTGTGTAAAAGGATCCCTCTATATTAGAAATTCTTTTTTAAATTAATAAAACCCAGACGAACCTTAAATTTTTTATATTAAATTAACAAATTACATAATAAAAATAGAAGATTATCAATTAAATCAAACTAATCCCTAATAATACCAAACCAGTTGTTCTAAATAACATTTACAGGGTTAACAAAAAAACTGACTTTACTTAAAAAAAAGATTGTTTAAAACATCAAAAATTATGAAACAGTTAAGATATTGACTTAATTCTAAGACTAGTCAACAACAATAACAATCATGCATCAACATGTTATCCATCATGTTATCCATCAAGTCATGCATCAACAATATTGCATTAAAATGCTTTATTTTCTTATCTACAAATTTATTACAAATTTGTAGGTAAGAAAATAAAGCAAAAAAAGAGCAATAGTGGTAAAAACCAGGATATTAAATTGATTTCATACTTTTCTATCCATTGTGCAAGCTATGTTAGCAAGGACCCCATCTTTTTATAATTTCTACCACTCAATATAATTAGTTGGCACATTTGCTGATGGAATCATGTTGTTTTCTAGCATCTCTATGTAGATTTGTTGTACATATATGTTACACTAACCTAATTCATTAAAATTGGAGCAGTCCCAATGCCAATGCTGCAGCCTCTACTTTGCAATTTTGGTATGACAAGTTGCCGCACTTTTCAGATTTAAATCTTTTGATCAATATTTTGCATTTCCTATTTTTTACTTCAAACTTGATTTCCCTCAATAAGAAATACTTTTTTCTACTTCTCTGAAATTATACCATTAATGCTGCTCCAAACTGAAATTTTCATATTTCAAAAAACATTTGGCGCTTTTTAAATCCATAATGATACTGAATGTTCTTGTTGCATTTCATTTTTTAAAGAGTATTTCTAATGAATACCCAGAAGTTAATAACCTTCTTGTCATTTATCTATTGCTAAGATTGTCTATAAGCTATCACTCATATCTACTACTTTTAGGCCTATGTCTTCGTATTTTAACTTTCAAATCCTTTTAAAAAACGTCTGTGTAAAAACAAAAATAATTAGCATTACTTGTTAATTTATTTTGAAAAGTAGTTGATTTAAAAAGAGAACAGAAACTAATTAATAACTTTGTACATAAACCATTCTAAATTACTTATTCTGGTATCTTAAGCTTGCTAAAACTCAAATTAAAAAAAGTTTAACGAACTTTTAAAGTTACAAACAAGTTGTAGATTTTTTTTTTCTTTCTTTTTTTGTATCAAGCAAAAAAATTTATAATGGACATCATGCTTGATTATTATGATGGTTTGCAAAAACAAAAAAAAAAAACAAGGAAATAATTTTTTTTAAAACCATTCAAACTTTAAAAGAAAATTGAACTAGCAAATTTTTCGCTTTTAATTGAAAAGAAAGAAATATGTGTTCATAGTTTTTTTCCTATAAAAATTATGATTATCAATGTTCAACACAAATTAAATGCGAGGTTAAAATAGGTATTAAAATAAAATTTTAAAAAAACACAATAAAATACTCACCATACATCACAAACCCATTGGATTTGTTCCCAGGGTGTTAAAGCATCTGTAGATTCACCATCAAATGCACTATCAAACTGTCTGACTAGCCTACTAATTTTCAGGTCATCTCCCAGAATTGTGTGCACATTAAATAAACTGTTTTTTGTGAATGGTAGGCGATCCTCTAATAAAAGTCACAAAACCCAGTGAATATGAAAACACAAACTCCCATAACATACATGAATAAATTAGCATAACATACATGAATAAATTAGCATATTGTGATGCAACTTTCTCTTTATGACATTAAATCAAACATGACATGACATGGGGAAAAGAAATATATTTATTCTTATTTAAAAATCACCAGTAATATAAATTAAAGCTATAACAAAATCACATAAACGAACACTGACTTATTACTTTGTTAAGATAATTTTAAAATATTTGAAATCACACTTTAAACCGCAAAATAAATAAATTACTATTGTTAAATTAACCAGCATAGTTATTTTACCTGATAAAGAAGAGCAATCTTTCGATATTTCAAAAGGACCTTTAAATAATGAGATAAATTATAAATATTTTTAGTAAAAAATGAGAAAAAAGAAACGGTAATAAAAAAATAAACAAACAGTAAACTTAGGTTGATGCTAATTGTTTACAAATACAACTTTTATCGTTGCATTTTATTTTATATTCAACAATTAGCTTTTTTGGCGTTGCATTTTAATAAAACAAAAATAAAAAACGAAAATAGTTAGAGCTTTGGATTTTAGTAACTACTTTTTCCGTTCAAAGAAAAAAACTCTGAGAATAAATGTATTTGGCGTAAGAAGAGTATTTAACAATAGTTTCCTAACTTAAAAGTAATTGATAAGAAAATTCATTGATTGCAGAAAACAGCTGTAAAATTTCTCACCTCTTCTTCCTTCCACCTTTAACTAAACTTCTGAGATTGAATATTTATGTGTAATAATAATTATATATATAATAATTATTATGTATATAATATAATAATATTAAATATTTATGAATATTTATTATATGAGTATTTTATCTTATTTGGAAATGTTTTTGCGTTGCTTGGTCAAGACTAAGCAGTGAACACCTCAGGGAAGAAACAGCAATTTCTGAACTAGAGTATATGAAATGAACTTAAACTTTAATATGTTAAAATATAAATACCTGTTATGATGCAGTCAACAAATAAAATAGATACTGTCTTCACTAAGCAATCCATATAATTGTTATACTTTTTTTCAGACTCTAATAATATCATATGTGCATCGTTAGTATTTTCAGATAAGCGTGATTCTTGCCAATTCTAACAAAAAAATAGAAGTTTTTAACTATAATTTTGAAAATAAATATCAACTTAAAACAACATTTTATCTTCTTTAAAAGTTGCTAAATCTTAAAATTGCATCACTTATTATAAGCAAACATTTAAAAGAAATTCTTTTTATAATTTTTTACAATTTTGATGTAAGTTTCTCACTTCATATAACCAAATCTTGATGTTATTTTATAGGTTTTTAGCTCCCATGTTTTTAGTAACACCAGGGCTTTTATAACTATTTTATAGTTACTAAAGCCCTGGTGTTACTAAAAACATGGGCATGTAAATAACATTACAAACAATATTAATATGAAGAGTACAAACCTGCAAAGCCATTTTGCACTTTTTGAAAAGGTCTGTTAAAAAATGAGATTGAAGTTTGTTAATTTCACATGCCCACATAGAAAGAGCAGGTAACAAAATGTTCTTTGTGGTTGAAACAACCTCATCAACAATATCCAGTAGACCACATTCAAACAAAGAATAAGCCTGAAAAATTTAAGTAATAAACTAATTCTAAAATTGTATAATACAATAAAGGATGTACAATAAATTTATTATTATTATTTATTATTGTTATTGTTATTGTTATTGTTTTCTCTATTGTTATTTTTATTGTTAAAAAATGTTAAAGTTAAAAACGAAATGAATAAAAAATTTTACATGTTAAAATTGTTTTAGTAATGTAAACCTGCATGTATTTAGAGGTATCTGTAATAGCACTTATTACAATTGCCAAACTTTTAATTACAGAGTTACGAACAATCTCACTTCGGTCATCTTGCAACATTTGTGAAAGCATAGAAAAAATCAATGAACCTTGAATTTCTACCTAGATAATATTTATAACAGTGTTTAAACATTTTTAACAATTCTAAAAAGTGACAATTTTAAAAAATTCTAAAAAAAAGTGCAGAATGAGCACACTCACTGGAAGGTACGGTGAGATAAATCCACAAGTCTCTGAAACAAGCAATCTTCTTTCTGGAAATTTATGATTTATCTATGAATTAAAGAAAACATTTGTTCAAAAAAAGACCTAAACTATCCAATAAACATTTTCATGAATTGGTTACTACCTGCTCCCAACATTGAGGTAAAAGCTCTGACTCTATTCGGGCTGATTCTGCACTGCCAGCAAACTCAACAAAACCATCAATAATAATTTTCCTAACAAAATATTTTAACAAAGCTAATATATTGGCTATTTTTATTAATTTTTAAAATTCATTTATTGTGATAGAATAAACAATTCTAAATTAAATTTTTTATTAAAGTTTATTCTTTTAATAAAAAGAGTGCAAAACAAACAAAAAAAATCTTTTTTTTAAACATTAAGTAGCAAACCTCTGCTCATACTCAGGTCTTTTAATAAGATTAAAAAGCATATGCAGAAGGTTATCTCGAACTTTTGAATCATGGTGATATCGAGCAGCACACAGTATGAGTGGAATCAACTCCTGTTAAAATTTAAAAAAAAACACGGATCATCCATTTTCTTAGACTTTTTAACATTTTAACGGCTTTTATATTTTATATGTTTCATTTATCATCACTTCATTTTGAATCATTTTTCATTAAAAAAACTAACAATAATAAATGCCTTTAAAAACTAACCTCACGTTTATTAAGTAAAACATTTGGAACAATTTGAGGAAGTGAACTAGCTATGACCTCTACAGGTGATGCAGAGCTTGAGTAAGAAACCTAAGTCAGTAAAAAAAACTGACATTGACATAAAAATGATTGCTGATTTAAACATATTTGGTAAAATAAAATTCATTTGACCTGTTTTGAATGTGTGGACGATTGTGCACTGCTTTGTTCTGCGCTCCCTTTAACTGTTGCAAAAAGCACTTCGAGGAATAGTGGTGAAACAAGTCGGCTACCACAGTTTATCCTTGAAATATGAACTTTTGCTGAAAATTCATGCTTAGATTCATCTTTAGTGTTTTCTTCCAATTCAAAACTGCTGCCAAAGCTTGAAAAAGATTTTAAACTTTCTGTTGAGTGTAGTGCTGTCTGAGAATCTGATGCTTGATAAGTCATGTTAACTTTATACTGCTCTAACTCATCTGCATTACTAGACAAAGTTTCTCCTGTCTTTATTGCTGCAGTTTTTAAACTATTTTGTTCAGTAAGTTCAGAAACATTTTTTCCTTCTTCAAGATCAGATTTCTCAAAATTGCTGTCACTTGTAGAAGCTTTTAAATTTAAAGCTGATTCTTCTTTTGCAATAATAAGATTCCTGGATGAATAAAATCAAAACAACAGCTATGCACCTTTTTAATCAGACTTGTTTTAACAAACAGCTTAAGACAAAATTAAATTAAAACAAAAACTAAAACAAAATCAAACCTGTTGAGCTCATCTATTTCAAACATGAGTTTGCTGTTGGTTTGGTTGAGTTTTTTAATTTGCAACTTCAGCTCTTCACATCTTGAACTCTACGTAAGAAAATTTTTGTTAATTTCACAAATGAATTTAAAAAATGTGATTTTTGGGATGCAAACTCTTAAGCTGAACAACAATTGAACAATCATACCAATAAATCAACTTCATTCTGCATATCTCGAAGTTCTTCTAAATGCCTTGATTCCGGATTTATAACATGATGCGAAAAATCACGAAATAAATGCAACAAATCAGGAGGTTGGGCAGTATTTAAACCCACATCTTCCCAGTCATCTAAATCCTGAAATCATTTAATGAAAAAAATAAATAAATACTTTTAATACATTAGCTAAAATGTAACACAAGAAAAGTGATGTGAATTTATGCTGATGACAATAATGCTTACACATTCACAGTTTGTAAAATATCAACATAAAATTCAATAGATGAGCTCAATCATTAATTTTATCAAAATATCCATCAAAATAAAAATTAAACACACCTGATCACCAATTTCATCTGCAAAGGTTATAGAGGTTAGCTTGTGGTTATATCTCAGAAGATATTCATTAACCAAAAAATTCAAAGTTCGAAGTTCAAATTGATTAGCACTAGACTAAGATGTAATCAAGGAAGTTAAGAACAATACAAACTTATCCAAAAAATATATATATAGATACATATAATATGCATCTTACATCCTTTCCTTCATTTACAGTGTGCTTTTTTGATTCTAAAAGTTTAAAGTATTTTCACTCACAAAAAAAATATTTGCAAAATGTAAATAATAATAACAATATAAATATAAAAATTATAGTCGGATTATGGTATTATTGTATGGGTTTCAACTCTTACTAACTATAATTACCAATAAAATACTAAACAAATGAGTGAAAACAAAAAAAAATACATAGTTTTTATATTGATAAGTAGACATGGAATAAAGATATAAAATATATTTGTAAACAAAATTGTAAATAAATTTTTGTTTACAAATATACTTTACATTTTTTTCATGTTGCATGTAGTTAAATTTGCCAAGTTTAAAAAAATGTATTGAAAAAAAAGGACTTAACACTTGGGATTTATTACTATTGGGAAAATATGGAGAATTTGTGAGTTTATAAAAAAGTCTATTTATCATATATCTACAAATAGTCTCACTACGTTTTATCAAATTTAAGTATATGAGACCTCGAGAAACAACCTCAAGAAAAGACCTCGAGAAGTACATTTAAAATCACTTTCAGCAGAGTGAAAGTGATTTTAAATGTATGTAAGTACATTTAAAATCACTTTCACTCTTCTGTACGTAAGTACATTTAAAATCACTTTCAGCAGAGTACAGTTGATCATCATTTAAAACTTTAATAGTTTAACAACAAACTCTGATATTTCTTTTGCATTGATATAGTTAACAGAGTGATTAAGTCATAAGAAAAAAATATATATGTTTTTGTATAGAAGCAAATCTTCAGTCATTAAACAGAATCCAATTTTCAAATAATTTTGAAACTTAAATGGCATCACCAGTGTTATATTTATCTCAACGTTGATGACAACAATCACACTCCTTAATAGAATTTTTATTGCCCTATTTTTCTTCTAAAACAATTTTCCTAAAAACACAGAACTGTTTAAACTCACCTGAGGTCATTTCAGTTACAGTTTGACGAAGTTCATGAATTGTTTCTTTTGCTTTACGCAGCTCAAATTCAAGGACTACAAAAATTTAGAAAAATTTTGTATATAAAATATTTTATAAAGAATAAAGATAATTGTGCTAGAAACAATTTTCTTTGAAAGTTTAAAATTAAGTAAAATATTTAGATAAGTAAATAGTTTACCAGCAATCTTTTCATCAGTTTCATGTACATCATCATCAGAGTAACGTGCAAAATCATCAATTGAGTCTAATGTCAAGACACTTGGCGCTTTACCTTAAAAAATAAACTATTTATTTTAACACTTTTTACTAGTAATATTAAAATTCAAACAATACTTTGTTACACATATGTGTAAATTGTTGATGATGTTGGTGATAAAAATTGCTCCTAGTATTATCTAGTATATTAAAGTATTCTAATCAAATATAACTCTGTTCTACAGCATTCTAATTTACAATATAATAATCAATTTACATGCAAAGGGAACTTTGCGTCTTTAAGACAGATCTAAAGTCTTTTTAGAAGAAGTCTTTGATATGTGACCTTTGACTCTGTTTACTCTGTGATAACACAACTTTTTGGATTTAGGAAGGTGGGTTTTAAATTGGAAAAGTATTCAAACTTAAAAAAGCTTTTCTACAGTTGAATCAGTGTTTTTTAAAAGGGCTGGTTTGCTCAAAACCCGTTTTTGAGAAAACTAAAAAAAACTCTTTATATCTTTTAATATTAAATATACAGAATTTGTGTAATACATTTTTAAAAAATATATGCAAGAATAACATCTTAGTACACTTTGATAATTGTTATAACATTTAATTTGTTAACAATTAATATATGAAATTTTGAAAAATTGGCCCTTTTAAAAAAATTTTGAAATCGAAACTGTTAAAATTTTCTGCATTTTGCGGCTAAAAATACGATACAGCTGGAGAGTGATTTTTTAAAAAAAGGCGTATTTGAAGCAAACTTGCCTTTTTTAAAAAAAATCAAAAACTTTCAAGTGGCTTTATTTGTGTAAGAAGATAAAATTTAAACACATTTTTAACATAAACTGATGAAGCTATCATAGAAGGACACAAAACACACAAAAAGTGAATTTCAAAAAAAATGTCAAATCAGCCCTTTTAAAAAATACTGATTCAGTTTAGCAAGCTGGTGGCCTAGTCAAATTAGTAGAAGAGAAGTCAGATGAAAAGAAGCCTTGGAACTAAAGGAGGGTTAGACTGAATTTCAATTGGAAATGTGAAAAAGGTGTGATAATATTATTATCAGTTAATTTCCCTAATGGAATATTTTTTTCACATGTTTTCATTATTTCGAGGCAGTAAATCAAAATAACTAAAAACTAGGCTTGAGCTTAATTGCACAAATATTATCTTGTACAATATGTACTCCATTAATATTTCAATACTTAACATCAAATATACACACATCACATCACATATGTTAAAATGGATAACTCACGTAAAAGAGCAAAAGAGTCGATTTTAGCTTGGAATTCAAAATTATTTGGATTTGAAAAGAATTCTTTTAACCTCGGCAACCCTTTTCCTGACTCTATTAATTCTGTGTGAAGTTCTAAAGCGGTGAGAAAAAATCTTCTCTCTAATAATATTTTAGCAACATTATCTATTTCTTCAACTTGCTGCTGTGTCTTGGTGGTAGTTTGATTAAACCCTGAATTCTTTCCATTTTCTTTTTCAGCCATTTTTGTTGTTTACTTGACCATGGTTTTCTTAATAACAAAAAACACGCGAGTGGAGGGCATAATTTCGATAAGTTATCGGGAAAAATGAAAAAAAAAATTAAATTGTATTGTTTTTTGTTTTGAAAAAAACAAAATGTACGTTTTGTAAATTTTTGAAAATCGTTGTATTTGCCACAACTCGTTTGAAACCTTTTCGTAAACCTTATCAACAGGAAAGTTTCGACTTTGTGTGGTTTGGAGTGAAATGTAGACCATATCTAATTAATACTCCTTGCTGCTATTTTAAATACACACAGCACAACATAAGTTCTTGTTTTTTTCTTCTCATATGCATAATTAAACAAATTATCTCTTTAACTCTGGTGGAGTTAGCAATTAAACCTAACAGGAACGATTGGGGATTATGTGGGCTCGATTTTTGCATTGAAATCATAAAGTTCACTAGCCTCTGAAAATTGGGTTAGGTTCATTTAAATCAATAAAAAAGAAATTAGCTACTTAAATCTCAAAAAAAAAATGCACAATAAATTATTTAACTTTTATAAAAACTTAAAGAACTCCAGTAATGAAGGATTTTATGAGATATTTTCTTACAGGATACATTCTTTAGACAATTAGATGTGGTAAGAGGTTTTTTTATGAGGTTTGTAGAACCTGCCACTAAATGCATCTCATGCGGCTATAATTGATCAACTATCATAGTCATCAAAAAGTTAAGGAGGAATCATTTGATTACTTTTTCCTTCTGTTTTTTTTTTTTGTTTGTTTTTTTTTTTTTTATCTTTTAGCATTCACAGATGTTTTATGATTCAGCTTCCCGATAAGAGACAATTCAATTCCACTTACAAATATAGCATTAATGTAGCAGGTTTAAAATATTATAAATACGAACACAAATAGTTTTAAGCTGCTTTTCATATGGATAAGAACCCTTTGACGCTGAAAACTATTTCCTGTATCTTTTTCAATTTTGCCAAGTTCAAATTCGTCAAAATGAAAGTTGAACCTGTCCTCAAATATCATATTTAATTCAGGGAAATATTATTGCAGTCTAGGATCTATCAAATATTTTTTTCTAACTTCGCTGAAAAAAAAAATTCTACAGTAATTTAACCGCAGTTCACATGATCGATTTTAATTTAATAAGTAATTTTAGCTTTCAATTCCTCAATTGTAGGTGGTTTATCCAAATAGACTTTTGACTTTCCACAATCCAAAAGGAAAAAGTCTAGAGTTGAAATACCACGAGATCTAAACGGCCGATTCATCAACCCAGAGAGTGAAATTAAGTGTTCATCAAAGTGTCCTTGCAATAAAGTCATGGTAGTTTGCGCAGAGTGGCAAGTTGAGACATCTTGTTGGAATCAAATGTTGATAGATCAAGTGCTTTAGTTTCAGATAACAAATAGCCAGTAATCATGGCGCCATTGGCATATACGTTCAGACTGGCCTAATTTTTTGAAAAAATACGGACCGATAATTAAACTAGCTTATAGACATACCAAACTCTTGTTTATTCTGGGTGTAATGGCTCTCTTGAACCTCTTTGGATCGGTCTTCAGCTAAAATTTGGCAAATTTTTTCATTGATATATCCATTAAGCCAAAAATGCACTTGATTGTTGAACAAAATTTTAGTCGAAAACAAAAGATATTTTTCAAAATTTTCAAGTCAAAAGGCTAAAATGACATCGATTTCGGAGGTTATCTGGCTTCAATTGCTGCACGAGTTGAATTCGCATGCTTTTAAACCAAGATCTTTATGTAAAAAACGCTAAGTTGTTGCATAAAAAGTATCAAGCTGTTGAAAACGGCGCCGAATGGATTTATTATATTTATTACGTATACTCTAAGTTATTGCTGGTGCATTTTCTTCTTTACGTGTTGGCCTATTTTGCTGTGAATTATTTAACAGTAAAAAATGTGTTCTAAATTTGTCAATGGCGCAGCGAATTGTCTGCTCAGTTGGTCGATTATATAGATCATAAATTGCTCAATGTGCACGAAACACATTCCTTGTAAACCGTCGACTTTCGTAATTTAGCTGAACAATTGGTAGGATTTGTGCCGGACTAAAAAGAAAAAGATGACAGAATTTTTTGCAATTCCTTAGCCTGCAGCCATGGCGCCAAATTAAAAAGTACCTCGAAATGAATCACCCTTTACGTACTAAATAAAATTTATAACAACTGAATTTTGTGTAAATCATGTCACAATATTTATACAAATCATGTCACAAAATACCAAACAATTTTTACTTTTTACAATGCTTTGTTTAAGGTATGGTTACTTGGATCAATGTGTCCCATACATGGGGTAAATTGGTCAATGGATCGGGGGAAATCTGCCCTTAAAACAATTTTTTGGTAAATTTGAGGTAAGAAAGATGAAAAAAATTGTAAATCAATCAGCAGTGGTTATTTTATCATACTATTTAATATGGTTACAACATGTAATGTTTGGTCACAGATTAGTCAATGTCTTCATCTAATGGGACTTGAAGATTATTACAGTACAAACATTCATCAAATAGATCCTTGAATTCGTTTTTACGTAAATCATGTGCCCACCGATGGCAGCTTGAATTCGCCCTGTACCTGGAAGGATTTATGAAAAGTGTTTGAGGTATCTAAGACACAAATCATTCTTATTCTCATCTTCAACGTTGTTTTCCTTATCTTTCTAGTTTTGTTTCATCCTCTCAGTTTGATGAGATTGAACTTTTCTGGTTTTAGAGTTCCTTGAAATACCTACTTCATAGAGAATAGTCTTTAGTAAGTCTATTATCTTTTATTTTCCTGGTATTCTATTTAAATTTGGAAAACTTCTTTCTTTTGAATTAGAGGAACAGCCAATTCGTTGAGATTTGTTTAACAATGTTAGAATCAGCAGAGTAGACATCGGCATCAGAGTCTGGTTTGTTTGTATGCTACCTTATATCTAATAAATTTATATGTTTACATGAAAGTCTAGAAATATTATTAAATTTCTATTAGTTCATTAGAATTATTCTCCAAGATATTTTGTGATTGCTAAAAATTTTTAATACAGGGTCAAACTGCGCCATCGCCGTGTTTAGAGCATGATTTTGCCGTGTTTAGAGCATGAAAATGATTTGTGTCTCAACCCATCAACAAATATTCCTCAAACTTTAAACTTCAAACTATGGTAGGGTACACCGGGGAACTTTGGCCCTAGGGCCAGGATGGCCCTTTTGAGTTAGTTCTATGACTATGCGCTTCGGCACGCTAGGAATCTAGGGGAAGGTCGGCAGCACTCCTCCCCTCATTTCTCAAAAGTATCACAGATGTCTAAGCACAGTTGGGAGTGTTGTGTGTTTTTATCGATTTTGGATAATTTGAAGTATATGTTGAACAGTTTGTTTGATGTGTTTGTGTTGACTATTCTTCGACAGTAGTGCTGTAGGTAAGTATCTTGTTAGAAGCTTAAAGTCTGAGGATTACTTTAACATACAATATTACACAGTATCTGTTGATGGGTTTAGAAAAAAATAATTTTTACTCTCAACATGGCGATGGGGCAGGTTGACACAGCACAAACAATGGCTTTGGCGGTTAATGCGATTGGAAAAGCTTTGCTCCCATATTTTATCTTTCCGAGAGTTAACTTTAAGTCCCACTTTATTCGTGATGGAACCATAGGGTGTGATGGATCAGCCCATTGATGACAGAGAAGAATTTTCTTAAATATATCAAACATTTTGCCTCTCATACACGTTGCTCAAACAACCGTCCTTGTCTTGTCTTGTTTAACAACCAAGAAAATGGGATCACACTTTTATCCCCAGCACTCTGTAGCCATAAGATAAAAGTGTTTACAGTCCTTTTAAAAAGTTTTTTAACTCAGCGTGTGATGTGTGGATAACTGTAAACATTCAACGTATGATTATCTATGATGTACCTGGTAGAGTAAGAACAACACTTCCTAATGCTATATCTCCAAGGAACATAATGAGTGGCTTCCTAGTAACGGGAGTTTATCCTTTTAACAGAGATATTTTTTCAGAAAGTGACTTTTTGCCATCGTATACATCAGATAGACCAGATCCTGATGTTGATTTCTCCACTGCAGATTACAATGCTTCCTAATAAACAAATCTCAATAAACCGATTGCCTCTGTGTCTACTTCAATGGAAGAAAACTTCCCAGATTTAAATGAAATACTAGATACCACTCCTAACCCTTTACTTTTACCATCTCCTGAAGAAGAAAAGCCTTTTAAAAAGCTAAGCCTAGAAACAGAGAATAAATAGGCCTAAAAATCGGAAACGAGTTTCTGTTGTATTAACAGATACCCCTGTTAAAAAAGATTTTAAACATGAACAGAAGACATCAAAAGAAAAAAAGAGAAAGGGCTTTGAAACAAAAAAAACAAAACACATACTAAAAAACAATTCTCTACCAAAGTAGGTGATCCAAATAATTCATATATATATATATATATATATATATATATATATATATATATATATATATATATATATATATATATATATATATATATCTAACTAATCTCATGGGCTAACTTACCCCAAGTAAGGGGCACATTGGCCCAAGGAACATCACCTTCGATAAGGCATTTTAAAAATATTCACAAACTTATATAAGCTTTTAATAATACATTTTTTTATTTTATATAGTTTTAGCAACCTTCTCCCATAAAGGAACAAAATAAAACACGAAATGCGAAAAAGTTAGGAATCAAAGAAAAAAAAGCGAGCCAATGTGCCCCGGTCTACCCTACTACTGACGAAGACTGGTGAACACAAACGCATCAAACAAACTGTTCAAAACTTACTTCAATTTATCCGAAGTTGATAAAAAAACGCGACACAGTGGTCAGACATCTTTTATATTTCTGAGGAATGAAGGGAGGAGTGCTGTCAACCGTCCCTTTAATTCCTAGCGCGCCTTGGCCCACAATCTGTGAACGAACTTAAAAGGACGACCCTGCGGCTAAGGCTACCCTACCCTGGTCCACCCATATCTTATAAGTTCTTTTTTGTGTATTTGTGCATCCTATAACTTTTCTTTGTACTTATGTACATGTATATATGTAAATTCTATACATTATATATTTTATCTCTTTTAAAAGATTAGGTCGTTATTTTTATTATTGAATTATGATTTGAAATGATCCACTTTTTGTAACATTCTCGTTAATTCGAAGTATATTGATACAATTTTTATCACAAGAGAACTGGGGTTGGTGTTATTAAAGTATTGCGCGCGTAAATATTACGAGCACATTCTGGTATTTTATGAAAAAAATCAAAATCGTTGCTAAAACTAGATATCAATATTTTCGCGAAACTCGTCGTGTTAAGAAAGCGTAAGTTTTTATTGGATTGACCAGGTCCACAACTTCAATGTTTTGAACTGTGGTAAATAATAATTTTAGTGTCTGAAATTCGATAGTTTGGTAGTTAGGTCTTTCAAAGTGTACTTCAATCTGTGTAATCATGTTAAGTTTAAGTTACAAATTTCCAAAAACAATTCACATTAACAAGTTTAAAAATAGATACAGTGTAAAATAGATATTAATGTATTTTAATTTGAAAGTTTACTTTTGTGTTTTAAAATAACCACTGTTGACACATAAGGCCGGGTGAATAAAAATGAGCAATTGCTTTTACTCAGTAATTGGTTAGCTTTACGTGAATAAAAACTTTAGGAGTTTTTCTCGTATTTTTATTCACGTAAACTTAAGCAATTTACTCAGTAACTGATCAACTTTACGTGAATAAAAACTGAAGGAAAGTTGTTGAAGTTTTTATTCATGTAAAGCTGACCAATTACTGAGGAAAAGCAATTGCTCATTTTTATTCACCCGGCCTAAAGCTTCAAACAGTTTCCGATGCTAAAAGTAATACTTTCGAAGTTCGAGATTAGCGGAGAATTATGTGTTTTTTTTTATTTTTCCAAAACACTTCTCTTCATCCAAAAATCAAGATTGGTGTATTTCGTTATATGAAAGTCTTTACTTACAAAGAGTACGAATTCCAAGAATAAAAAAGTTTTCCAATATTTCCTTTTAGTACTGATAACCATCCTAGTATTTCTTATATCTAGCCATAATTTGTGGTGTTTGGTTGAGCCAACATTTCTCAAATAATTAAATAAATTACTTGTATTTTGAAACTATAAATTTTTTTGTGTAGCAAACTTTTTCTTAAGGTGGTATATACCTCAAAAAATTCCAAATTTTTAAAATTCAAGTTATCAATTTTTCTGGACAATTTGACATTTTGCTGGTTCTGAAAATAAGATCAAAATTGGATAAAACAGCACCTAAATTAAAATAATTTAAAATAAATTAAAATAAATTAGCATTTGAAATGTTTATAACTTCTTAGTTCCTTATCAGCGGTCTTAGCAACCAGGGTGATACCTGAATTTATTTTATTTCCTATTTACATTTGTGTTCATTCAGTATGGAAATTAACTTCATAGCCTATAGAGCTTCTTGTTTTGACTTAAAGACATATTTCCATATTAAACTATTAAACCAGAATTTAATAGGTTTTGAGTGAATCTGTTACCATAAAATTTCCTTTTTCTAGCTTTTGATTTCAGTTTTCTGCTAGTTGAGCCCATAATAAGTAAAAAAATTTGGTTTTATTCACTAATGAGAACCTAACCTCATTTGCATTACATGCATTCAGTAAATTTATGGAAACACCGTAGTTGTGTTGCTTGGAAACGGTTCCACCAAATAGGTTTTTGTAGGAAAGTTATTAATTGATATAGCTGTAGCACCTGCAGTGCTATGTTCCAATGAAGGTGATTATGGTTTGTTAAGTGTTTATCATAGCTTTGGTTTGCAACCTGGTCAATTTTGTATATTCGGCTTACATAAATATGATATAGGACACATAAAAAGTTCTAAAAAAAAATCAAGTGATATTGTTAAAAAACGAAGAAAAAAGCTCAGACCAATAAAAAAGGGTTTTGATGATAAAAATATTGCTACAGAAGGTGAAATGTATGCTTCTGGAACTTTTTAGGCTTTATAGTAATTTTTTAGATTAGTTTTTATTCTTTTAATGAGTTTTTCTCAGATTCGCATTTTTTTAACTTTGATCCTAAATAACTTAAAATCTGTTTTGTAATTTTTAGGATTCATTCTTTTCATAGAAGTCATTTGTAATTTTATTTTTGTCAAAATAAATCAAAAAGACATTACTAAGAACCAATATTTTATGATATAATTTTTTTGAGGTATCTACCACCTTAACCTTACAAAAAAAAAAAAAAAAAAAAAAAACGTTACCCCTGCCATCTTGAGAAAGGGTAGGGACCGGAAAACTATCCACTTCCGTTAAATGATCCCGAAGCTCTAGAGCTCCTATTGTTTTCTTAAAAGCCTAACGATTATTTTTATTTAATTGACAGCTATTTTCAATACGCAAGCTCAACTTAGTAGTAAGAATTGATAAATATTAACAATATTTCAACTGATTTTAAACTTAAGATATGAGTTTTGATTTAGTGTCCACCATAATTGCATCTGGCGGGAACGGTTAAATTCCTTGTATAATTTGCAGCGCGAGGAAAATTCAAATTTTGAAATGATTGCATAATCTATTTCCGTCCGTAAATGGTTAAAGGCAGTTTGAATGATCTCAGCGTAAATTTAAGTGAAGAACATGGCGGGTGAGCAAATTAATAATAACAAGATTGCTGAGTTTATAAAACTAACTGGTACTGATAATGAAAGAGCTCAATTTTATTTACAGTCAGCTAACTGGCAGCTCCATACCGCTGTAGATACTTTTTTTGACAATGATGATTATATGTCGCTAGATCAAAATTTAGCAGAGGAAGAACTGTCCTCTACAGGTCATATAAATGAACATCAAGAACAAACAGAAACCCCATTACATTTTACAGATTCCAAAAATGATAAAGAATTTAAGAAAAAAAGTAAAAAGACTGGCTTTGCAACAATAGGACAGTTAAATGAGGATGGTAGTAGTGAAGAAGAAGGTCAGGCATTTTTTGCTGGTGGATCAGAAAGTAGTGGTCAGCAAATACTAGGACCAAAAAAAACAAAAGGTAATCTGGCAGAGGAGCTATTTAAATCAGCAAAGCAACATGGAGCTCAAGCATTATCAGAAAATCAAAGTTCTGATAACGAGAAAGGAAAAACAAATGTTTTCAAAGGAGCTGGATTTAAGCTCGGTGATAGTTTTCAGTCTTCAAAGCAAGTGAGTGCATCTTTAGCAGATAAAGTTGCTAAGCAACCCATAAAACATGTTGTCATAAAATTTTGGAAGAATGGTTTTTCAGTAGATAATGGACCCCTCAGGAATTTTAATGATCCAGCTAATAAAGATTTTCTAGCATCCATTTCAAAAGGCGATGTTCCTGTAGAGTTAAAACACCATCTTCAAAATGGAGAAGTTTATGTTGATATGGAAGATCATGGTGAAGAGGAGTATAAAAAACCAAAAGAAAATCCAAAAAGCTTTGAGGGTACAGGCTACACACTTGGTAGTCCAACACCACAAGTGTTGCAAGAGTTTTCCACTAAGCCTGTATCATCATCAAGTAATTATTTACAACCATTTTCAGTAGATGATAGCAAGCCAGTTACTACAATACAAATCAGACTTATTGATGGCACTCGACTTATTTCAAAATTTAATTATGACAATACTATAGGTGACATTGTAAACCTGGTAAAAAATGCCAGACCTTCTACTGATGGTTTTTATTTAATGACAACATTTCCAAATAAAATTTTTAATGATTTGCAAATGACAATATCAGATGCTAAACTTGCAAATGCTGTTATTGTTCAACGAATGAAATAGTTGGATGATGTAGAAAATAAGTTTTGTTTTCTTTATTATTCACATGTACATTTTATTTATAAACAAATATGATTTATAAGCATACATTAAAAGTTATATGCTTAAAAATGGTACACATATTTGCTTAGGAGTTACTGTTGATTGTTTAACATATTTTAGTACTGAGTTTCATAAATCTTTGGAAAATTTGCTGTCAAACGTTTTCTTTGAAAAGGTGAAAAGATTTTTTAGTAGTTCTCTTAAAAAGTTTGAAGTAAGCTGTTCACTTGAATATTGTTTAAAACAATATTCTGCATACAAACTGTTATCATTACCTACATTAAATATTAATTGAATGTATTAATTCAGATCTTTTATGAAAATATCGTAGTTATGTTTTTTCAAATTAAAGTTACTAAGAATCATGTGAAATATTTAATGAAAAATTGCTGAACTAAATTTTAAGAAAATTAGAGGTTTTGCTTTGCATTTGGTCAAATAAGCTATTGTAAAGGAAAACACCACTTAGAAGGATGCCAAATGAATGTTATAATACATACTACATATAAATATAATATGATAAATAATATTTGAAAAAAATCGTTTAATAGAAAAAATTATCGTTTAATCATAATAATAACAAAAATAATGATAATAATAATAACAATACGAATAATTATGTTTATGTAATAAAAATGTTTCTTTGAAAATATTTTGTAAAACATACAATAAGGTGTAAGAATTGTTTTTTAACGATTTGTATTTCCTAAATTTTAAATTACTTCATGAAGTTTTGGCATGCATTGGACTGAATGCTAAGAAGCTATACGTGGTGTATGCCTAGCGTTTGTCTTTTATTTATATGGATTCAATAAATATATAAATAAAAAGTTTAAGTTCATTAAGTTAACTGATAGATATATGTATTTAAAAATATAAACCTTTATTGTTCCCGAGTTTTTCGCGAAATCTACTTGAGACACTTCCTTATCTGGAACTGGCCTTTTAAAGTCGCTATATACAAATTCACTTTGCTAATCATTGGCCGTTTTTTTGCAGCAAAATTCCCCAAACCAATTGATTACAGTTTCCGTCGTATAGTTGATTTAAAACCATCCAAAGCACACTCCTCTTTCAGTGCCAATTCTACTATTTCAGGATGCAAAATACCTTTTTGTTCTAAACAAAAAAAATTTTCGATTGGCCTTGTTCGTGGGATATTCGGAAGATTGATCTCCTTGGCACCATAGTTGAAGTTTTCGTCCATTCATGTAACAGTTGCATTTGAGTAATGGGCACTTGCTAAATCGGGCAAAAATATGTACTAAAAAATTATGCTTATGAAGAAATGGGCAAAAATTAGTACTGGTATTATGTGTATGAAATTATGCTTATGAAGAAATGCGAAAAGTCTTTTCACTAAGCATTCCTCAATATGTAGCTCAGATTTGATGCAACGTGACTTGGTTTTAAGAATAAGTTGAGTCAATATACCTCCTTGAAATTGTTACCCATACGAGAACTTATGAGGGGAATTTTTTTTTTTTCCAGTACATTTGATACTTTCTGGACACTTTTCGATGTTATCGGTGTAAAATTCAGCATTTCCGCGCATTTCCATACCTTTAAATAAGAAATATTTTTCGTCGTCGATCGCTATGTCTTCTTGTTTTCCATAAAGATGGTTTACCAACTTTTTTGACTCAATTTTTTTGACTCTCAAATCTTGATTATCACTGCATTTTTTTAGTTTAGATTCGCTCATAGTAAGAAGTTTGCATTTTCGACAACAATTTCGACGACATTTTAGTATGAAATATTTTGATGGCTTTTCCCAAATTTCTGGCCCAATTTTCGTTGACTCGCTCCATATCTATTGTTTACTAGTCGCTTGAGTTGAGCTCGATTAGCTGGCGTTCATTAAGATGGCTGTCCTGTTTTTTTTCTTGTCTTTGATTGATCGATAAAAGTTGCAAACTGCAACTTTTATCTAAGACCTTCACACAAAGTCCAAATAAAACTTCATACAAAAGTTGAATGCGTATATTCTTCCTTTAAAAAGCGAAAAACGATTTCTAATTTTTTCATTTTTTGGATTTTTTACAATAAAATTTTTAACACTTTCTCGAAGATTTTCTCCTGGAAACGATTAACTTCACTTTAAAAAAATTTTTTTTTTTTTAGTTTTATCTTAGCAGATTGCAAATGATGTGAAACTAAACATCTTCACATCGATTTATATGAGAAAAATCAATTTAACTTTTGTCTCAACTTTTTTGCCACCCTTCACGTTGAAGGTTCACAAAGAAGTAGACAACTCCTATATTTTTATATTATCATTTTTATATTAATTATATTATATTATTTATTATATGTTATATTATATTATAATATATTATAATATAATATATTATATTATTATTATATTATATTATTTATTATATATATATATATTATTTTTATACTTTTTTGATTTTGAAATGGGCCGACTCCAAAAAACTATTTAATAGGTATGTAATTAATTTTTTTTTTTTTTTCTTACTTTCAGCTAATTCCGTAAGCAAAATAAAAAAGCACTAAATAATTTTTTAGAATATGGAATTGTAAATATTTATATTGAGTTTTTTTGCCTTCCTGTAAAACTGAGTAAAACGGAGTTGGCCGATTGCTGATTAAAGCCATCTATAAGTGATATTGCTTGATTGCTGGTTAATATTTTGTAGTCACAGAACTATCTGTTCATCAACAGTCAAAATATATAAATCAGACTCGAATTTTGTCAGTCACGCAATCTTTCATAACTTCATAAATACAATCAATAAGTTCAGTAGCATAGTTTTTACCTCATCAATATTTGGGAATTTCAACGTATTTTTTCATGAGAATATGAATAAACTGATTAGAGTTCATATATACATTTATTGATATTGCTAGCACAACGTCGTCCATTACACTCATTACTTACTAACTTAGAGAACTCTAGGGTTCCTTTGACTACAAGAAGCGTGAATCGATTGAATGCCAAATTCACGACTCTGCTTCCCCATTCATCCGTTTTACTTTGCTTATAGATTCCTAAGGAATTTTTTGAAAGGAATGATGTTTTAAATATTCCGTATTCCATTAATTCCAAACTGTTGCTATTACAAAATCACAAGTTGATTTTACCCAATGATATATATTAACTAGACGTCTAACTTCACAAAAATTCCGTAAGAAAAAGTGAAGCAAGTTTTTAAAGTTTTTAATGCCGGTAGCCGTTTTATTTAAACTGACAATAAGTCATTTTTGCTTCGCTTTGATTTATCATTGCTTCATTTCAATGGTTTTTTTTTTACTAACCAAAAAAATATATAATGTAAGAAAAGTGAAATAAAGAGACACGTATTTTTTTTTTTTTTTTAATATATTTTTCATATGGAAAAAACAAAAAATTATGTTAGTACTCATATGGTGCGCTGTGCAGTTAAAAGGTAATAAAAATAAGAATCTTAACTTTGGATCATATATCATCCACTGTGCGATAAGGGGTTTGGCTAAAATTTTATTTAGACTGGCATTTAGCTTCATACTTTCTGTTTCAACTCATTATTCAAGCCATGCTGTTTTTAAAAATGCTGTTGATTTACTTCGTGACTCAAGTTTTTATGTCAATAGTTTAATGTTAATTCAAGATTAATGACCTTTTAATTCTAAAGTATCTCATTATTTACATGTGTTAAAAATACTTATTTTTTTAGAGAGCAATGTTCACCATTATAGCTACCATTTTAAAATGTTAACCATTTTAGCTATCACTAGAAAAAAAAAAAAAAAAAAAAACAAGCTATAAATACATAAATTTTATGCTTCAAATTCTGTCAAGAAATATTTATTTATGTGTGGTATTATTGAAACGTGTTAATTTTTTAAATAAATGAGCTCTGATCAGCCTATTTATAATCTTATGGAAATTTATTGCTCGCGCAACAAACATTCGAATGTTTGTCTTTCAAGTAATGCAATCAAAATGCAATTAAAATGTTACAGCCTATGGAATAATTTTTGGATTTTTATCTGTTTTCTCCCACTAAAAAACGACTTAAAGAAAAATTGAATGCGTTTAAATAATCGATTCACAAGTCTTCTCTATTTCAACTAATAGATATATAGAAGGTTTTTTAAATGTTTCGTACTGGGGATCGTGTAGCAAATACCGTGTACACGGTTATAAAGTATATAAGATATGGTACATGCAGATATCGGAAAGGCATTTGCACAACAAACTATAAATACTCTGTAAAACAACTCCTTTTTTTGTTTTTATTGATAGTAAATATCACCAGAATATAAGCTAGAAATTTATAGATAAAATAGAAATTTTGATTGCGCATCAGAATCGGCGTAACCACCTTGGTGTGACTTTGTTAAGCAACATCCACGATGGATTTGTTTTATACAACACCCGCGATAGATTTATGACAGAGGAATTATTTTCACACTCTTCAACTACAAATCATTCACTCTTCTTTAAGCTTGTAAAAAATGAAAAAAATTTTTCGCTTTTATCTTTTTTATATTCTAACCAAACCAAAAAAAAATTAGGTGATAATGAATTTTCATTACAAAATTAGGTGATAATGAATTTGCATTACATGCTTGATTTAGTTTCTTAAAGTGTTACAGAAAAAACAAAGATATCACAAAATCTTCAGATTTTTCAAGAAAAGCGATTCAAGTAAATCCTTTTAATCCTACAGCAATTTAGTAACTTATTTATGTAGGGGAACATGGGGTAAGATGATGAATTGGCCAAGATGATGAATGGGGCAAGATGACCACCTAGCGTTATCTTCAGAACTCAACTAAATATGAAAGCTGACTGTAGCTAAGAGGAAAGTAGATTATATCTACTAGATTTATTCATGCTTTTTTTTATAAATATTACTTTCGGACTGAAAGAGAAGTATTAATAAGGTTTTTCCTATATTAAAAAAATTTATCCACTGGATTTATTTCATCATCACCAGCTAAAGGTAAACAAAAGTTTCTCATTCAGTTTGTTCAATTTGGAAGCAATACAATTAGTATTAAGCTATGATAACTTATTTATGTATAATTCTGAATCATTTCGAAGATTGTGTAGCCCTATATAAATACATAAACTATTTTAAAAATTACATCACCAGTTATTTACTTATTTATAAACTTATGATGTCATGTTATTTGAGAAGTTAGTGGTGGCATGGAACTTACTCTTTTAAAGTCGCCATACTGCCCCGCATACAGGACAAAATGACGGTTTGAGGTAACATTGGTTAATGAGTTTTTTCCAGGCTGTTTTCAATTTTTATAAGATTTTTTTGATACATCAGTGACGCATAGTAATTGTCACTTCTTGATAGCTTTAGTTATTGAAACAGTTGTTAACAAAGATTTAAGTGCTTCTCAAAACCGTTCGTCATCTTTCCCCATGTTCCCCTACAATTACATCCAAGGAGTCTTTGAAGACATCGAACAAATGAAAAAAAAAAATAATAATAATAAATTATGATTGTTAACTTAAATTATCTTTTTCTTTACAGAAAACCAAAATTAAAAAAAATACAATAAATAAAAAATACATATATGAAACAAAAACTCTTTTAAATAAAATTTCGGCTCCTGAATTTCTTCTGAGTTTTTAATCAAATTTATTTTATGTTTTCTATTAATTCTCCATGGTTACGATAAAGCAAACAGGAAATTGAAAATGTCGTTGATTGCAGTAGAACATTTTTACTTATCGAACAAAAGATAAAAATCACTGAGAGAATTTAATATTCAGATGTCTCGCAACTATAAAAACTCAATCAGAATAGACATTCAAACAAACAATTATTGTCTACAGTGACGCAACGAGTTTGATTTCCGTGTAAAGCAGTCCACCAATCGCGCAAACGCATTTTATCTAGCACCGCGAGTTCGTTAAAATTCATATTTAAATAAATTAAGGTTACACCATTCAATGACGTCCATGTTTTTTCCAATAATGGGGACTTAATAGAACAAGCGATGAGAGTCAACTTCTTGATAGGTGAATGATTTGCTTCTATATTCTCAACCAGCTCACTCAAGGCTTTTGTGTCGAAATTATCACACCCAGACATGTCCAGTTCATACAAACATGACATACGCGACAGATATCTTTAGCAAAAGAAAAAGAAGTTAGCATTTGAAGAAAACTCGATTTTTTTTTTTTTTAACTCAAACTTTGTTTAGCACCGATATATTTCAAAAAATAATTTTGAAGATAAATGGGCAAACCTGACCAAAGAAAAAACGTCATTTGAATTACAAATAGATAAACTTTTTAACGATGGCGCAATAGCTGCTATCTCGCATATTTCGAAGGCAGTTAAGCTTTCTACTTTAAGGTCCGACAGTTTTGGTAAACATAGCTAAATAGTAAAAAACAAAAGAAAAAAAGAGAAAAAATCAATTAAAAAAAAAGATTAACAAAAGAAAAGTCTTTAAAAGGAATCTCGGACAAAAACAAAACTACGCCTAACAAATCTCTTAAGCTTCTTCAAGCAAACATTTGTAACTAAAAACTACTCAAGTAATGACATACCATGTGAAGATGCTTAGAAAATGGTTTGAAAGGGGAAGACTCCAAAGTAGGACGTTTTATTAATGCAATTTCAAACGAAGTAAGGGATGCCATCGTGTTGATAGTTTGCAGCACAGATGTTAGGGGGGTTTCAATACAAGAAGCTCGTAGAACTTGAAGATGAGAATCTGTGAAAAATTAAAACAAAAAAACATTACAAGATTTGCAATGCGCTGGAAACTCTCAGGAAAACCCTTTGACCTCAACATAACAAAAGTTCGTTTTCATGAACTTTTTCACGAGTATCGCTAGTTACGTCGCAATCTTGCAACTTGGATTCGTATTTTGAATTGTCTCGAGCTGTATCATTAGGCAAGGATTTTTTTAAAGAACATCGAAACAGAAAGAAGATACTCACTTTCTAACGGACATCCTGAATAAAAAGCGTCAAACCCCAACTGACAATGACGAAAACTTAAAGTAACCAATGCAACGCAAATCTTGATAGTATCTCTTAAACCGCGTTGAAACAGAGCTTTATCAGAAAAATCATTGAAGTCCATAATCAGAGTGTTAAGAGAGGATAATATTGGCTTCTAAAAAAACATTGAGAAAAAACAATCATTAGGATTTACGCAGAAAGTCTAGAGGAAAAAAAAAAAAAAAACATCTCAGAATTTAAATTTATAAAGAAATAAATTATTTAGGAAACAAATATTGTCCATTATTTTAGCACATGCAAAATTTATGTATACATTTCTAGCTGAGAGTCCGACATCCCGAGCCAGAGCAGATGACAATGTCGAATGGTGACGGTAACTTCAAAAGAAAAAAACCTGCAGGCCTTTACCTTGATGAACGTCCTATATTCTTTTTTTACTTTTTCTTCTAAATGATCTGAAAAATAACATAAACCGGCTGACGTGATGCCGATGTTTGAGATATCAAGAAAAGAGAGATTTGGTAGGGTCATCAACACAACAGCGAAGTTTTTGAAGTCATCGTCTCCTACATGCAAAAATCCTTGTGTTAAAGTAAGGAATCTACTAAGAATTTAGACAAAAAACGCAGAAAAAGGCTCTCTAACGATTTTGGTGAAAAGCAGCCATATAAAATCACCTAATAAAGTTTTTGATATATCAAGAGCATTTATATTTTCGTTGCATGGCAAACACGTCGTTAGTACAGCAATATCATCGTTTGTGAGAAACATGTTACACAACTGGAGGCGATTTAAATCAGCGGTTAACTGCTCAAGCAAGTTTTCATTGACAGCTAAAAATAATTATATTGTAAAATATATAATGAACATTAAGAAACAAATACAGGATAAAATGTACTAATTTAATTTTTAAAAAAAAACCACTTACAATATTATTTTATATTGAAAAACACGATTCATTTTTTTTTTCTCTCCTTAATTTGATGATTCTCTTTAAAGCAGAAAGAAAATATTTCTCTTTAATCGACGTAAATATTTTTTGTGAAGAAAAAAAAACCTACTTATTTTTTTGTCTTGACAAGCCAATTGAAATCTTTCTTTTAACGAAGGGAAATCGAGTTCTAATATCTCACCAACCAATTCTTCATTGTTTACTATTATATTCATTATGACATCATTCTCATTTAACAAAGCACCGTCTTTGGTCTTTAGAACTAGCCGTGCAAAAACACCACAAGCCGTCCGATACCTTGACTGAACCTAAAATAAAGTCGGGTGTTTTAAATACAGGATATTATCTCCATCCAACTATTCTATGTGCTGTGATATAAAAAAAAATTGAAGATATAAATAAAGAAGTTATTACTAATAATCAACAAGGAAAAAATTCTAAATTAAGAAAACCTTTTCAATCAGCCAACTAACATTTGCATCACCATTATTAGAGTATGGGATTAAAAAGCACGTGCCATTCACATGAACCTTAACTCTAAATACATTTTGTTTATAGTTCAGTAATTCATTTCGCGATTCTGGTAACTGAGTTTCCGATTCCAAATTTTCTGAACGTGCATCATTTATAGGGCTTGCTATAAAGCTATCGAGATGCTGCTGCCTCAATGCCATGGATTTGTTGCATCTATTTCTTTTTTTATTGTAACTTGAGAATTGGAAATCTTCTTTTGATGTAGGCAATACCTTAATTTTTGATTGACGATATCTTTTTGTTTTCGCTGAGATTTTACTCTTAGAACTTTTTGTGTGGATCGTATCTCGAGTGTTTTGTGTGTTGGGAACTTTGTTTGGGATTTTGTAGCTCAAGTTTGACATAACAGGAGAGTCATTTTTAGAAATTTCTTCACTAAAATCCTCTCCTGAATCTAAACCTATATCTAAATCATCCAGTGAATCTAGATTACAATTATCCTCATCTAAACTAGCAGTGGATGGTGTCGTTGGAATATTATCTTCCTCTATTTGTTCAAGATCAGGTGAATCTGTTATAAATAATTCTAATGGCGCATGGTTCTTTAGCTTTCTTCTTTTATAAGGAAGAATGGCATCATCATTTCCTGAAGTTTTATTAATGTATTTCTGTGCACCATCATTTGCTGATTGATTAAAAATAATGCTGTTCCGATCTTTAATGCTTATATCATGCGGCACGTACAAGTTTGATAAAAACTGCTCCACATTTTGGCGCATTATGTAAAGTTCTTTATCATCTGTATTTTCCCGAAACTCTTCCTTGTCTTCTTTTATAAGCTGGCGTACTACTTCAAGTGGAGTATTGCCCTGTTTTTAAGACAGGAAAAGAATTTTTCTAATTTTTTTTTTGCAAGTAAAAAATAAAAACATAAAATCATAATATTTTCTAAACAACTTCTTTCTTCAAAAATTATGTACTGTTTTTGTATAGTATAGCTTTTAAATATTCATTTTTAAAGGTATTTATATTTTAATATTGAAATTAACTAACAATAACAAATGAGCAGTAGTCTCACACCAATTATATATACTTTTTTTTGTTCATTAAAAAAATCATTTGTCAATAAATCAGATTATTTGTTGAAATCTTATCTTTATTGAACTGAATAGAATTTCTAAATAAGTTTTTATCATTATATTATGTCTTCTTTTTTTTAAAAAAAACTTATTACATCATTATTCCTGTTGTTAAGAGAAGCACCATGTGTTAAAAGTAGTTTGACCACATCTAAATGACCGTTTTGACAAGCATCATGTAAAGGTGTAGTGCCACCACAATGTTTACCTCCGGGGTCATTTACATCAGCTCCATTCAATATCAATAATTCAACAATATCTTGAAATAAGAGAATATAGTTTGATGAAATAACGATTTGCATTAGTGATTATTTTTTTTACAAGGGTAACAAAAGAAACTAGAGAAGGATTGCATTACAAAATTATAAAAAACACAAGTTATCAAAAAAATATCACAATCAGTTGAAATCCAAAACAAAATGTAAACTAATAGATAATTTTGAAACTAATGAATAAATAGTCTGTTGCTATGCAACAAAAATATCATTAAAAAAAGCCTTACCAACATGTCCATGATTGCATGCCTCATGAATAGGCTGCCATCCAGATGCATCTCGTGCATGAATAGATGCTCCCTAAAAAAATTTAAAACCTACACTCTGACTGGTTAACAAATCACTACATAGCTTCATTTAGGAAAAAGCCATAGTAAAAACCTGTTGCAAAAGAATCTTCACTCTCTCAGTGTTTCCTGCAATGGCTGCTACATGAAGGGGGGTTTCACCTAGAGCATTAGCCTGGTTGATCTGCAAAAGAAAATTTATCCTTTTTTAAATAAGTAAATTTGAAACAAAAAAAAAAGCAATCTGAAAATAAGGCAAGCTGTAAATCTCTATTAACCTTTGGTTTTGATTTTCTTTTTGTGCTTCTTGAAGTATGTTTGTCTGTCAAATCTTCTTCATCTTCTAGATTTCCACACTCTTGAAAGTGTAGAAGGAAGAAGAAAAAAGAAAATGCAACAATAAAAACTAAAAGATGTGATAAAATCACATTAAAAAGTGACTGTTACCATGCTCTATAAACAGCTTTTCTTCTTCATTTAAAGAAAGGCCATCTCCACTATCACTTGAATGCTCAGATTCTTCTTCAATTTCATCAATGGACTGTTCAATTTTTACTTTCAAAAAATTGTAATCTTCTTGAGTTTTACAACACAAAATGTCATCAGAAAACTGCTTATAGACACCCATCATCTGAAGTAAATCAAAATGAATATTTAACATTTATTTACATTAAATTTATTTACATTAAATTAACAATTATAACAAAATTTCAAAATGATGAAAGATTTCTAAGAAGACGTTTTAAAAATTTTAAAACTTTATATGTATTTTTGTTTATGATATAAACTTTTGAAAAAGTTATTAAAAAAAGATTGATGTGAGTAATTTACAAAGTTGTCTGCTTCTAATCAAATAACTATAGATTCTGGGCTGACAATAAAAAATTTAATATTAGATATTTACCAAATTATTTAGTAATATCTAATAATGTGCTCACTGTTTAACACAACAAAATATTATGAACACAGTTTGGCATTATATACTCACAGCAGAGTTTGGCTTTTCACTTTCTCTAGCACATTCAGCAGCAAGATCTAAGTAAACTTTTAGCTTTTCGAAGTTTTCGCTAGTAAGCTCCAATATTTTCAAGATCATACACAAAGTATCAAATTTCTGAAGTAAAAATTTAGGACAAACATTTACTTTTAGATTTTGGCTCACCAAAAAATTATGAGAGCGAGATTTAAAGAAACCTGACCTCATTATATTCAGTTTTACTGTGCATCTTTAATTCAAGCTGATAATAGAGTAATGCATCTTTGTACTGCTTACATTCATAGTATGTCAGCGCCAGTGAATTGTAAATAGGAGCTAATATACTATTAGTACTATCCAGACACAAGTCTAACTATAAAGAAAACAGTCATTACAAAATCATTTTGGAAATATGTTTAGTTATTTCAAAAATTTTTGTGCAAATATTTTTACTATAAAATTTTGAAAAAAAACTTTTTTAACTTCAAAACTTTGAAATAATATTGAGCTGATTTTAGTTTTATGTTTACCCCCAGGAGAGAAAAAATAAATGAATTTTCTTTTAAACACATACTTGTTCTTTATAGTATTTCAACGCTTGCTGTGGGGAAAACTTTGCATAGAAATCACCTAATTTTTCACATATAGAAACCAATAAATTTCTTTCTAAAGTCTCCTCATTATACTTTCGAGTTAATTGTACTCCTAAAATAGCTGAAAGAGAGATCATAAAACACAAGTAATTCCAAAAGTAGCGTTTAAATGCATGTAAAAGAGTTTAACATTTTATAGAGTGAAAAAGTCTTTTTAAATAATGCTGCTAAAAACTTCATAGTTGAGTAAGCAATAAATTTGTAACAGCATTATCTAAAATCAGAGGCACTTGTCATAATAAATTTTCCCCAAAAAAATAACTTTTTTTTTTTTTTCAAAATTGAACTTCTCAAGAAAAGTTTTAGGTTTTAGATAATATGCCATTTATTTACTGAAAGAATAAAACTTGTTTTATAAATCGATGAAAAATAAAATCTTTGCAAAAATTACCCAATTTTAGTACTTTAACTACTTCTTCGTTGCTCGGGGAAGATGAATGAACTTGCCTTAAAATTTGAATTGCTCGCTCAAATTCACTTACATGTAGAAATACCTACAAATTCAGAAAAGATGCCACAAAGTTGAAAAAAAAAATTCAGAAAAGTTTTCCTTGCTTTATTAAATACTTACAACAACTTAATTATGGCCAGCAAAACAAAAAAAATTACTATTTTATTAATTACACACTTGTGCCATAAGTAACAAAGCATCTGACTCCAGCGGTTTGCTGTGAATTTCTTTAGCAGTAGAGAGAGCTTGTTTGACATTATGCAAAGCTTTGTCCATATTATTGTTCTTAAAATAAAGACCAGCAAGACTGAAATGACAGCGGTAAATATCCTCTGGTAACTTTTGCTCTCTATTTTAAAATATATAACAACTTGATTATTTCAAAAATACAAACACTCAAAGTTTAATTAACAAAAATAAGAAGTTCGTTAAAAAAATTTATAAGAAAAAAAAAAAAAAGCAATTGCAATCAATGATGCAATGTGTCAGTTAAAAGTGCAAAATGTGTTAATCATTCATTTTTCTTAACAGAAGAAATCATTTTAATGGAGAAAGAAAAAATGTAAAAAGCAAACTGTGTGGGTTTTCAAAGAAAATCCATCAAAATCCAGGTTGAAATAGTGAAAGAGGTTTTGATGGATTGATTTAAAGAAAAATTAAAAGTGTTCAAAGTTTTTGAAACAGATTTTGAAACTGATTGTCCAAATGTTGCTTCATTTAAAAAAAAAACAACTAAGTAATTTAGACAGGGTAATTCAAAAAACATAAAACAGTTTAAAAGTTCTAACCTAGCAATGATAAGAGCTTTGTTTACAAACTTCAACGAATCAACACTATTTTCCTTTTTATCATAAACATTCCCAAGATTTAAATACAGACGAGCTCTCATCTCAAGCATTTCTTTTTCAGAGACACTGCCATACAAATGGTCACAAAGCTCAAGACTTTGAAGAAACAATTTTAAAGAAGATTCTAAGCATCTATCTATTTCTTCTTGAGATGATGTGCAGTCTGTCTGTATAAAATATGTCCGTCCTAATGTTGCTAGTGCTCGTTGTTGCTCAAGAGTGCTGTTGTTAGATTTTGCAATCTAAAAAGTTAGAAACTCAATTAAAATCAATTTAAATATTTGCATTTTAAAAAAATTTGAAAACTAAATAAATTTTATAAGCAATAAATTTTAATTATATAACCATAATATATAGTGTTAATAAAATTAAACTTTCTATGCTAAATATACAAAATATATATTTATAAAAAAAGTATTTTTCAAAAAATGATTGCACAATTTAGAAAGTTGGGAAAAGGTAATGGTAGCATTTGACAATTATTTTATAATCATCATATTTTATACTTATTCAATTAATAATTATATAACTTTTCCCCAACTTTTTAAAAAGAAGCGTTAAGTTAAAAAAACCTCAAGATACTTCTGCTGGTGGAAAAAAGCTTTTTCAAACATTTCTAATGAACAGTAAGCTTCTCCAACTTTACGATGACCTACAGCAACACCTATCGCGTCTCCTGAAACTTCACTTAAATATATTTCTTCTTTGTGCTCAATAATTGCATTTTGATGATCTCCTGAATAGTAAGATTTATTTAAAAAGTAAATTTTTTAACCGATAAAACACATTAATAAATTTTGAATCTTGTATTTTGAATCTTGTTTTATTATTATTATCTTGAATTTTGAATCATGTATTAAACAAATAAACAACAATAAACAGGCAAATAAAAATTGAGGTATTTTTTATTTGTTTTTTTTTTTTATTTTATTAACACTAAGTTTTTTTTTTTGTGCTATAAAGAAACAAATTTTAATTTTAACAACCCACATAATGGATATATAAAAAAAAATTAATATGAGGGTTGTTAAAAACAGAATCAATTTAAACAAATTAAATATAAGTAAATATGAAACATATTAAATTCTTCTTTTTTTTATCTAGAAAAAGTTGCACAATGTAGGCCTGTTAAAATACACCTGATGCACTTGTTGATAGTCATGCAACTCTCCGGTAGCAATAACTTTAAAGTGATATAATAAACTTTTAATACCATGCTCTGCATATAGCTCTCCTAAACAATTGCAAATCTTTGCGGCTTCAAGAAAATCATCACGTTCTTTGGCTTTTTTCTTTTGGATTCGATAATCTAAACATATTCTAAAAGATACTTTTATGGTTTTACAAAAATTCATAATTAAAAAATTTTTTATAAATGTAAAAACTGATATTACCAAAATGTAATAAAAAAAAGATATTGTTCTGTTTTAAAGAATAATAATAATAATAATAATAATAATAATAATAATAATAATAATAATAATAATAATAATAATAATAATAATAATAATAATAATAAATAATAATAATAATAATAATAAATAATAATAATAATAATAATAAATAATTAATAATAATAATAATAATAATAATAATAATAATAATAATTAATAATAATAATAATAATAATAATAATAATAATAATAATAATAATAATAATAATAATAATAATAATAATAATAATAATAATAATAATAATAATAATAATAATTAATAATAATAATAATAATAATAGTAATAATAATAATAATAACAAAAAAATCTGAGTCTTGTCACATAAAAAACAAGCATTAGTTTAATTGGTTAACTTCAAAATAAAAAACTAGAAAATCAGCCAAAGTGAAGACATTTTCAGTTTTAGTGTTTTTTTTTGTGCTTTCTCCGTTATTACATTTTGTTATAAAATTTTCATATGAAAAATTTATTTTAAAATCAAAAAACTGGTTTACAATAAATTAAAGAAAATTTCAAAACTCATATTTTTACATGACCATGAAATAAAAGTAAAATTTTTTATTTTAAAATTGCACCTACTACATGTTAAAGTATAAAAAAATATTTTGTTTAAAAACCCATTTTTGCTGTTAGGTGAAATTTGAACCTGAATATTTTTTTAATTCTGAATAATATCTTTCATTCAAGTCTGAATAATATTTAAATTTATGAAGTATTTTAGAAATTCGAATTCAAATTCAAAATGAAATTTTAATATTTTTCCCTTTTTAAATTTTTTTATATACACACAAAATAAGTATATATATTTTCATGTCAGCGTAGTACTTGAAAATTAATTTGAGTGAAAGTTAATTACAGGTGCATAGCTTCATTTTTTGTTATCTTAATGCTTAGATTAAAAGCAATATAACTTTTGTAAATACCGTATTAAAAAAACTCATAAGATGAAAGATGAAAGAAACAACAGTAAGTTAAACAGAAGATTTAGCTGTGTAAGAGTACAGGGTGCTGCATTAAATTCAAATATCAATATAACTGAAGGTTACCCTGATTTTGACCCTGATGACAGTGAGATTGTTAAAATAAATATTTGCTATCATGATCCAAAGTGACACTAAAATTGTTTTAATATTTACTTATTCTCAGCTTTTCCCTTTTTTTATCAGATAGACCAAATGTTATTGGCTATCTAGCAAATAAACAGTAATTTAAGCAACTATTTTTCAACTTTAATTTTTAAAGAGTTCCCACCTGACAATGCAGCCACATCATCTAAAGCACTTGGTCAGCATAGAAAGAAATACAAAAAAAGAAGAAAATGGAATGGAAGAAATCACTCATGTCTAGAATATTCTACTTTGCATTAGATTGTTCATTAAAGAATATAAACAAAGTTAAATTTAAAAAAAATTGTAGTAAAAGTGATGATAGGTATCTCTATGATTGCTTTTACCACAGGAGAAGAGCAACCCAAACCCCTGTTTGCCATGATGCAGCATTGGGATCTTGCTAATTGTGTTTATGTACTAATTTTTAACAATACAGGTGCAATATGAGGTTCAAGCCTTGTTTCAATATCTCTTCAGGCAGTGAAGAGACATTGAACTGTAACTTGTCATAAAAATTGCATATTAGATTTGAATTTGGTATATCAAAATCTAATCAATTATTTGTTGACCTGTGTTAGTTATTAATTAGATGCAAGTAATTAAAAATTATTTTTAAACCTTAAATTTTAAAAATTATTTTTAAATATTAAGTTTTTAAAACCATTTTTACAACTTAAGTTTTAATGGGCTAATATAATTTTTTATTTATAAATATTCAACTCTTCTATATTGTTATTATAAACTACACAAGCACTGGTGATTACAGCTATGACTATTTTACATAAGCTACACAAGCACTGGTGTTTACAGCTATGACTATTTTACATAAGTAGAAGCTTAAGAGCATATTAGAAAAGACTTTCTCACATTATATTATCTAAAATTATGTCATCTTAAACCAAGTTTTAGATGATATATTAATATATGAAATGTTAAAAGAATGTTAGCTTCTAAATGAACCAACATTCTTCTAAAATTTCCAGCAACAATATTGTATTAAATATCAAACTTTTAGATGTCAACCTGTAAAAATATTGATAGTTTTGAAAAAAAAAAGAAAAATTACCACGTATCTCTTTTGCTTCTTTCATATTGGTGCTCACTAATATCAGGATATTACATCATCTACATGTCATACCATGATGTCATTATCTTTTTGTGAATATATTCTTTACACAATAAAGTTTTAAAAAGTTAAGATTTTGTAATTGAAACAGAAATAAAAAAAAAAAAAAAACCTAACACAAACGTTTTTCAATTCAAAGAAAGAAACTGACTTCATAAATAGGACATTTAATACACCGAAACAACAGTAGATAATAGCAAAACAATAGTGTACTCTTAATTTTATTTTTACTTTTAGTCGTATTTCTTGTACCATCTTATAAAAGACAAAAGTAAAAATTCCTTAGATATAAAATTAATTTATAGTAATCATCATAATTTTTAAATTTGACTTTTGATGTAAAGTAAACTTGTTTGTTAATGAATGTCAATACCAAACGAATAGGCTTACTGAAAGAAATTATCCTGTTATATTTAAATATTGTAGAAACTGTGTATAAAAACTGCAGGAGTTGTAATTTTGTAAAGAAATTATATCTGCTTCAAACAAGAAGATATTAAAACTTAAAGTTAGTTCTCTTTTACATCAAAAGTACTTTGTAAAAACACTTTTGCAAGTGAATAAATTATTTAAACACTTACATTTTTGATATTAGTAGGATAAAAAATGCTCATTAATGATAAAAAAAAAAAAAATTGGTAAAAAGAATAAAAAACTTCATTCTCTATAACAACATTTTATTATTTTCTCCTTTGATTTCTTTTATATCTTCAATCTGTATTGCAATCAGTTTGAAAATTAAAGAATGTGTGTCTTGATTGTTAAAAATGTTGCTTGGTTACTAAAAATGGGAGTTATTGAAAAATATCAAAACAGTAGTGATGAGATAAAAAAAATCTTTGCAAAAATAAATAATACATTTTTTCTAAAATTTTTACACTCAGTTATCGCATTGCAAAGTAAACAGGTTTATTTTATATTGCAATATCTTGCAGCATAATGCACTTACAATTTGCTGCTAAGTGATGAATTGATTTTATTGGGCTAATGCTTGTTTTATTCTTGTTTTGCTTGAGATGCATCAGCTTCTTGAAAAGTGGTGATTTCATCATATTGTTCAAGTGCCACTTGAAGATTATCAATGACATCAGTAACTTCCAAATTGCTATTAACATCTAAACTGCTGTTACTATAATAAGAATAATAGCCATGATAAAATTTTTGAAATTGCATGCATACTGGGAAAATAAATTACATATTAGCAAAAAAAATCTGGAAAAAAGCAAGTACTTCTCCACCTATTCGAACTTGGATCGATTTCAGTAACAGGATAGTAGCTTAAGAGTTTAAATATGTTGATATCTTCCTTCTTCTCTTTAGGTACTATAAACCTCACAACTCCAATAAAAGCAGCAAAAGGAAAACTGGAGAAAAAAAAAACAAAACAGAGTGATGATGATAAATCATAACTTCTTGTTAATACAATATAATTTTAAAGTACCAAGAAAAAATGTTAGAAATTAAAAAACCTCATGCCAGTTCCTATTATTGCACCAACCACCATTTTCCTCCAACCCGAAAAACAGTTGTATAGAACTCCAGTCAGAGCTGAAGAAATATACATAACACAAAATTACTGTTTATAATAATGTATAGCTGTTATAATTGTAAAAAATAAGTTATAAATATAATGTATAATTGTTTAATATGATATGATATATGCAATTGCAAATTATGCTTATGACAAACTTATTGTAACATACAATTATTAAGACAAATTATTTTAAAAAGTTTCTTTTTACTAAAAAAAACTTTTGTTAACTTTTATACCATTTATAATTACAAAACCTTTTTGAAAATGTCCCTATAAAAAATTTTTAGAAAACATAATTCATGTTTACAGAATTTAAAGGTTTGAATTTTCTTCGTTTTCTTTGTTGAGGCTTTGTTTTCTTTGCTCTCTTTGTTGAGGCTGTTCAACTAATCAGTTGTTGATTTACAAACAATTTTTTGACTAACTAATAAGTTTAGAATCATTGTAGCTTTGTAGCTCTTCTATTTTCTGGTACAAAATAATATATTTTTTATACATATGAAATGTTGAAAAAAAAATTTCTTCCTTTCTTTTCCAAGATTGACATTTCTAAAAATTTCTAAAATGTCACAATTAAAACTGGAGACTTGGAACATGTACAGTAACTACCAAATATTTGATCCTGCCCAACATTGCCAAACTGTCACTTCACTTAAACCTAGAAATTATTCCAACCCAATTTGACTTAACTCAATTCACCTACTAAGATATATTTTAACCCAACCAAACCCATATTGACTAATTTAACAACTAATATGTTGCTATAGACTATGTTAGACTTTCCAAGTTTTTCCAATGAGACCTAAGACAATGAACATTATGTAAACTCCATTGATATGTTAAGGCTTATTTTCTAAAAAATGAAAAAAATAAAAAATATATTAAACTTGTAAACCACAGCAGTGATTGGAGCCATGATGAAACAATCTACTTCCAGTAATTTATCTCACACAGAAACTTAAAACACAAACTCAAGCAGTTATTATAGAATTACTACCTGCAAGTAGAGACTAATTTTATCAAGATGTTGTTGAAGAGCATTTGATAGAGTGATAGCAAATCATGTGAGGAAAAAGAGCTAAATTGGATTAACAGTTATAAAGTCAGATTTATTCATTACACATTGAAACTGAGTTTCTAAAGTTGAAGATATTCTTATTCCAATAAGTCACCTTAAGGCACATTGTTGACACTGAAAGTTTGCTTGTTGCTGATACTGCTATTATGTGGTGAATAAAAAAAAGAAGTTAAAAATGAATTTAGTCATGATTTGCAAGATGCACCTTTACTAGGCTGGCCAGCTACTATCACTACTTTAAAAAGTACCTCTGATGACAGTGGATTAGCCATAGACTTACTTCAAATATCAGGTGTAACAGATGGTAAAGTGTAAGGTGTAAGGTGTAAGGTGTAACAGATGAGAACACTAGGGAAATTTTAAAAGGTCTTTTGTGATAGCAATCAAATATGATGTAAGATATTATACTCAAAATAGACAAAAGAAATATTGCTGTTTGAAAACAGTGATCTCAATGTGATTGTTTGGAACGGGGATTTTCAAGCACTATAAAACTTATTAGTGTAGAATCAAAACAGGTACTTTTGAGAATCTTTAATGCATCTTACTGATGGCGCCTTGCTGGCTTATACTAAACCTAACAGACAACACTCTTTGCACCCTTTTTGATGATTGAACATCCTCTTAATCTTTGATATGTTGCCCCTGGTTGCTACTTTTATTGTTCTGCTATCATTCACTCAAATTTTTGATGTATGCACTCTATCACACATTTCAGAGCATATAATACATATCATAAAAAACACCAACTTATGCACTCATTTATGTTACAGCTATTTCCTGTATTTGACAGATACTCCACAATTTGGCCTAGTTGCATTTAAGCTTTGGTTTGTCTTGGTTTTTTTTTACAACAGAAAATGAAAGAATGCTTATTTTATTTACATATATATATATATATATATATATATATATATATATATATATATATATATATATATATATATATATATATATATATATATATATATATATATATATATGTATTAAGGTGGGTCGAAATGTAAAAAATATTAAGTTGGAGATCCTGTACATGTCTAAAAAGTTGCTTTTTGATGTACTCGTTTGAAAAAACCTCACTTTTTATTTTATGGACAGTGTCTACAGGTCCCAACTCTGACTAGAAAGACTACATAAATACCTAATGTTAGTGTAATGTATTGCAATGTATTACAAATTAAAAATAATGTAAACTGTAACGAATCAATGTTAAACAGCAACAATACAAAGTTGTTTAACCTAACTGTTAATAAAATCTTTCTTGCTGTCTATTTTTGGTATCTCTAATCTGGATTTCTTACTCTGTAACACCATGCCATGACGGGACTTTCTCCCATAAACTTTACAGCTCGCAGCGCTAACGTCTTTAATTGTTCTCTCTACTGCCTGTGAATGACATGGAACATCGGGCAGTAGTATTGGATGTGTGTAAGTAAGTTGATCATTTAAAAGGTGTGATAGCATTGGAGGAGATGTAACATTACTCTGGTCCCAGTCAATCATGTTAATGAACGATGTCGCAGCCAAATTTAATGTTATATCCTTCTTATCAAAGACGCGAACCGGTATGTTACTATTAGTCTGCTTCTCTCTTGCTCTTATTATTTGTTCTACTGAAAAACGACGGACTTCCATATCACTATCACTAACTGCAGCTAACAGAATGTTTTCAGCATGTGCAAAGTAGCAGTTATTTTCGAGAACAGGACGAACCAAAGCCTGATCTAATGCATCAAGTTCCTGAAACAACTGAACTAAGTAAAAGAAGTTGTTAGCACCATTTTGGCAAGAAGAATTTGATTTGATTTTGAACCAAGAGGGTCCGTAAAAGTTCAAAATGAAATGCGTTACTCTTCTGAGAGGTTCAGATGCCACCTCTCTAGACATGTAGAGACGCAAAATCCTGTTCGCTTTCGTCAACCACCGAGCATGACTTATATTTCCAGGTAAACTCTTCTCGAGGAAATCAATGTCTGTAGAAGCCTGACGTCCACGCTGTACTGCTAGACATGCTTTCAAAAAGTACAGTTGGTCTGTGCTAAGATCCTTCTTGACAGCTTCATCACAATCAGTCACCTTACCAGTAATGGGCAAATAATTAACGACAGGCAATTCATTCGGATCATATTCTAGAGCTGAGCTAATTGTACCTGTCGATGTGGAAGGTCCTGTAGTTCGAGCAAAATCCACGCCTGCCAAAAACCTTCTAAATGGCAGCTCGTTACAGTGTAGAAGGCATACCAACCACTGTAATGGTCTACCTAAGTTCTCCTCCAATTTTCTTATGATTCCGTTGCTTTTACCTGTATTATTATTTGTGCCATCACACACAACACCTTGAATGCTTTCTACGGAGTTTGTCTCTATAATAACTGACATTAACTCCTTTGTTATATCAGCAGCTTTACTACTTTCAGGAACTACATGATCGATGTATATGTTTCCTGGATACGAGACAATACTATAGTGTTCTTCTTTTTTACTTCTTCTACAACCAAAACTCTCAACTAATGTAGCGTCTTGTTTTCCATCAAAGCCTATACAGCAAAATTCCTTATTGCTCTGCATATGTTCTTCAACCAGAGTATCTCTCAAGAAATTCCTTTGTCGACGTAGCTTTGAAGGATCAAGAATTGTTGCTGAAGACAACATACTGAGGTCTTTTAAAACAGCATTAACAATAAGACATGTATCTCTGTTGCTAATTTTGCATCGATCAACTGCTTTACATAATTCCTTGTACTTGTTTCTGTTCTGCACTGATACTGTCTCTTCCTCTGATGTATAATTACTTTCAGATGTGTTACGCTCATCCTCATCAATATCTTTCTCAGTTTCATATTCAACCTCTTTTGACTGTGCTTCATCACACACTAATTTCATAAACTTGCGTTTTTGTCTCTTTTCCAGTGTTGCTGTCGTTTCTTTGTCTACTCCACCAATTATCATATTTCTAACAGTTTTCTGGTCAACCCAGAAATCCCACTCTATCAATGGAATTTTATTTGGCAGTGGGCACGTGCATAAGTTCCTATCTCTAATGCCCGAATCAAAGCATTTGCAGGTACAAATGTCAAATAACTGCTGAAAAGAATTCAACTTTTCAGTGAACGTGTCTGATGTTCTTTTTGCATCTGAATATTTTTCAAGTGTATGTACTTTATCCATAAGTCTTCTAACCCTAATGATTGTGCTATTCACTTCTATTGTGGGAATACTTGCTTTTGAATAAATACATTTCACTCTGTCTGCTAAAATTGAATATCTTTCTTGCAAGCTAATTTCTAATACTGTTTTCTGATTATAATAGAACGCCTTAATAACGTCTTCATATGATGGGATTTGATTTTCAGGAAGATCAACTAACTGTCCAAACAATGGATGTTTAGTTGCACTTCGTGTACACATAAATATGGATATTTATTATATTTGTCTAAAATAATAAAAAAAACTACAACAAGTTATGGTTACAATAAATAAAAGCTGTTAAAACAATTTTTCATAAGAATTTAGTCAATAAATATTCCAATATTTATACAGACTATAATATGTTTAGCCCTCTCATAAATAGGCCTACATGTTAAACGAAGTGATCTTTCTACAGTCTAAACTATAGCCTACTGTAGTATACATCTATATTAGCCTACTTGAATTTTACTATAGATCTATTATTGCAAAGAAGAAAATAAAATTACAAAATAATATATTAGATATTTTGCTTGTTTCTAAAAAATCCAGCACATGGTTTGTTGCTAATGTTGGTGACGTCACATGTAAATAACGTTATAAAATTTATTCCATTTCTTTTTTAGCACTTGTAGTTAGGTGCTAAACCATTTGCCAACGCATTTTAGTCCATGATTTATAGTTGGTACGTATTTAGACTGTACCAAGGAAATGGTTAAAATACATCAAATAAGGTAAGGCTTTAATCAAAAGTTGGGACCCCTAAACGTTTCATAAAAAATCTTTAAATATTATTTTCATACTGTACTGATGCCAAGACAACTTTTTATTCATGTACAGGAAAGATAAAAAAATTCGACCCACCCTAATATGTATATATATATATATATACACATATATGCATATATGTGCATATATACATATATAAATATATATATGCATATATATATATACATACATACATACATACATACATACATACATACATACATACATACATACATACATACATACATACATACATACATACATACATACATACATACATACATATATACATATATGCGTACATACATACATACATATACATGTATAGAATGGAGAGCATTTGAAGCAGCTTGTTGCTTGACAATTACTTTTAAACCAATTCACCTTTCTTATTGAAAGTTTTAGTCAGTGAACCAGAATTTTTTTATCTATTGCTTCCCTTTCTGATTTAAAACACTTAATTATTCTACATACACAAGTTGATGAGTCTTGGTGTTTACATCTTTTCTCAGTTGTTTTTAACTTTTTTTCTTTCTGTTTTATCATTTGCTTACAAGATAGATTGATAAATCTTCGTGTGTAAGTCTTCTCCCGGTCATTGTCTTCTTTCCGCTTTATCGTTTTTTTATATGGCAGGTTGAATAAGCCTGTGTACGTCTTTTCTCAGTTGTTGTTTTTAACTTAACCCTTTTCGCTTTATCATTTATTTATATGAAGAGTTGACAAGTCATCTTGTGTACGTTATAATAGTTTCAGTTTCAATAGCTACATAATAGTTCTATTAAATTCTATATAATGTCAGTTTAGGTTTCACTCAACAAATGGATTTTTTACTTTTACCTGTTGTTTTTATCATTTTCATAGAAAAGGACAATCAAATTCTGAATATCTCTTGTTCTTATTCTCAATACCTGTAATTTATATAGTGTTTGTAAAACAAAGTATTATTTTAAGTATGTGTATAACAATTTAACAGCATAAAGTATGTAATTTGTTAAACTAATTTATACTAATTATATTAACTTTATACTAATTATATTAATTATGTAAGTTTACACTTATTATATTAATTATATAATAGATTACATTAATTAAAAGTTATGTTTTAGAACTTAGTGAACACCAGTTATAAAGATAAATTTAGTTTACACAGTTTTTATTAACAAAAAAAAATAGTATAAATACCTCCAGCTCCCAGCAAGTTAAGGCTATCATTGTTATTTGTTGTCTCGCTTAACACAACCATGGCAAGACTTTTTTTATAAAAATTTAGAACAAAAATTTAGAATAAATATTTTTAAACAAAACTTCAATAACAAATATCTATTATTCTTAGAAAAAGCTAATCTGTAGCTACTTACCTGTAAAATCCAGAAAATAAACCTGCTCTCCAACCAAATCTGCACCCATTTTTCACGAATCCCAAGAACACTCTGCCATGATATTGTCTCTGTTAATAAACAGATTACATTTGAAAACTTTTAAACAAATTTTTTTATGGTTATCAAAAAAAATAATACATACGTACATGAGCATGAGTGACAGATTTATAAACTTCTAACTTTGTATTTTCAATATGTTCAACTGCTCCAACACGAGCACCGATCCTACCACCAATAAAAAACCCAGCCAAGCAACCGGCTAAAATACTTCTGTCTACTAATAACATTTTTGGATGGTGTAAACCAGTTTCACTAAAGAGAAACAAAAAAAACCATTTAAAGATCCTCGTTGAGGTCATTGTATCTGTTAATTTTATCATTATGATTAAGAAAAACACTCCAAAAGTAGTGCAAAACATACTTATCTATGGTAAATAGTTTGGAGAGTTTAGATATTGCACTTTCATTCTCTAGAGTGTTTCCTTGCATCCTACAAAGCTCCCATTAAATTTAATGCACTGAAATTCTAAACAATTTTATTACCATTAGAATTGCTGAGTTCTATAAAACAATTTTTTAAAATATTGATAAAATACTTTAAAAAGATTGTTGAGGCTCTTGAAGGTTATTAGGATTTACTTTAATTTCTAGAAAAAAATTTAACATATGATTTAAAGTACACAATAATGACAAATTAAATAAAACAAAAAACATACAACTATAAAAAAGTATAAATAAAATAGAAGTAACAGATTTCATGTTCAACATAAAAAATAATGTAAAAATAAAACATAATGGAAAATAGAACTTTTGATATTACTAGAAAACTTTTAGTTAAATAATTTAAAGAAATAAAATTTCTGTTTAACTGATCATAAACTCCAGTTTTGGATTTTATCAGCTGTTCTTCTTTTTAATAGCTTGTAATAGAGCATTTTCTCGTTTGTTGATTGATGCTATAGGCTGCTTAAGACTCGAAGAATCTAACGCAGAGTCAACCTGAATCCTGTCAATGTCTTTATTGCTTGTTGGTTCACATGGTGTACTGTTGGTGTCACTACTAGATAAGCGAGAAGCTAAAACATTATCATCAGGATCAGCATCAAGTCTCTTTACAGAAGACAAATTCTCTAGCTTATTGTTTTTTACAAACTGATCTCTTTTGCAAGTTGAATCTCCTACTGTGTCAATGTCATCATTACCACTTTCATCTACAGAGCTTAATGTTTGCTGTGCATAGTTCGCTGTTTCAATACCAAGCAAGATTGCTGCTTGTTTAAAATTTTCCTGAAGTTAATTTTTTAAAATTTGGAACATTAACTTTTTTCTTTTTAACAACAACAAAAAAAAAAGAGTAAAGAAACAAAGTAAAGAAACAAAGTAAAGAAACAAAGTAAAGAAGCAAAGGATAAAATTTGAAAACTAAGTAAAAATTTGAACCTGAACAAGAGAATTCTGAAGAGAAGGTAAATTACATCCTGTATAGCAACTGTTGATAACTGCATATTGAAGCATCGCACACCAGTATGCATCCTATAAATGTTTTTTTAATTTATTGCTCAACAAGAAGAATTAATAATTATATAATAAAAATAAATAAATAAATAAAAATAAAAAAAACTAAAAAAATTACAAACATGACTTTTTGAGCAAGGTTTTGTTTTTATTTTATTTTTATATAAAAATAAATGAAAAACTTCTGTAACAACAAAATAAAAGAAAATTTAAATATTTGCATAACCACAAAATTGCATTAGGCAATGAAACTTATGAATATTAGGATGCCAATGAAAACAAGATTTTTATTAATTTAAATATTAATAAGTTAGAAATAGTAAATATAAAAAAACAATATTCAAATTGTTAATTAATAAGTAGCAAAAATCAAGAAAGTTTATTTTAACAACAAAATTTTTCATTCTCAAGGAATTATTTCATTCTCAAAGAGATTATTTAAAATTATTTATAAAGAAAAACAAATATTTCATTCGCAAATATTTCATTCTCAAGAAGTTTTAAACAGTTATTTGAATTACTATTTAAGATAATGTAAAAAAAGGAAAGAATCTCTTACATAACAAAGTACAAAAGGATTGCCAATAATTACTAATAGTGATTGTGATCGAGTGATAGCCACATTGAAACGCTTTGGATTGCTAAGAAAACCAATGTTATGGTGAATATCAAAATCTACTAAGGCCTCCTTTGCTCGAACCTATATTACAAAGAGAAAATAGACAGTCAAAAAGAGTTATATTGTAAATATGTTTAAAAAATAATAAGCTTACATCATAAAATAATTCTTAAATCAGTTCCCTAGATAATGCATTCTAAGCCCAATTTTTTTGAAATTTTTTTTTTTTAAGATCCCTATATAACTTTTAGTAGTTTTGGTACATAGCATGCCCTCTTCTTGATCATAACAGTGATATATATATACTTGGTAATTAATAATATAATACAATATAATATAATATAAACTTAGAAAAAACTGAAAAAAAAAAAATTTTTTTCCTGTAAAAAATGAAATAATGTGACTTAGTAATGTATATATCTGGGGTAGAGCAATATTATTGTGAAAATAATTTTTAAAGATTACTGTGGAAATAATAATGCATTCTCGTTCCTGGCCTTGAAACTCTTCTACTGATCCAACCTTTATATAGTTAAGATCAAACTGCTCCAAAAGAACACGAATTTTTTCAACCTAAAAGAGGAAAAGGGTTTTTAATTTTGAACAATAAAAACAAAAGATTTTTTTAAACTGAAACTAAAGCTAAAAATAGGTTTTCCAAAAACCTGTTTTTTGTAAGGTGTAATGATTCCGATGTCATCTTGCTGCAAGCATCGCTCAGCCATGACAATTTGGACATACTTGAGCACCTGTACTGCCTCTGCAGGGTTAAACCATGAAGGACTGTTTCCTTCGCGAAAATCCTCACCCTTTAAACACAGTGTAAAGTAAAATTAATTTTTACAAACTTTTAAATTAAAAAAAAATTTAAAATTTTAAAACTTAAAAAAAAATTAAAAAACAAAGGTTTAGTTAAATTAAAAAGTCATTTTCAAATTTCAAACAAAAAAAATTGATAACATAACATTTAAACTCACCCTAACACCATGAAACACAAAAGGAACTTCTTTATTTGGAAGGAAGAATGCCCCAACAAATTTATTGACTATATTTTTGTCTGCACATGGAATAAGTTCGCGGTTATAAAAGATGTTTGAAGATAGATGTAGCAACGAAGGATGTGATCTTAATTTAGTCAAATGAAACTTTTCAATTATTTAAAAGAACTTTAAAAAAATTCTTTTTTTTTAGTTTTTTGCTTTACTTTACTAAACTAATTTACATCCAATTAAGTATTAATTAATACCTATAATTATTCAGCAACTTAGTAATAACAAGTGGATTATAAGCTCCACAATGTGAAAAGTCTTTTTCATTTCGTTCGTAGAGTTTCAAGGAAGCTAAACGTTCTAAGTAAGATATTCCAAGTCCAAACTCATTTGCAATATCTGACCGAAGTACAGCACCTAGCTGGAAAGGATCACCAGCCAATACTATCTAAAATTAGCAAATTGTAAATCAGAAAATAATTTCAGAGATTTCTGTAAATAAAAATTTCAATTGTTCCATAACTCTATTTTATATATCAAAATATATTTGTGATTTACTTGTGATTCATCAGACCCAGCAGCAAAACCTATTGGGATCAAACATTCAGGTTCTGTTGCCTGCCCAGCCTAATTATTTTAAATAAAATTAGAAAAATTAAACAGAACAGTAAACTTGTATATAAAAAAACAACTTATGTTAATAAAAAAAAAAACTTACTAAAAAAAAAAAAAAAAAAATTTTCAAAAGAAAACTTTTTAAAAAAAAGATAATTTTAAAAGACTCCCTCCACCTAAAATTCATAAAATATTACTAAACGATAACTCTGAAGTGCAAAAACAATAACATGAGATAGAAAAATATTTGACTGAAGAATATGAAGCTGCAGCACAGACTCTAACTCCAAAGCTTGCTACTAATCTGCAGAAAACCTCTGCAGATTGTAGCTAGCTTTCTTTGGAAAATCCCAGATTAAAATTAATGCTTTTACAAAACTTTTAACAAAACATTGTGCTGTGCTTTATACTTGATTTATATTGAAAGTTTTTAAATAAAAACAAACCTCATCAACAAAAACATGGGTAAAATGACCTGTCTTTAAAGCAAATGAATATAAGAAACCAGCCATACTGCATGTTGTTATTATGATTCGAAGACGAATTGCTGCACTGATATTATCAGAATCATTTATACAGTATTGATCAATACCTTCAGGGAGGTTTGACAAATTGCGTTGAAACGCATTCAGTCGAACCATATCTTGCTTGTTCAGGACACCACTCTTATGAAGTCTTTCAACCTTAATAACACAAAAATACAATTATGCCCTTTAAGTATGTTCAAGATTTTAAGTCTTTAATCAAATACATTTTCTTTAATTCTATTTAGACATTACAAGTAGACAACATGCTGGCAAACACATACACAAGTAAAATACAAGGTATTTAAAGCTTTGTATAAAAAAAAACTGCCTACAATCAAATCAGCAGCAGAATTAGAAGGTGCGCAAACCAGGAGTCTGCTGTGTTGAATTTTAGTAAAAACTTGGAGAATTGACTCAACTACAGTCATTGATTTTCCAGTCCCTGGAGGACCAAATAAAATGTAAGGTAATGGTCTTCCACAACCTTCCACAATATTTTTGACAGCAGCTATTTGTCGCTGATTAAGCATTTTGTTAAAAGGTTCAAAGACATCTAAAAAAAAGCAAGAAGAAAAATTAATCTTTTTTCATATGAGCAAGTATTTTTTTAGTATTTTCTCTTTATCATACTTTTATAAATTGCTCTTCAATTCGATGCAGTCTTTGATTTGATACAATCTTACCTCTTGAAAGATCAACTAGAGGAGCTTTCTTCTCAACATTGACAGGAAACAAAACTATTGAATAAAAAATTCATAAGTTCATTTTTTTATTCTTCTTCTTCTTCTAATATTTCCTATGATTACACTGTTAAATGAAAGAATTTAAGATAAAAATATCAATCTTTCAACTAAAAAGATTTTTGTGTTGTTATAGAATTAAAGCAACTTAAGTCTAACAATAAAAACTAATCTTAATGCTCCATTTGATCATCCTTATTGCCTATTATTGCCTTTTATTCCTTTATTGCCTATAATGCCTTACAACAATGTAAAATTTAACATCAAGTTTTATCACACCAAGAGATGTAGTAGAAGTTTTGGATTGTCAATTTTCTCACTAAAATTAAGCTTATTCTTCATAAATTTGTTAATTCAAAGAAACATTTTTTAAATTATATGAATTCTTATGGGTAAAATCAAACCTAACAAAGATTTTTTATTGAGTTATGAATAAAAAAATCATTCTTAAGCTTTTCCGACATTTTTATGAAGTCATGTTTATTGGGTTTTGATTTTAGCATTTACCTTTATTAACAATTGTTTAAGTAACAAGGTTTATAAATATAAAGCATTAACCCTTAAATTGCTACCTTCCTCTCCAAGATTAAGTGCAAATTCAACTGCTTGATGAAATCTCCTTACTGGTGTTCTTCACCATGTAATTAAAAAAAAAAAGTAAAAAAAAAAACAAAGAATAAATAAAAATAAAGCAACTAAAAGTTAAGAAACTCATTTTATGTTAACATTGAGTAATTAAACACTGATAAGAAGAAATAATTAGTTTTTTTTTATTTTACTTAAACTTTTTTTCCTTAACTTTAATTTTGCACATTGTAATAATTTTAATAGGTAACAAACCTTTTAGTAAATTTAAATATATAATAAAAACATTTTAGTAAATTTTAAAAAAATATTTTTTTCACCTGTTAAAGTAGAATTCAACATCCAAATCATCATTTCGATACACTTTATGGAACTCTTCACTGAATTTCAACAACACATCTTCTGCGCGCACCTTTAAGTAGCACACAAAAAAAAATTCCACATTTTTTTACAACAACTTTTGCTTCGCTGTAATTTTTATTATGAGCCACATGTAAAATCCCTCATATTAATCTGTAATTTTAGGGTAAATGTATTTTCAAATGAATGTTTGAATGTCACTAAGATTTTTTAACTTAGTGACATTTTTGTTGGAAACATTTAGTTTATCAAAAACAAAAATGATTTTAAAAAATGATTGCTTTTATTTTGATTTTACAAAATATGAATTGCTTTAAGGAAAATCTATCAAATGTAAGAAAGCATATAAATTTTAATATAAAACATTTTAATGTTTACAAGTAGAACAAAGTAGAACAAAGAGAATGCAGGTGCTTACAAAATTATCATACGACTTTGTTCTCATACTGATCCCTACTCAGAAGAATATTTTATAAACTTTTTGCAAAATTTAAAATGATTTTCTCTAGATTTTGTTATAACTTTTTGGGTTAAGAAAACCAATGTAAACAAAACTTTTTAACATTTACTAGAAAGTAAGAAAATATCTAACTTCATGTATGTATCCTTCATAACAAGGTGATTCCTGTCCTTTGGCTGAAAAAATAAACACAGTGAACTGTTTATGTTGCAAATACAGTGAACTGTTTATGTGAAGTTGCAACTTGGATTTCTTTTTTTTGTTTTAGAACGATAACAGAAGAAAAAAAATTAATACTTCTAATAATAATGTTAAATAATAAAAGTTAATAAGACATTTTAAATTCAAAGCAATCCAAACTAAAAACTTTGTAATTGAAAACATTATAATAAAAACAGTACAGTATTTGATGAACATTTATCCAATGAAAAACAATTTAAAAAAAAAAGAAATTGAAAAATGAAAATCTCTTTGATATTTGAAGGTGATAACCAAGGTTCAAGCAGGAAAAAAAAAAAAAAAAAATACAATTAGAGGTGACAAAACATCTGTAATTGAATTGCGTGAAGAAACTATTTACGGCGGATTTGATTGACGTAGTTTATTTGATATGTTGTAAATATAGTTTAAGCGGTTTATTTTATGAGCATATTTAAGATTCTTTGTATAGTATAAATTGAAGGAAAACTTTTTGTAGAGAGAATTTTAAGGAGAAGAGAAAATGTAGAGCTGAAACGTTGTGTTCGCTGCGAGAAAACAACAAGCTAACCGGCCACATGATGGAGCCATCTTCGAATAATTAGAACATCTTTGAAAAATACGATGGTATATCCGATGCCGCAATTTGGTCGCAGCGAACCAAAGTTGTTGCAGAGAAGCAACGCGTTGAGTTGACAGTGCTCTTTCCAGTTTTGTTGCGAAGTAATACTTAGTCTTCGATTGTTTGTGAGTAGAAGATAAGAAGGATGTGAAGAGAATCGAAGATGTTTATTTATCGAGTTTTTCCTTCGGATGCCTACGTGGCATGATTTGTGTACGAAGCAGAAGATGAGAGATGAGGAACAAATGGATGTCTCTTTTGCTGATCTAAAACGTTTCTCGTGTTTGGCAGAGTAGCCTGACGAGAGGGTGCGACTGGCGTTGTAGTTGGATTGCCAGAAGCGGTATTTGAGATTTGGATCCGCAAAAGAAACAATTGTTGTGATGTTCCGCAAAGCAAGAGTTGCTTTGAATTAATTGTGATCCCGAAGGATCAAGGAGGAGTGTAATTGAATTGCGTGAAGAAACTATTTACGGCGGATTTGATTGACGTAGTTTATTTGATATGTTGTAAATATAGTTTAAGCGGTTTATTTTATGAGCATATTTAAGATTCTTTGTATAGTATAAATTGAAGGAAAACTTTTTGTAGAGAGAATTTTAAGGAGAAGAGAAAATGTAGAGCTGAAACGTTGTGTTCGCTGCGAGAAAACAACAACATCCAATGATATTAGAGGTGACAAAAACATCCAATGATATTAGAGGTGACAAAACATCCAATGATATGCTTGCTTTTTCCTTCAATTACCACAAAAAGATTTCACATTCTTTGTATTATTAAACCTTAAACTAAATTATACAAAATAAAATGTACATGGAGATTTACTCACAATGAAAAAAAGCAATCACTTTATCACCAATAAGAAGTGATGGTCGACCTTCGGCTAACCCAGGAACATTTAATAATAGGTACTCTCCAGCAGGACGTAATATTACCTTAAAATAATAGGTGAAGTAAAGAGAAGGAACATTAAAATCTATGTGAAATAAAGAAAAGAAACGAAAGACAAAGGTACTGACCATCTCTAAATCAAACTCTTTCATTTCTTCATCTTTTTGGATTTCTTCAATATAGAGAAGACTGGATAATTTTTTTCTATAATTGCTTATGTGAAGAGGCTTAAATAACAGAAATATAATTAAAAATCAAACTTGTAAAGTGGAAATTTCAAAAAAAAAAGCTCAGAACTTTAAAGTTAAGTTTGCAATATTTCTAGCTCTCACTGTACATAGATATAATACATGGATAAAGATAAAGCTGGGAGTATGATAAAAACTCAATTAGTGTCAATACGAAGAATTATATAACCATAATAAGTTAAAGCAATGTATAAGATTTAAACCTGTGACAATTCAGGAATGAGTTTTTCCAAATTTCCACTTGAGTTTAACACTAACTCTTTTAAATACGACGGAATTGGATACTGTGCGAGCTTGTTGGGTAGAAATATGTTTCTTTTTCTATGAGAAAATAATTTTAGAAGAAACAAAGAATTTGTTTTTTTAACAGAGTAACTCTCTATCAACTCAACTTATTTCAAACTTTTTTTAACCATGCTTCTTTGATTTTGTTGAAATGTGGTACAACTAAAGAATTCAATTAAAAAACTTTCTTAGAGAAATTAGGACACCCAATTTAAAGTGGTTCTTATGATGTTTGGATTTTAAATATTACCCAATTTACCACTTCGGGCAGAGTTGTAAAACATGAGTTTCAAAAGTTAATTTTAAAAACTTTTTAAATCTTATTATCTAAATTATACAATATTATGCATATATTATGCAGTTTTTCATGGGGAATCCATTTATGTTTAAAATTTAAATTTTTTTATGCATTTTTCAAGACTAAGCAACATTTTTCTATACTAAGCAGCTTTTTTAAAGACTAAGCAACATTTTTAAAGACTAAGCAACATTTTTCAAGACTAAGCTACATTTTTCAAGACTAAGCAAGTTTGAACACTGCTTTGCAAAGAAGCAAAAGTGTCAAAGAAAACATTTAACGTTCTTTAGTTAAAGTAACTTTAGTAGATGTTCTATTTAAAAAAAAAAATGATAGTGTTATCTCTAGAAAATAATCAACTTTAAGTAATAGCATTTTTCAGCAAAATTATTAGCAACTAGAGCTTCCAGAACTTTTTCGTTTGAGCTTTAATATTCTATAATAAAGAATACAAAATTAATACAAAGTAAGTAAGAAAAGTATTTATTTGTTTAATTTTTATAACAAAAACTTCTGTCACTAAAACCTTTTTACAGTTTACTTTAAAAAAACAACAACAATATTTCATCATTTAAAAAATGTCTTGTTTTAGTTGCAAATATTCCAAGACAAAAAAAGCCCTCTCAGTTTCTACAGATGTAGTAGGTTTGATGTTTATCAGTTTGAAGATTTTTAGAAAGTAGACCTTTTTTTTTGTAAGGTTTGATCCAATATCCTGGTGGACAAGTTTCATTTCAAGATCTGATTGTTGAACAAAAACAATTTGGGTTGTTGAGCCGAATTCAATCCAACTTTGTTATTTCTCACATTATCAGTTATACTAGCAGTGTTAATTTCTTTGCCATCATTAGAGCTATCATCAGATGGCTGAAATATTCACTGAATGATTTTAGTGGCAAGGTTAGTCATCTTTTTTTTTTAATTTTCTTGCCAAAATGATTGTTTTTGATTGAAGACATTCAGAATCGACAAATATTTCATGAGATGAATTAAATCAATGCTTCTTTTTTAAAACTTGATAAAGCTAATACACTTATAAGTCAACTTGTCAAACAGTGGTTTGACAAGTTGACTTATAAGTGTATTAGCTTTATCAAGTTTTTTTCTTGTAAATTCAATCACAATTTCAAAATACAAAATCATCACCATCTCCTTTTGAAAGAGCATTAATAGTAAATTTCAGTGGTTTTAAAGCAACACAAAGTTTGTTAATGTTATGCCATTTTTGGTTAGAGAAAAATCAACATCTTTATCAATCAATGGTATTTTTACTTCTGTTTGCACTTCCAAAAAAACTTTTAAGCATTTTAATAGTACTGCTCCTCTCTTTTCATTGAATCATAATTTTAATTCATTCAATATTAATTGGTAGAAATTAATCATTATTGCTTACTGGTGAAAAACTATTATTTTTTTTATCATATTCTTGATAAAACTTTTTTCCAATTTTCTTACTTTTGCAAAAGGTTCTTGATATTTAAGTTTCAATAATGAAATAGAATCTTTGCTAACTGCAAGAATAGTTTGAAAATCTTTGACAAAATCAGCCCCATCTTCATCATCAATGTCACTGTGACCAGAATTTGCAGCTTCCATATCATTATTGACAGAATTTTAATCATAATTATGTGCATTAGCTTTTTTAACACATTTGATGTTTAGGTTGAGTGACTTAACCAATTTTATCTTCCAGTTAGCTCCATCAGTAAGAGAAGCTACAAAGTCCTTGTTCAAATTCAAATTAAGTGAATTAAACTCACCACTGATCAATTTAATGGCTTTTGCTGCTGGTATTGAACCTTGGATTTTTAACATTCCAAAAGATTAACACAGGATTTCAATCTCTTAGAATGTTAAGATAAGATGTAGATTTAAGTTTATATACCTTCTGTTTTTTACTGAGTTTTGGTAATTGTATGAAGGCTGATTCCATCAATACCAAATAGACTCGAAATTTCAGGCAGAGCTTTTAGGTCATTCAAGAAAAAACTTTCAATTCACTGTATTTGAGCTACAGGGTTGTTTCTTGCAGCCTCAGAGGCCAGAGTATTACACTTTTAAATTTCTATTTTTTGCTTTGTTTTTAAATGCCTTAATGTTATTATCTTTATAACTCTTCGGAGAATTTCAAATAGCCCCATGTCTCAGATTTTTAGTTGTGCTAGTATCTTAATTCCTGTTTAATGTTTTTTACACTGAAAATCTTTTATTTTATTAGCTCAAAGTCACTGTTATTTGCCTTATATTTTTTAATTAGAATTTTTAAACAATTTTTTAAAATGGTTATCACCATGGGATTACATCAACAACTAAAAATACATAACAAGCTTTATTATTTAAAAATATACTAATGAATTTAGTTAAAATAGATTTCAAATGATTAAATCAAATTTAAAAGCAATGAACCACAATTTAAAAACATTTTTTTACATATTTAGTTTTTTGTTTAAATTTTTAAAATGTTACTTTAACACACTACAAAAATGAATGGGACATTTAATTGTAATTAATTTTTTTGCTTAAACTGTTAAAAAATTTACAAAAGTTGTAAATTTAAATATGTGCATGTTTGAATTTTTAGGTGAAAAAAGTTTGAGTATTTGGACCTGAACAAGTTCTGACTGGGAATTTGTAACTGAAATCTAAACATCAAGGTGTTCAATAGATAAAAAAAAATTTCAAAAAAATCTACATAACTTGAATACCTTTAAATAATATTTTACAGTTTATTCAAATATTTAGCTTTTCAAATCAAGAACTTGTTATTTCTATAAGGTCATCTAATTTTATTGTCATTAACAGTTTTTAGAGGTGTTTTAATGATGGCTAGATCATGATTCATAGGTACACAAAGGCATGATACATTCATAGGATGCATTTATTACTAAATTGTGGCCAGTGAAAAGATTTATTACTAAATTGTGGCCAGTGGAAGGCTATGAGGGTACTTAAATGTAATGTTACTATATTTCTCTTCTTCATTTGCACTCTCCACTATCCAAACCACTAGTTATTGTCATATAGACAAGCAACATATTGATTCTGTGAAATTTCATTAACAACTACTTCAATAATATTTCTCTTATCAACCACATACATCATACCATCTGTTTTAGACTTATCTGAAATTTCGATTGCCAGCTTTCATAAAGGATAGTGGTATAAATTGATGTTAGAACTGATGTAAAGATTATCAATTTAAAATTTGGTGGACGACTCAAACATTTTCAATGGTTCTATAATCTACATATCTAACAGTCTCTGAAGAGTTGCATCTGTTTTGTCTCTTCTAAATCTGCCTCTTATAGCATTACATGGAGATTAATCATGCTAGTCAAAAAGGTTTATTGTACTTTCAAAGAAAATTCACATTGATGCATGTAATGTTTTAAAATATTTTTTTTTTTGCTTTTGTATTGGCCTGCACAACCATTTGAAAAAATCTCAATCTTCTTTAAATATGGCATTTTAGTAAAATCACCCAGTCAAAAGACATTTTTACCAAAACAAATATTGAGCTTTAAAATGTGACTTTGAAATGTAAGAACTCAGACCACCTTGCAAGAAATTACAATCTGAAACCAATCATTCAATTAAATAGGCGGTAATTGAAGAGCAATTGAAAGAATATAAAGAGCTGTGCAAAAATCTGTGTAATTGATATCTTGGTTGCTCTCAAACAGTAGAACAGATAGGTTGTTGATGCATACCAAAAGTTCAAATAAATTCTAAGTTTGTAGTTTAGGCATCAACAATAAATTAGCATTTTGGTGAATAAAGCAAACATGGTTGAAACCCTGGTGCCCATACTGTGGGCACCTGATTTCCTACAATAATACACTATTTGGTTTAAGAAAACAAAATTTCAAAAACCCAAAACCAGGTGAGCTTACTCTGTTGTCACTTCTTTTTAACACTTTTTCATATTTATTTGTTTACTTCTGTCTTTCCCTTTGTATATGAAGTTATATGGCATTTGCTATCCAAATGTCTCCTAATTGATCTATCTTCTAAATTTTATGACAAAGTTTATAACAAAAGTATTACTTAGTTTTAGATGAGAAAGAAAGAACTGTTTACTTTCTATCTCACCTAAAACTAAATAATACTACTTGTTACAACATCCTCATTGTCACTTTTTTCTTCTGTGGTTGTGAACTCAAAATTTTCACAATCCTGTTTGCTTTCTGTGGAAATGAAAAAGTTATAATAGCTCTTCCTCTTAGCCCATTAGTTAAAAAATAATAACTTTAAGAAATAGATGTAGTACCTGAAGAGAATTTAACTTTTATAAATGAAAACTTTTCCAATTCCGTGACATTTTCAATTCTTTTAAAACAATTGTTTTTCTGTTACAAACATTTATCTCTTACAAAAATAAACATGTAAATCATGTTAATAAACATTGAGAACAAGCAATATTTTAAAATCCTAAATAGTGGACCCAGCTGAAAAATTTCAATTTAAAATAACATTTTATGAATTTAACAACCAAATGGAAATTTAACAACTAAAGAATAAATTCAGAAGAATTTATATTAGATGATTGTATAATAATATAAAGTCTGACTGGTGCAGAATAAAAATAAACTTTTATTTTGATTCTAATGAACTTTTAAAGTTTAACTAAATTGAAAATAACAATTAAATTTTAAAACTTTGTTTAAATTTTTATCTTATTACTTCCTTAAACAAAAAAAAATCTAAAGATTGATTACAAATGATCTTGTTGAAAAGTGCTATTACTAAAAGTTGAATATTTCCTAAACTACAGATGTTGTCACCATTATTTTTGAAACAGAGCATCTACTAAGGCTACACTAAAGAAAAAAAATTAAAAAAAATTTTTTTTTTTGGCAGATGTTTTAAATTTGTTTTTTTATCTAGTTTTAATGAAAATTATTGCTTTTTTATTTATTTATTTTTGGATAAATCTAAAGATTACATTGGGTTGTGTGTGTGTGTGTGTGGGGGGGGGGGGGGGGGGCGCAAATTTTTCCAGGTTAATCATTTCATTGAATTCTTCAACTGTACTAAATTTCAACAAAATCAAATCGGTATGGTTAAATAGTCTCATTGAATTAATATAGAATCACTGTACATTTAGTTTAACTTTTTTTTCTTTTTCCTTTCACAATGATCAAACTAAGTAATGCATTACTTAATTATAAATTATATAAATATTAGATATTATAAGAATATTAAAAAACATTAAAAAAGTAATATGCAAACAAAAAAGCAATTAATTCATAACAGATACAAATATCAAATATTAGTATAATTATATTATCAAAGTTGTAATTTACCTCACAGGTTTCTGTCCTGGTACTGTTCTTAATGCGCTACTCCTTGTGTTAATTTTTTTGCCAAAAAATGTCTGTGGATTTTTAAAAGGTGTTTTACTTTTTAAACTTTCTTGCAACTGATCAACAACATTAGCTGCAACTTTGTGTGAAATATCAAAGCCATTGAAGTGGAAAACAAGAGGAACTTCAACTTTACCTAAATTTCTATGTTGATTACAAAAGCAATTGTTTAAAAAAAGATGATCAAAAAAGATGACAGAAAAGATAGCAGAAAAGAAAAAAAAGTAAAGGATTTACTGTGGAGTGAATTCAATATTCAGTAGCTTTCTTTCTCCAGGATGAATTAACTGTGACTGATGCAATGCTAAGTCTTAAAAATTGCATATATACAATTATTTATAAATATATGATTATTTATAAATTATCCATTTAAATAGCAATATCATTCTTGTTAAGTGAATTTGTGTGTGTCTACACACACACACACACACACACACACACACACACACACACACACACACACACACACACACACACTTAACAAGAATGATATTGCTATTTAAATGGAATATTAAAAACAGGGAAAATTAAAAAATAACAATGCAGTGAATATAAAAAGATTTTGCTCCTCATAGCCAAAATTTCAATAATTCAAGTTAACAAGAATTAAAAAAAAAAAGCAATTTTATTTTCAAATGTAGAAATTTAAAGGAACTTAATAAGTTTAAACCTGATACATTCTGCTTCAAATCACAACTAAAACCTTGGACCTCTTTAAACTGTTCAACACTTTGGAACATACTGGCTTCTGTTCCTGTATTACTAAGGATATTATGAAGATAACAATGAGATAGTTAACACATAAACATTTTAACCTTTACAACATGATGGTCACAATAATTACAGAGATAAAAACATTACAGAGTGTAGTTAGTAACCTTATGTAAACTTCAATGCAACTTTTACAATTTAATTGTAAATCTCCAGAATTTAGATTATCAGTGATAGAGATGTGTTGATTTATACTTTCATTGAATTTTCTGAGACATTGTTGAAAAGACATTTTGCGAGAAACAAAAGTTGCTCTCCATTCTCCACGTCGTTGTTTTGACTCAATGATATCTGCAACAACACTATCACCAATATTTAAAATAACACCACGTTCACATACTGCAAATGAGAAATAAATATTTTCATTAATAAATCCATAACCTTTCAGTAGTTCAGTAATAGTGCCATGGAATTTCTTTTCTCTCAAAGGTGAAACACATATAACATTCTCTTCAGAAATTAAAAAAGCACTTTCATTTGACTCATACTGCCTCCACACTTCAATTTTTACCCAATCACCACAAAATGGTTTGTAACCAATTTTAAATTTGCGTGAAGTTAAAACTAAATCTGAGTTTATAGATACAGTAACTCTGTTGCCATTAACTAAAGTTACTGAACCAACAAAGGTTTCTTTCTCTGGTTTTTTAACAGCCTTATCTGAATCTGTATCCCATAAGTTTAAAATTTGGACTTTTTTAGCTACCCAACCACCCTCACTATGCAACCGTGTTGCTTCGACAAACACACTATCTCCAATTTTTGGTTGTTCATTTCCAATAACTACATTTTGTGAAAAATATATTTCATTGTTAATCAAACCACGGTTGTTGAAGTAACTTGTAACTACTCCATCATATGAACTGTAATCATTTTCATTCCTTTTTTCAGTGGTCTGTAGCTGTACTTTATGTATTTCTTCTTCATTAAAAGAATCATTTTGAACTCTTACACTGCCAAAAATTCCACCTGATAGAAAGCTGACAACTCCAGATAAAAATTCTGACATTTCCACTTGTTATGATTAATAGCTTGTTATACCTTTAAAGCTTTCTTTCCATTTCTTCTTCTTTTTTTTTTTCTTTTTTTTTTTCTCTTTTTTTTTTTCTTTTTTTTTTTTTTTTTTTTTTGACAATAACAATAATACATCTGGGTTGACAAGTTTTTTTACAAGACAGACCAAAAAATATATTTTAAGGTCAAAAAATAAATTTTATTGAATAAAAATGATTTTAAACTTTTTTTCTAGGGTTTATAGATAGCGGGAGCGATAAAAAATACCTTAGTGGATAGCCTTAACTGCACTTATAAACTTTCTTAAGGTTTGTTTACTTGTAATATGACTATAGTTCCTAGACATTTTACAAGTAAACAGTTAAAAACTATAATTTATAAAAAAAAGACCTTAATAATTTTTTTGATTAACAACTGTAACTGATTTTAAAATTAGAGTATAAATTTAAGCTCAGATTCACAGAAGTTTGTAAAAGTAGTTAACATTGAACATGTGGATATTCTTGTGTAACAGTTTTACGGACCTCATTGGAACTAAATGTTAAAACAGTTTTGCATAAGACCTCGTTAGGTTAGAATTATTTTGTTTTATCTGCCATTTTAAACGTTGAAAGAAAGTTATTGATTTTTTTCTAAAAATAAAAATTACTCAGAATTTTATTATTACTTTTTAAAGAAACAATAACTTATCCTTTAAATAATTTACATTTAACGAAATTATTTAGAACAAAATTTTTTAAATATATTGTATTTAAAAAGTAATCATTACTTACTAAAATTATTAACGCATTTTCTCCTAACCATTTAAAATGGGAGATGGAACAAATTAATTCTAACTTTTGACTTATCAACCTCAAATTGACTAGATGTTGTTAAATAAAAAGATCTTTGTCTTTAATCAAGTTCGGATGTCTGAAAAAGCAGACCTGAGAAAAGAATATTTTAAAAACAAATTCAAACATACAGTTTTTGTTGTGTATTGTAAAAAACTGCGGCAAACAACAAGAAGTTTTACTATCTCTAGGAATCCAAAGTACAAAAACGACAATAAACAAAAAGCATTAACTAATATTTTCTAGTTTTTATATATTATCTTTTTAATTTTAATAAATATTGAAAACTATTTTTTTTTTTTTTTGCATATTACTCCATTGATTTGAATTGTTATAATGAGGCTTTTGTTTAAGGCTTTCGGTTTTAAGGCTTTGTGTTTTATTAAAAGTTCGCTCAGCGAGTTTCAATTGATCATGACAATTAGTTTATGCGATAACCTCAATTTTCAGCATAACTCTAGGAAATCAACAAAAAGAATCATTTGATTAAAAATTTAAAGAAATTTTTAATTTAAAAAAAAGCCTGAGGTTTTATAAATGGGAAATCATCTATTTAGATATTTCAGAAGACCCACTCACATACCATCTTTAATCAAGTATGGCAGTATGCTAATTATTCAATAACTATTCTATAAATAATGTATACTAATTATTCAATAACTACTCTATAAATAATGTATATATTAATTGTATCACAATGTATACCTAAAATTTGTTTCCAAAACTAGGAAGCATCAAAGAATAACTACATAAGAGCACCTCAAACATCAAGTGATTTGGAAAATATAGCTCCTAAACATAAACGAACATGGAATCTCCCTGATTTTTTAAAAATTTCTTTCATTATATAAAAATTATTGATTGAAAACGTGCAGTAATCAAATCGCCATCAAAAAGCTTTTGAAAAATGTAAGCGAGTTTTTCTTTACATCTTGTGGACCTTAAATCATCAAGTCTTCAATCATCAACCTTTTGAACCTTGAATCCTTAGTAACAAGAAACTTAAAATGTTTAGAATGTCTTATCACACATTCAGTTCACAGTTAGACAATTTTAAAGGAACTGAAATCAAGTGAGATGTTAAATAGAATTAATATAAAATTCAAGCTTTTTTTGTCTTCTTTGATTTGCAAGAAGACAATTATCAAGATAATTGAAATATGCACCATGGCAATTCTAAAACCTTTAAAATCAATATTTTTTTAAAATGTAATGCTCAACAACATTTTAATATTGTGAAGATTTTCAAAATTAACGTTAATTCTAAATGATTAAAAATGAATTAACAACATTGAGAATCAGTTATGATAAAAGCTATGTGAACATTATTGAGGATCATTTTAAATATAAAGAAATTTAATCACTGCAGTAAAAAAATTTAATTTTTTTGTTGCTTTTATTTTTTGTCATTTTTTGAATGATAAACTATTAATTTGATGGTAAGCAAGATGAGACCAGAAAAGGTTTCGGCCAAGCACCTTTTTTGATATTACTTATATTTACATGGTTCAGCTAAATTATGGAATCAGGAATTTTTTTAAAAGGTTAGTGGTAAATACCATACGAGTTAGTGTTAAAAAATAGTCATTTCATTTACAGATTTATAAGCCTAAAAAACTTTTCTCAAGTACAGTGTGCAGATTAATTCAATGTAACCACTAGTACCTTTCATAGCCACAAGGCTTTACAATTTTGGATACATACAAATAACTGTTGGAACTCTGTAATAAATAAACGAACTAAATAATGCATTAAATCAAGTAAAAAGACTTCAATTTGACTTAAATTTTATTATTATCATAAATCAAAAATTCTTAATAAATTTATCCACTTTTTAATAATAAAGTTAGAAAAGTAAATAAATATAATATTTATAAATAATATTTATTTTTACCACACTTTATGTTCTTCACCATATCATTAATTATTTACAAATATAACTAAATATTTAGGGTAACTTATTCATCACCTGAATGTTCATTGTTTTATAAAAGCATAATTACGCCTTAATTAAGTTTATTTATGCAGACTTAAGTCTGCAGAAAAGATATACAGGGTGACCGGAAAGTTCTGTCAGTACTTCACAATCAATTTATCTTTAATGTAATATAGATAAACTACTGAAATTACAGAGAAAAGATATATATAATGGAAAACTCAGTAAACAGATTAATTTTGTTAAAACAGGGTTGCCTTGTGTGTCTTGTTCTTTGTAAAACCACGAGATGCAGTGTCAAAGTATGTTTTTCAATGCATGACTCAATACTGAGCCTAGCTAAGTTGTTTAGACAATCCTGACCCATGGTGGACTTCAATTATTTTTTCATAAGCTTAAACTTGCTGAATTTCCTTTCTGCTGATGCTACTGTGGTTGGTGATGAAGGAACATCCTCAAACTGACACTGAGGCACTTTCTAGTTACCAGTACTTTGCCAGTTGTAAACAAAGTAAAGTCCCTTTCTTAACTTATATCTGCATTTTCATAAAAGTAAGACTTGTACCAGAAAAAATCTGCGCGTGTTCTGATGTGGTGTTTACGGAAACCGTGCATCATTTTAAATAGCTAATTGTTTTAAGAATGTCATTGTACTAATGTTATTCAAAATTTAAACAACTCTGCTATTAAAACAATTATTTTTAATTGAAATATCATCAAATCAAGATAAGAAGTGAGAAAATATTTTGCATATTCACGTTGAAAATCCTGGTGTATCAAACAAAACAATTTCTAAAGCGCTGCAGATTGCTTTGAAAACAGTGCAGAGCGTTGTGAAACGATTTAAGGACACTAGTACAATCAAAAGAAAGTTAGGAAGTGGAAGAAAAAAATGTTTTGCTAGACGAGATCTTGGTAAGAAAGTGAAAGATGACTTAGACAGAAAACCGGAGATTTCTGTTCGAACTTTAGCGAATAAATTTAAGACAAGTGCTTCCAATATACAGAGTAAAGAGAAATTGTGGTTATAAATCTTATAAAAAGAAAAAAGTTCCTTGTCGTGAAGAAAAGCAAGAAAATGTCGCAATTCGATGTTCAAAGCTGCTCTATAAAAATTATGTACTAAAAAATCTTGTTTGATTATTAACGATGAAACTTATTGTGCTGCATATTTCCGATCTCTTCCAGGACACCAATATTTTTCAGCAATTAATTGCAAGAAACTGAATTCCATTCATAAATGCATTGAAATGCAAAAATTCGCTAAAAAATTCTTAGTTTGGTAAGCAACTTTTGAATGTGGTGAAAGAAGCTGTTTTGAAGTTTTGTGACTATGGGAACAATTAACACCAAAATATACATAAAAGAATGCCTCAAGAAATGTCTTTTGCCGTTCTTAAGAACAACGCGGGTAACCTGTTATTTTGACCCGATTTAGCATCATATCACTACTCTGGGACAACTTTAAACTGGCTTAGAGAACATAAAGTAGATTTTGTTGAAAAACACTGCAATCCACCAAATTGTCCCGTACTACGTCCTATCGAAAGATATTGGGCTCTTGTCAAAAGAGAACTAAGGTTCAATGTAAAAGAAGCCAAAAACATTAAAGAATTTAAAAATAAATGGATTGGAGCTACCAAGAAAGTCCAGCCGAAGACTGTGCAAAAGATGATGTCGAGTGTAAAACGCAAAGTGCGTGCGTTCTCACGTACAAAACTTCACAAACTTTCTTAAGTGAAATTTAATAATATTAACAAATGCGCTTTCAAAATATAACCGATATAACAATCAATATCGAAATACAATAGTTAAATATCCTTTATAATGTTCGCGCAGATTTTTTCTGGTACATGTCTTAACCAAATATTGTGTAACGTCTATGTTTAGATTCGCCGCCTAAACCAGTTGGCATCCTTGTTTTATAGGGCCTGGTTTGAAAACACAACAGTTTAAACAAGCAATTTTTAAAGACAGCACTACTTCAGCATGGGTGGAGACTACGTTAGATGCAATAAAATCTTTTGAAATGTATAAACAATTTTTTTTAAACCCATGAATTATGTGATGTTAGTTTTATATAACCAACATTTACAGTCACCAAAATGTGAGTAGGTCTTGTAAGAAAACCACACGTTTCACAAAATTTTACCATTTTTCACTTTAAAACTTCATATAAACATAATCTTTGTATTTGCCAAGCAGTTGATTATTACTAACAAGATGCGTTAAAATGCCCAAATAACATATTTAGTTTAATATTTTAGAAGAAAAACTGATTGTCCTAACCAAAAACTAGTGTACTGTCTTATATTATCAGACTTAAACTCAGCTGTTCCATGCAGAAGAACATCTATTTTACTAAAATAGATGTTCTTCAGCATGAAACAGTTACACCCAAAAAACAGTCACAACTTTTATTACGCTATAATTTCAGTTGTTTTTTTTTCATGCGGCTGTTTGTTTAGGATGAATAATCGGTAAAGTGAGTGATGTTTCCCCATGCAAATGGGCTAAAATTATTTTAAATATTACTTAAAATTATTATATAACAATGTAGGTCTCTAAAAATGACATAATTTGAGATATAATATAAAACTTACCGTAGCTTTATCAAGTTAAAAAGATAATTTTAAACTAATTATTTTTTTTTAAAGATGTTAACAGCTATAACTTCTATCTACCAAAAAAAACAAAATAATGAACCAAATCTGGAAATATTTTTGTGTATCTGATAATATGAGAACGGCATTGAAAATCTTTTCTATTAAAAATTAGAAATTAAGTTTTACGTCCTCGACGCACAGTGGAAAATAAAGGTGTGTTTCGGACCAAAAATCGATAACTTTTAGTTACTAAAAATAGAGATTTGAAATTTTGCACAAATGTAAAGTAGTATATGACGCTTCTTGAGAAATACTTTTTATAAGAATTTTTTGTAATACAATATTAAAAATAAATAAATAAAAATCAAAAACTTCAAAATTGGCAGTTTGTTAATTTACACTTTAACACAATGCTTTACAAATGTATGAAAATACCTTAAAATTATTAAAAACGACGAAAAATACATAAAGTGCTTACCTACTAATTATAGAAATATTTAAAAGAGTTTCTTAATAACAATTTTTAAATAGTTGCTTTTATGAAATAATGTATAGGGGAGAGTGGGGTATTGGCGAACAGCTAAGCGGGAATGCGAATTGAAGACAACTATAACTATATATTGATGATATTTATTGCTTATCATTTAGTCTAACTATTCAGTTAAAAACACTCAAAAGCAATTTTCATACATCTTATAAAAAAATAGAAAATTCGATCAAAAACAAAACCATTGGTGTTCGGAATTACCCTACGTACGTGGGGTAATTCCGAACATACCGTTGTATTAATTATAGGTTGTATTAATATACCCTAAATATAATACGTGTTAAAAAACTCCATGATTATGATACTTTGCAACTACATAAAAAAAAGTTTAGGTTTTATGTACTTAGTATAGCCAATACATAAATGTTTCGCAAGTAAAAATTACATGAAACAAAGAGAAAAACTTAGAATAGATCTATCGTGAACAACATGCGCATCTATACTACACTACTGTACGTCTGGAACTGATCATGGAACACACACTCGCCAGGGGGAAAAAAATTTGTCAAGTTTCCTAATCGAACATGCCGTAATGACCTTGTTCGGATTTACCCCGCGTTCGCCAATACCCCACTCTCCCCTAGGTATATTAAGGTGGTACCAGGGTAAAGGTAACTTTTTAACAAGAAATTGAAAACTATTAATAGACTTTAGCTCTTTTCTGTTAATGAACAAAAAAAATATATAAAACAGTAGCCCAAAAAAAAAAATTTTAGTGATGACGTCATTAATTATGCGCATAATTAGTGTTATGTTACCCCCAAAACTGCTTATTCTTTCATCTAATATAACTAACTCAAAAAGAGTCAAAACTGCTTGAAAATTTGAACATGAATTCTTTAATGTATTAAGAATGTTGTCAATGAAACAGATTTTTTTAAAACATTTTTAATTTTACCAGGTTGACATTCGAACTTTAAGATATAAAATTAAAAGGTAGTTTGGGACCAAAGCATGATAAAAATGAGTTTTAAATAAAAAATAACAAAAATTTGCTTCACAGACAACATTCGTAATATGTTCATCTTTAAACCTGCAAAATTTCAGCCTATTATCTATTTTCTATGAAAAGTTTTTTTTTCTGAAAAATTGAGATTTAGCGAGAAAAAAAGCGTTTCTAAGGTCGTTGTTATGAAGCAAGAACCAAACTGCTCTTTAAAAAAAGGCCAAACTTGATTAAAATTAAGAAGATTTTTGACTTTTTGCAATACGCATATTGAAATAGGAAGATTTAAGAATTCAAAACATTAATTTTGGTATTTTTCAAAATTTTATCAAAAATAGCCGTTTTTTACCCTGGTACCACCTTAAAGGTACTATATCATAACTACATAGGGACTTTCAGTTCCTGAAATCAGTTCGTTGACTTTCAAAAGCTGCAGAGTATCTTCATCAAGTTCTTGCACATTTCACGCAAAGAGTTTATTTGGCTCTTTACTTCATCTACAATGGCTTTAGTTTTCTTGGAAATCTCTTTGCAGAATTCTATGCATATAGGTTGACAAAAACGAACATATGAAGGTGCCGGATTTTGCCAAACAACTGCGCCAGTTACTATATCAATTAGTTTGATAGGCACCAAAGAACTAGTAAACAAATTTGCATCAGAAATAAGTTCAGATTCCTCTGGAAGTTTCTACTTGTATTGGCTTTGGCCAGTGAAACCATCACAGCCCCATTTACTATATGAAAGTAAATGCTTGAATTCAATACTGTACACGGAATCTATGGTCAAAATTCTAGCTACAGTGTGATCCAATAAATCTTGCAGTTCCAGAATTTTCGGATGTGTGTTCGTAATTTCTATTGCAGAAGATGGTGGATAGCAGGTCTGTTTAATTTCTTGAATTTTACAATATGGTGGAAATATGGAACAATTTCGTTCATTTGTCACCTTCCTCATGTACAAATATTGTGCTTTTGTTAAATCTGAATCAATAAACACGCTGAGTGCTTCTTCATCAGTTAGCATATTTTTCTGGCTTGCGTTTTCCATAAAACTCGATATTAATTTTTTTTTTGTCTTTATCAGCAATCCTTAATGATTCCACAAGTTTTGCTTCTGCTTCTTCTCCTATTGAATGCAACGCCTGAAGATATGTATTAAAAATATGCTCGAATCCATATTCCTTAAGTAACATGGAATTTTTTCTTTTTTTTGCTGGATTCTGACGAATCTCCATAAGACACGCACGGCCTTCCGCGTTTTTCAAAAGAAGTAGATGGCGTGGAGTCGGTAATTGTCTCTTCTGAGTTAGGTAAAGATACACAATATCCAACCAATCACTGTTCTTAGATAAAAAAGCTTCCTTTTTCCGTGACGCCAGTATCCATAGTTTATTAAAAGACGGAATAATGTGTCTTTGAATATCACCCATGATGAAACACAAGTTGTCCTCAGAAAGTTGATTATTTTCTTTTAAAATTATTGACAGTGCCTCAACTGTCTTTCCTCCATCAATATAGGAAAGCAATAATTTACATTTCAAACACTTAAAAGTTGTCATTTTAACAAGTCACAAAAGTAACTTAAGTAATATTCAATACTCAAACAAGTTGATTTAATTTCCACTGTGAATTTGTTATACTGATATAAATGTTTCAACTCTTTATATATTGGCAGTGTACATTCACTACAAAAGGAGTGCAAAAATACAAGAATGCCATGGTATAAATAAAAAATTGATAATAAGTTAAAAAACATACACCAAGCTATTGTTATAAATGAACAAAATTTGAAACCACGATAAAAAGCGGTTTTCTGTTTTTTTACTTTTATCACTCTTTTCTCGATAATTTCGGAAACCGCACGTTTCTGCAACTCATTCTTATACATGTTTTTAATAAACACCTAGGCTACAATACTACATTAAATGTAAAGCGTGGGGAAGCGTGGGTAACTACCAAAAGTCTCAGTGAACTTGAAGAATATTAATTTTTTTCATTTATTTAATTGTTCAAATAATTACTCCTAAACTGAACCATATAAGTAAAAATGTGTAATTTTCTTAAAATCTCCATAACATGAGCCTTTCAAAAATGTATAATACTTTATACTTATTCCTAGAAAGTTTTTTAGAAAATTAACTTTTAAAGTGATGAAGCGAACAGGTTTGAAATGATCATCCGCAAAAGTAATAAACAATAAGGCTTCAAAACATTTATTTTTACATAAAATTATGTGAAATTCCTGCATTATAGTAATGATTGACCATTAAACTATTAAATAAAATTGAAATATAATGACAGTAGCGACATTAGTAAAAAACATTTATTATATGCTGTTGCTCTACAATTTTCCACTGTGCGACGCCAACGAACAAATTTAATGCTTCACGGACTGTGCGTCTGGCGCTAAATTGAATTTTCTGGAGCTTTCAAGAATGTTTCCCATGTATTTATATGGCCATCTCAAAAATCCAATCTAAATTGCAGCAAAAATATGTAGCAAAAAGAAAAGATAAATTTATAAAAAGATGATTTAAATAGTTTAGACTAATTTTAGGTATTGCATATAAGGTATTTTAGGAAAACACAACAGATTTATTATATATATATATATATATATATATATATATATATATATATATATATATATATATATATATACATATATACACACACACACACACACACACACACACACACACACATAAAATCTAGAAATAGAATCTGCTGGTCTTTCTTCGTATAGCTAATAACTGGCGATGTCATACTCAAAATCAAGTTATCCAATCAATCTGCCGTGAATCTGGGTACATACTTGCAATCATCTTGGAAGAAAGTGTCATTCTAGTGCAGATTCAATATGGATGTTGGCCTTCAAATATGACTGATGGGATACCAGAACCAATCGTCAGAGTATTTTATTTAAACTTCTTAAAGCTTGAAGTGGCATCAGAAGCAGAGATAACTGGAATGAAATCTTCCAAATGCTTCTTAATGTTTGAGTACTTTAACTTCTTAATGTTTGAGTACTTTAACTTCTTAATGTTTGAGTACTTTAACTTCTAGTATTTAAACTTCTTAAAGCTTGAAGTGGCATCAGAAGCAGAGATAACTGGAATGAAATCTTCCAAATGCTTCTTAATGTTTGAGTAGAGGCCTCTTTTATTACAGTGATTGCTTTGTAATCATGTGGAACATGTATTTTATGCATAGTAGCTACAACTAAAGTTTCTGAAGTATCTTTGTCAAGGTTATAATTGTACCTTCTTTCTTCCAGTATTTGGTGCAATAGTATCAAAGCATGTGATAAACACCTGATTTGGAATTTCAAAAGATTCTGACTAGAGTCTGGTCAGGTACCCTACCAGAGTCAATTTGAACATTATTTAAGAGAAGGCAATCCTTTTGCTAAAATTCAGAACTAGTAATAGAGATTGCAGCTCCTTTTAACTATTAATTTCCTTCTACATGTGCAACTAATTTTCCATCAAAATAAACAAAATTTTCCCCTCATATCCTCAATATTATTTTCCTATATTTCTTTTTCTTGGTTTTGAAGAATCTCATAGCACTTCTGTTGGAATGTTTTCCTATTTTTTATCAAATTTTATTTGAAATCTATTCCTTGGTTGTTCATAATAATAGCCATTAATATTTGATTTAAGATGATACAGGACCTTCCTAGTATTTACATTCATATCAATACTAGGAGGATCCTAGCTTCAACAGTGTTATTAAATGAATATTAATCTTGCGTTAACTACTTCTGATTATTCATTTCATAAAGTGATGCATTTGATCTGAAGTAAATAGATATATTGATGCAAGATTAAGGTAAAATTTGAAGAAAATAGTTAATTTTTTAAAGTTCATTTGTATGTATGTATGTATGTATGTATGTATGTATGTATGTATGTATGTATGTATGTATGTATGTATGTATGGATGGATGTATGGATGTATATATGTATGGATGGATGAATTTCATGTCATATCATGTTTATATTTCTGTTTTTACTTTTTGTAAGATTGCATAAGATGAGTGAAACAACTGATAAAAATCATCTGTTTGAAGATATAACACCAAAAAAAGATGGTGGTGTTCTTAAAACTATAATTAAATGTGGTGAAGGTCATGAAACACCGTTTGAAGGCTGTAAAGCTTATGTTCACTATGTTGGAAAGCTCCTTAATGGTGTAACATTTGATTCTAGCCGTGATAGAGGTGAAGTGTTCAGTTTTATTGTTGGCCGAAACTCTGTTATCAAAGGTTGGGATTTATGTATGACTACAATGCACAAAAATGAAGTTTGTGAAGTAAAAATATCTCCAGAATATGGTTATGGTAAGGAAGGTATACCACCTAAAATTCCAGAAAACTCAACATTGATTTTTGAAATTGAATTATTGGAATGGGAAGACGAGAATGTTACACCAGATGGTGGTGTGAGGAAACGAATTATAAAAGTTGGGGATAGTCCTAACAAACCAAATATAGACTCAGCAGTGAAAATTCATATTAGAGGATCTTACCAAGGCAACCTATTTGATGAAAGAGACGTAGAATTTGTAATTGGTGAGGGATATCAGCACAATATTGTTGATGGTGTTGAAAAAGCAATTTGTAAAATGAAGAGATTTGAAAAATCAAAAGTGTTTGTATGTTCAGACTATGCTTATAAAGACAAAGGAAATGAAGAGTTTAATATTCCACCAAATGCTAATGACATTGAATATGAAGTATGCTTGTTTAGATTTGAAAGAGCCAAAGAATTTTATGAAATGGACTATCCTGAGAAAATAGAAAAAAGCAAGAAATTAAAAGATTGTGCAGCAAAATGTTTTCAAGCTGCAGAATATGAAAAAGCAATTGAGATTTATGACAGAATTCTTAAAATGGTAAACATTAATGACAAAGACAGTAATTATAATGATGGCTTACCATTTGTAGTTACTGCTAATTGCAATTCTGCACTGTGTCACTTAAAATTAAAAGATTACCTTAATGCAAAGAAAAAGTGTGAGAATGTTTTGAAACTTGATAAAAGTAACGTTAAAGCTTATTTCCGATTGGGTGAAGCCTATATTGGATTAAATGAGTTTCAAAAGGCTGTGACATCATATGAATATGCCCTAAGGCTAGAGCCTTCAAATTCTGCTGCCAAGTCCCAATTAGCTCATGCCAAGTTGCTATTGAAACAACAAACTGAAAAGGATAAAAAACTATACGGAAATATATTTTCCAAACTACATGAGGCCTAAATTTAGTTTTTTTGATTATTTTAAAAAATTAACATTCTTTATTTGCAGAAGAATTTTTGTTTTTGCTTATTGTCAAAATGCTAAGTTAATTGTATTATACATTTTAAAAACTTTTATTATTTGCTACTTTTGAGTGTTATTCGTAGTAAGTAATTTTTAATCTATCGCACCTTCATGCTCCTAAAAATGTGAACTTTATACTTCAACCATGTTTAAGCAATTGAAAAAAAAATTGTTTAATTATAAAATCACTCAATATTAATTCATATTTTATTGTAACTGACTAAAATATGTAAATACTATAATAAGTGTAATGTAAGATTAAATATGTTGTAAATAAAACACAAAAATATTTAAAATGTTCCTTCTATGTAATTTATTAAAATAATCATTTTGCTGTATAAAGCTTTACTCATAAACAACTTCTGCAGCTTGCCATAGCCTGTGGAGACAGCTATAAGTGCAATATAATATGAACAGGGATTCAAGAATGTTCTATGAACATTCTTGAATCCCTGCTTTTAAGTGCTAAACCTTATAACTGCTGGATCAAAGTTAACTTGATTTCTCTAACTTGTACTCAAAAATACAAACATACACTTTACAATGCTAAATCAGTCTGCTTTTATTAGCAAAGTATTTTGATCAAAATTTCTATGTTCTTCTAGTCAGTTTGCCTATTCTATACTTTAAAAATATCTTCTATTATTGTATTCTTTTAGTAATGATATTAAGGAACAGAAAATAATTTAATTTCCTTGTAACAAGCTTATGTTTTTCCTATTTCTCACTACTAATTGGTACTCTATAAAATGCCAATAGTGGTAGTATGGGCATTTTTGATTCTATAACCTCATAAAATAACCTATTGAAGTTAAATTAATATTTCATTTGAAGGGATAAACTTTACAGATCACATTTTTAAAGATCATAACATGTCTCTAGCAAAAATTCATTCTCTTCTTCAAAGACAAAACAAATTTATGAAAATCTTTAATAAAGATATTTAATAATTTACCCAAGTTTCATTTCAAATTTAAAGCACTATTTATGGTAGTATATATTAAAAAAAAAAAAAACTAAATCTTTAGATTACCCTAATGTGTTTTATCTTTAATCTGATTGCCTAACATGCTTTAAAATTATAACAAATTAGAGCTGATAAAGCACATATTTTTTTATTATCTGTCACACAATTGCTTATTATTTTTGATATTTAATCTCTTGATTCTATCTTGCAGAAAATTCAAAAACTTAAAACTTAAATTTTTCACAAATGGATCGAGTAGCTGATCTAAGTGATGCGCTTCCCTCTCATGTGAATGATATTGTACATGTTGAAGTTTGTCAAAATCAAAGGAGGTAAATATTTTCCTTGGTTTTGATTGCATCTTTATGACATTCATGTTGTTACTATACATTTTTATTGTCTCTATGTTCTTTGGTTATAACTAAAAAACACATTTAACACAAACAACTTTGCGTGTGCTTTTTTGTTGTTGTTGTGTAGATGTTTTGTTACTTACAAGAACAATTGGGTAGTGCAATTTTTTCTGGTCTTGCATTATTCATTGTAAATTACAATAATGTATGCAAGCTTAATTTGCACATACATTTTATTTACTAATTTATTAGCTATTTTGTTTACTATTTTGTTTACTATTTTATTTAGTATTGCCCGTTCTGCTGATTTAAAAAAGCATGTGTTTGAATTTTTATCAAAAATACCCCTGAAGTATGGGGATATATATACTGATTTTTCTGGGGATGACTTCCTAGCTGCAAATGTGGAATCTGTAAGCATATTTGATGTTGATGGTGCATCATCTATGGTAAATCACTTGCAATTTTTTGCATTTTAATTTTTTAATTTAATTTTTTTAATTTTATTTTTGTATTAATTTTTTTAAATCAGTTAAGATTTAAAAAGGTTCTCTTATGCATTACTTCATTCCTCTCTTATTGCATCTTTTTGTGATATAATAATTCCAATCCATCAAAATGAATTATTTCAGAACCAATCATTCTATGTTTGTATTTTATTGTTGAATGTTATGTAATCAGTTAACATATGAAAAACCTTACTTAAAATATTTTTAACAATCAAGTCTTTTAATTTGCTAAAACTAATAATAAAAGTAAATAATATAGATTGGTTACATAATTTTTGAAAAGAAAATAACTTTTTTTAAAAAAAAAATATTACCTTCACTGTAATATATTATTATATTAAAATAAAAATAAAGTATAAAATCATTAATTAGATACAAAAAATTTAGCATTGCAACCTGTATTGAATATAATTCGTCAAAAGCGTATAGGAAATGTTTTTAAAAATTATTTCCTATACACTTCTCTTTACGCACTTTTCCTATACACTTATCTTTACGCATGTTTCAAAACTTTATGGGAAACACTTCCTATAGACTTTTGAAGCCTCATGGTCTGTAGGTATTCCTAGAAAGTCTATAACATTTCTTCAAAAATGTTACAAAAATACAGTAAACTGTCTATGGCAATCTCATAGACTTTCTAATAAATTCCTATATGCCTGTGTCTCAAAAATAGCAAATATTTCCTAATTTTTATTAGAAAGCAGCTGTTGACCATACATTATAGCACAGTTTTTGAAAGCCCAGAAAAACAATTGGTTTGCTTTTACTACACTTGTAGAGTGTTTCCAGGGCTCAGGGGAGAAAGAGTAAAAGCTTGTATTTTTGATGTATCTCAAATAAGAAATTAAGGATACAAAATTTGTACTTTTTGTGTTAAATTTTAGCATCATCATGGAATATTTTTGTAGAATTTGTTTCAAAACTCCTTTGAAGTATCAAGAATGATTCCAAATTTCAAAGTTTTCATCCCATTGGTTGTAATATGAGTACTTAAGTATGTTTTTTGTTTAGCCATTTGGACAGTTTGCACTTGAAAACCTAGGTGATGTAAGTGATGAATAAGGGGAAAGATTTCATCAAGACATCAAAACAATTTTACCAGGAATGCTGGGATTAAACCATGGTGGCTGATTTTTGTTGGTACTTGAATGGAGACATCAATGTTCTTCATGATAAAAAGTCAAACAAAAGAAAGGTAACCATAGAAATCAAGTTACACTTTTGTGAAACTATCTCCTAAATCATCTAGAGAGAAATCTCAGCGAAATGGACAAAAATGGAATGATTTTTGGATTCATTATCTAAGAAATTGATTAAGTTAAAATATGTTATTTTCAGATTTTTTGTTGTTGCTGTTGGTCTTCGCTACTTTATGTAATAAATTACAAATGTACTGATTATATACAAAAGATGGTAAATTTAGCTGGTATAGCAATTTTTACTTCAATGTTAAATTTATTAAAAGATAATTATGGGTAATTCCATGTAACAAAAGTAGGACAAAAAATTAAAATTTTCTACCCATCCCCTTAGATTTTTTTCAAATTTTAATCACTGGTTCCTATCAATGAAACATGAAAAAATGAAAAGTTTAAGTTCCCAACTCCAATCGGTTCAAAAGTTTTGATGTTTTGAAATTTACCCTAAAATGCCATATTTTTTGTGTCATCCTTTTCTGAATAATTTAAGTTCTAGTAGAAGAAAAAAAACTGAAAATTTATATTTGACCATTTTTGAGGCTGCTAAATCCAATAACATATAGAACAAAACACAATTTAAACTTTTTGGTGATGATTTTTTTAATTTAAAATGGCCAAGACTAGGGTTTTTCATTACTGTTTAACAGTAACAGTAAAACAGCTGTTTTTTGGTCAAAAATGAAAAACAGTAAACAGCTGTTTTTTCAGAACTGTTTTTACTGTTTTTAACGACTTTTTCATGTTTAAAAAATATTACGTATTGGTGATAGGTTAGTGTTTTTCCTTGTGTTTTTCAAAGAGAAGAAAGTAAAATCTTGGGTGTTTTTAAAAGTAACACATTTAACAGTACGTATTAAATCATTTTAATTTGATTTAAGAATACAATAACAATGCTTATATATTTCAGCAATGTCGTCAGTATGGGATTTTGCTACAAAACGAAAAAATCCAAAAACAAAATCTTTCGAAGGACAATGCTCGCGATGCAACAAAATCATTGTCTGTTCTGGTAATTCTACAACTACATTGAAACCACATCTTAAGACACATGGAATTGATTTTGAAAGGTCAGCAGCTGGCACATCCTACGAAGAACCAACAGCAGAGAAAAGAACAAAATCAATTTTTGAATTTTTCAATCGAAAATCCCTCAAAGAAATAGTTACAGATATGGCAACTGATGGTATTTCAATTAGAGCAATAACTAGAAACAATTATATTCGTCAATCTATATCACGAGATGGTTACAAACTTCCAGCTAATGAATGTGATGTCATGAAATTAGTTATTGAAGATTTTAACAAGAAGAAAGCAAAAGTTGTTGAAATAATTAAGGAAAAACTTACTAATGGAGCAAAATTCAGTATGTGCGTAGACGAATATACAACAATAAGAGGAAGACGATTCTTTGGAATTAATATACATAGCAGCGATGATAAAGTCACTATTAAAATTGGTCTTGTTTGCATTGTTGGATCTTGTTCTGCTGAAGACATGGTTGTCGCTATGAAACAACATTTAACTGAATTTGGAATTGACATGAACAAAGATATTGTTGGCTCAACTCAGGATGGAGCAGCAGTGAATAAAAAATTCATTAGACTTGTGGATATAATTGGCCAGTTTTGCCTAAACCATGCTCTACATTTGGGTGTCTGCGATACTTTATATAAGAAAGAGAATGAAATTGAGGAACACTATTTTGATAGCGATGAATCTGATGAAAGTGATTGCTTTGATGATTGCCTTGATTTGCTAAATGATGACGACATTGAACAATCTGAAATTAGTTATCACGATTTGCTTAAAAATTCTCGAAAGCTTGTCAAATTCATAAAAAATTCATCAGTTCGCAACAACATTTTTTTGAGTAAAGTGAAAGCTTTAACAGGACGTGAAATTGAACTACATCTTGATGTAAAAACTCGCTGGAATTCAATTCCAACCATGTTGGACTCGATTGTTAAGACTGAAATGGCAATTCGAGAGACTTTATTTGAGTTCAATGCGACACACATTTTGGATTCAATTGATTTTATTGCTCTTCGTAATCTTTATGATGCTATGGAACCGATAAAACTTGCAGTTCAACGTTTAAGTCAGGAAGATGCAACATTAGCAAGTGCTGAAATAATTTTGGAGTTTATGTTTAAAAAATTGTCAATGATCAACAGCAAAATCAGTGAAGAATTGTACAATAACTTGAAAATCCGTACTGATGAAAGATTGAACAAGGATGTTATGAATCTTTTAAAGAGTTTAAAAGATCCTTCAAACACTCCAACAAAAGCAACATTGATATTTGCTGGTCGTCTTGCTTCTCGATTGTTTGGATTTGATGAAGAAACTGAAATAGATGAGTCGATACAATCCGAATCTGAAAATGTTAGTCTATCACTAAACAACAAATTAAACTTGCTTCTTCGTAAAGAACATACAACAACAACAACTGGATCAGATTTCAAATGGTTAAAATCGGAATTCACTCTTTATAAGAACACTGGACAACGTACAGAAAACCTTCAAAATTTATTCAATGCACTTTTAAGTATTAAACCAACATCAACTGACGTTGAGCGTGTTTTTTCAGTTTGCACAAATTTTTGCACAAAAATTAGATCGCATTTGTCCGACGAGTCACTTAAAGCTCTTGTCTTTTTAAAATTTTATTATAAAAAATGAAGAAAAAATTGTAGTTTGTATTCGAATAGCTGAATAAATAGTTAAAGTTTTTGATCCTTTAATAAAATTCAAAAATTGCGTTTTTTAATAGCTTTATTTATTTAGTCTGCTTCAAGTAAAGCTTCTAAATTTATTTTTGTAAACGACATTGACAAATATAAGGACATTGACGTTTTTTGCTCCTTAACTTGTGTCATTATTTTAATTTCTTGCAAAATTTTAAAAAACAGTAAAAACAGCTGTTAACAGCTATTTTTTTTTGAAATTGAAAAACAGTAACAGCTGTTTTTTCAAAACCACTGTTTTTGAAAAACCCTAGCCAAGACAAATTTTTTCATTTTAACACAAAATGTGGTAAAATGACAAAATGAAAAGTTTTTTGTTTTTTTTTTGAAAAAGAGAATAAAATTGACTCAAAAGACAAATTGAAAAAAATTGTCTTGGCCATTTAAAAGCAAAAAATGTCTCTCAAAAATTTGAAATTGTTATTTCTCTAAGTTTTTGGATTTAGCAGCCTTAAATGGTCAAATATCAATTTTCAGCCTTTTTTTTCTACTAGAACTTGAGTTCTTCAGGAAAAGGTGACACTATAAAATCCATAACAGCAAACACAGACAAAAAATAGGGTATTTTATCCTAAATTTTAAAACATCCATTTTGAACCAATTGTAGTTGGGAGTTCAAATTTTTCATTTTTTCATGTTTCATTAACAGATACCACTTGTTAAAGTTTGAAGGAAAGCTGAGGAGGTAAGCGGAGAGATTATCCTCCTTTTACATAGAATGTTAATTCTTAAAACTAAAAAATTCTTAAAAATAAAATTGAACTCTTATGTTAAAAATTTAAAATATTTTTTTGTTCCAATTTTTTCTCCAATTTTTTTGATACTTTAAAAGATGCAAGAAACCCACATTGTTAATATAATAAGTAATTTGGTTTCAACCAGTGTATTCAAATAAAAATATGAAATTTAATAAGTCAATATACACTTTACCTTATAGTTTATTTATATTTTTTTATAATTAAAGTCTTTTAATGTCTTTTATTTCCTTTTTATTTCATTTTCTTTTATTAGGCTATTGATAAATCAAAGTTTCAAGCAGTCATTCATGTCTATCAACTGCATACAGAGGGTGCTGCTTCCGAAGAAATTGATGAAGATGAACTCTCAGCTGCAAGTCATTGGATACTTCCTGCAAGTATATAATCTTCTTTCCAGAATATCTAACCACATCTAAATGCTTATCTTAAACACTTTTGTTTTTTAAAGTAGAGTAAAAAACTTATCATAGCAACCATTAAAAGTTCTTGAAAAATAAAATATTTTAGCTGAGTTTCAAGGAGTCTGGGAAAACCTTATCTTTGATTCTGAAGTCAAGCAACAGGTAAACTATTTAGTGCCCAGTCTCTTTCCATGATAAGTTGGGTTAAAAGTTCTTAATTCAAAGTGTTTAATTTTTTTAAATTTCAGCTGTTAAATTATGCATCAACAACTCTTCTTTTTTCTGATAGGTAAGTTGTTATCTTTTTTCTGGTAAGTTTTCTCCGAGTTTCAGATTACCAAATTTTCTCAGAATTAAACTGAAACTATTTTTGTGTAAATTTGGTAATCATAATATCTATTGCTTTTATGTATATAAGATGAAAGTAGGTATATAAAGTATATAAAGAAAACATATAAGATGAATGTTTATTAATTGCTAACTAAACAAAACATGTAGGATAGTGTATGAATGTATCTATAACTGATTTTATATATTCCTTTATAAAATCTTATGTCATGATGTCATTAAGATCTTTTTGATTCAAATTGTTTTATTTCAGGACAGTTGATCCAAATATAATTTCATGGAACAGAGTTATACTCCTACATGGTATGCAACTTTTTTAATTGTTTTACAAATTTATTTAAGAAAATGGTTTTAAAATCAATGAAGTAAAATTTTTTCAAAAATTTAATGTGTACAATTATTATTAGCAATTAAATATCTATATTGAATTTGCAGATTATTTTTCATTATTTAAACTTCATAATTTGTATAAATATCTTATCAAAGTGTTCTTTTCATTTGTATTTTGCAGCAACACATTTTATTTAATATTACTATTTTTTTATTTAATATTATATTTTTCATTCACTTTTTCCAAAAATGCTGCCTATAGATTAAAATCAAACTGCATAATCATTTTAATTAGTAACTATAAATAATTGCTGCATATATCAAGAATGCTTTCCTGTAATTAATCTTATACCTTAGTTTCTGTATCAGAAAATTGATTTATTATAATGTGCAGTACTCTGTGTACAACCCCTTGTAGCCTTCTAATTTTTTTGTAGACTGGTTAAAAATATTTCAGTAAAAGCGTGTTCTAAATTTTCTGTAAAATTGTGAAACTAAGTCTATCTTTTTTTTTTTTTTCTTTCTTAATTTCAAAAATTATGTTAATGGTCATTTAATGAAAATATCTTGAAGGCAGTTGAACCATGGAATGAAAACTGTTTTATTCTATTTTAAATTGACATCTGATTCAAGTCAATTCAAACAATTGTTAATTTAGCAATTTTGATTTTAATCAGTTTTCAGTATCAGAGTCAAAATTGATGGGACACACAAAGTTTTCCTGGGATATCAGATACTATTTCCTGGGATATCAGAATCTTTTCCTGGGATATCAGAATCTTTTGATTTTAATTTTCCTAGGAAATTCCCTGGAACATCCTATAACCATGAAGAATCCTGTTAATTTTATTGCGCTGATTTTTTTTTTTTTTTTTTTTTTTTTTTTGCATTACTTTTAGAAACAGTTTAAAGATTTTTTGGTAAATTAAAGTTGAATATCTTTAAACAAAGTTTGATAATTGTAGTTTGATAATCATTTTTTTCTTGCTTATGTGGTTACATCTAAAAATTTAAGTAATTACAACAATTCCTCACAGAGAATTGAACATCATAGATATCTTGTAAGGTTATGTATTTTTAAAGGATCCAGAAATAGTCAAACCTTGAGAACCATTCAAGATTTTCTTTTATCATATAACAAAGAATTTTATATTCACAAAAAATTGTCTGAAATGCGGCTTTGGTCATATTTAAATCTAGCATCAATGATAATGCTTCATCTCCATGGATGACTCTTCATTCTTAGCTAAATATAGTTTGTTGATTGCTTTGACCTTTTCTGAGAAAGCAGTTGTTGGTCTTATAGGAACTCCCAGTCAATAGTCCAATCATTGTTGTCATAAAGTTTCAGGAATATGTAGGTGTCTGTGGGATATATCAAACAGCCTCTGCCAAATGTAAACACAAATCTCCCCTAGCATTAGAAAATTAATAATTAAAAAAATGAAAAAAAAGGGATACGAAACACTCATCAAATTCATGTATCAATAAAGCACTCATAAACTGAACAGAAACATAAACTGCAACAGAAAAATAAACAAGCAAAAAAGATAAAAAAAAAACATCTTCATGAATTTCAGCTTACCCTAAATCTTTAAGATACTTTTCAACTCCACTTTCTTGAAGATAACAACTGACAACAGCTGACCCTGGATTAATACTTGCTTTAATATAAGGTTTGAAAGAGAGGCCCGCCTCTACTGCATTTTTAGCTAACAAGCCAGCACCAAGTATAACAGAAGGACAAATAATAACCACATGATTTTAATATTTGATTTTTTCTTGATAAATATTTCTGCCAATGAAAATAAATATTTAAATAAATATTTCTGTCAATCATTATTATAAATTTTTAGCATGAAATGGTGACAATGATTTTTGGATATTTTAGTACGCTCTGTCCAAATACAGAGGGTTGATGTTATTTTTGTAGTTCATGTAAGAAAGGGGTTTATTAGAGGCATGTGTATCTTTTTATAAGATCATTTATAGTTTGGAAAATGAAGTCCTAAAACAGAATACCTCAAATTTTGCTTTGGTTTTGTTGTAATCTATTCTCAATTTAATTAATTTTTTGTTTATTGAAATGAATCAAACCAACGTAATATAACTTTTAGAAGCCTCATTCCGAAGTTTTTTTTTTTTAGGTCCACCAGGCACTGGAAAAACATCATTATGCAAAGCACTGGCACAAAAACTAGCTATTCGTTTGTCAGACAGGTTTTGAAATGAACTTACATTATAAAAGAATATTTGATATTTAAAATGTAAAGTGTGCTTAAAAATTATTTTTTAAATAATAATAAATATAATTAATATCAAACAAGAAATAGCTTGGATATAACTAAGTCCTTGATTTAATTTTTAGATTTCGTTATGGACAACTTATAGAAATAAATAGTCACAGTCTGTTTTCCAAGTGGTTTTCAGAGGTTTTCTTATTTGCATATTATTATATATAATTTTTTAGAAATCTAATAAATTTAAATCAGTTGTTTGCATAAGTACATTTTTACTTTATGCACTCACTAAATCTTTTTTCTATAACCTTAGGTAATTTAAAATACAGTCATCATCACAAATAAGTAACTTAAAACTTGTAATTCAAAAACATGACCTGATTTAGCTGTATCTCAGACACAATCTCAGACAGATTCTTGGAGGAATTGTTGGATTTAAATTTTGCAAAAAACAAAACAGATTGCCGTTGTTTCTACTTTTTACAATTTCTGAGCAATAAATGTCACTAGAAGACAACTCATAAGTTTAGTTTCATGAACTTAAATATGCAAAAAAAAATTTTGCTAATTTTTAGATTCAAAAAAGTACACAAATTTGTTTGTTAACTCTAGTTGTCTTTATAAAAATGACTTGATTAAATCAGGCCCAAGAAAGACTTCATATTCTTTCACTTTTCTATCAGAACTATGGAAATAATTGTTGATAATATGATGCAATACGGTTTACCAGGTTTTAAATCATGTTTTCCTTTCAATTTGTAACAAATTGTTCTTTGACTAACATCATATTTTGCAGTAGCTTGCTCGCGTCAGCTTTTTAGATTTCACATATTCAAGATTTGTAGATTTTTACTTTTAAGATTTTACATCTTTACATTTGGATAGGTCATCCTCTGTATGTTCTTTGTATTTTCTGGTCTTAACCTCCTTTGTGTAATGACTTTACATATGGAAAAAACTTTATTAATTTTATTTGACCCTAGAAATTAATTAAAGCTATAAAAAAAAAGTATGAAATTACTCTGCTTATATAAAATATTAGCATGAAGTTTTAGAAAGTAACGGTTTTGGATGACCGACAGCATTTATGGTAACTTTGTACATTGTGAAAGTTACCCCAATTTCTACCAAAGAAGTACTTTACTTACAAGATTGTTAAACTTGTAATTTTTTTTATTTTTTTATCGATAACATGTTAAACACTTTGTATACTTCAAACCAATACCATAATAACTCATGTTGCGAGAAATCGCGTTTATAAAATTATTTCATATGAGTTTCGTATTGACACTAGAACAAATCGTCGGATTCTAAAGTGATGTGCATTTAAAGTTCAAATTTTTAGTTACTAAATTAGTAAAATTTGTCTTTGACAAATCGTTGTGCATAGTTACCAATGTTTGTGCAAAGTTAGGCACTTTTACCGTACTTAAAACAAAGTAAATCCTGCAAATATGAAATCTATAATACTTAATACAAAGTAAGCCCTGCAGAGAAGAAATAGGTCTTAGACCAAGTATAAGTGTTTGTCAAAAACTTAACTGACATTTTTAGCTCTGCATATTTATTTAGATAATGCTATCAATCAATGTATTAAGTATCATAGAAGAACTTAGTGTTGCTAATATTTTCAACGGTGCTAAGAATCATCCCTGATCATAAAGAAAATCATCTTTGTTACTATCTGATTCTTAGAATTACAATCTATTCTTAGAATATTGATTTTGTTGATTTTAGAGTGGGAAGTTAGTGCAAAAAATGTTTCAAAGAATACAGGAACTTATCGATGATCCAGAATCCTTAGTTTTTGTTCTGATTGATGAGGTGCTCTCTTGATTCTCTTGGTGGTCTCTTGATTTTAAGAATGATATGATTTTTTTTTATAAAAGAAAAAAATTTCTTTTTGTTTAAATGATAAATAATTTTTAGGTTGAAAGTTTAACTGCAGCTCGCACAGCCGCTATGAAAGGAACAGAACCTTCAGATGCTATTAGAGTAGTTAATGCACTTCTAACACAAATAGATAATATTAGAAGGTTAGTTTTCACCAAAAGAAAAATTATTGTTTTTTTGTTGTGTGAATACTAACCATGAATATTGTGCAAGTATCCCACAAACCTCTCTGTTCCGTTCATTATGGTATATCAGCACTGCGCAATATTTATTATCATTTTGATCAGAATATCGATGTATTATTGCTGTAGTTTACAATAAGGCTCATCTTTTTAACTTTAGTTAATTTTTTTAGGTATCCAAATGTCATGATATTAACAACTTCAAATATAACAGGTGCAATTGATCTTGCATTTGTGGATCGGTAATGTCTTTCTTTCTTTACGGTAACCGAAATATCAAGTTTAAGGAGTAAATTTTTTAATCCTAAAACAACTTTTTCTAGAGCTGATATCAAGCAGTACATCGGTCCTCCCTCTTTACATGCAATATTCACAATATATCACTCGTGTATCACGGAGTTAAAAAAGGTTTTGTTTTACCCTTAAATTCTTTTAAAAGTTTTTATTTACTCGTAAATTTTCTTTGACTCATCATTAATTTCATTACAGAAACAAATTATCACTCGTGCCAACTTACCAGATCTCAGGTATAAGAACCGGCGTTCTTTTTTTTTGTATATATGCATATATATAGACACACTTTTTACACTTTATCTAGTATTTATATTTATCTAGATTACTTATTATCTCTTTTTTCGTCTTTTAGAACGCTAAAAATGATGAGGTATAAAGTTCTCTATTGTTAAGTTGAATATTAAGAAAATGTCGTTTCTGTAAGAGCTTACTTTTTGCTCTTCGCGTAACTTCTATTTATTGTGATAAATTTTAAAGATTCCAAGAAAACGAGGCAAATTCTATCAGTTTCCAGCTATTGGAAGTGGCAAGGTGAAATTTGTAATTTCTATTATAAATCAGTATTTTTGTACTGTATATTTTAAAAAAAGATGCCTTTTAAATAATTATTTTTTGTGTTTTAAGTTTTTGCAAACCTAAAAGTTTTGACAGCTTGAAAAACACTGGTTTATATGTCTTTTTGAAGTGATTTTTAGTCGATGCGCTGTGAAGGGTTGTTTTTATTTTTAGAAAAAGTGTTGGATTAAGTGGTAGAACGCTAAGAAAATTACCTTTCTTAGCGCATGCTCTTTACCTACAGGTACTTTTGGTTTATAGTTTGTTGTAACATAATGTAATATGTATGTATATAGTATATATGTTTGTATGTATGTATGTGTGTGTGTATGTATGTATGTATGTATGTATGTATGTATGTATGTATGTATGTATGTATGTATGTATGTGTATATATGTATGTATATATGTATGTATATACATACATATCTATATATCTATATATAATCTATATATATATATATCTATATATATATCTATATCTATATATATATATATATATATCTATATATATATCTATATCTATATATATATATATCTATATATATATCTATATATATATATATATATCTATATATATATATATATATATATATATATATATATATATATATATATATATATATATATATATATATATATATATATATAATTATAATTAAAAACGATAAAGAAAAAAACTTTTATTATGGAACTTTAAGTTTCATGCCTAACAGCAATCATCAGCCATATATTACAAAATTAAACGTTAAAATTATATATATATATACAGTGCTTCCAGAAAGTATTAGCGCACTCATACTTTTTTTTACCTAAGTGAACTTCAAATGAGTATAATTCAAAAACAATAAAAGGCTGATTGATAATTTTTTTTTAACTTATAAAATAAAGCAGAATTACTAATTGTCAAATATATAAAAGATATTTCTTTATTATTATCTTGAATTTAATTAGAATACAATAAGTATGAAAAAAAAAAGTTAAAAAAGTGTGCAAAAGTATTAGCGCACTTACAGTTTTTCAAAGATTCTAAGAAAGTTTAATATTTCATGTGACCACCTTTGTTTTTAGGGTATGCCAAGACTCTACGCGGCATAGAATCTATAAGTTTTCTGATTAATTCTTGTGGCACGGTGTTCCACAACTCTTAGATTTGCGTTTTGAGCAGCACCAAGTTAGTGGGTTTGCTTTTTTGTAATTTGCAGTCCATCCAACTCCAAAGATTTTCAATAGGATTTAAATCAGGTGAGCGAGCGGGCCAAGGTATTAGATTCAACCGTTTTTCTTCCATGTATTGCTTTATTGAGCGTGCTGTGTGGCAAGGAGCGTTATCTTGTTGAAATTGCCAGGTGGAGTCAGCCTTGAAAATGTCCATTGATGGCTTTAAATAATCTTCTAATATCTTTCTATATCGATGTTGATTAAGGCGATCAGTGTAAAGATGCGCCAGTCCATTGCTAGATCCAGCAATGCAGCCCCAAATGCCAATTGAACCTCCTCCTCCTTGAACTTTTGGCATGATAAAACGAGGATTACATTTTTCGTTTTTGTATCTCCTCACAACAACCCTTTTCTTGCGATTAATAAGTTCAAAATTTGACTCGTCCGAGAAAATTACTTTTCTCCATTGCTCTACAGTCCATGCAGCTCTCTCTTTGCACCATTCTCTTCGCTTGAGACTGTTTTTGATACTTAATAGTGGCTTCTTTGTTGCAAGGTATGAGTTGAGATGTTTTTTCTTCATAAGCTTGCTAATTTTTGATCGGCTAACTTGATGTGCACCCAACGCTGTATTCAGGTCTGAGGCGATTTTGGCTATGCTCATGTTTGGGTTGCGTCTAGCGAGCATAACTGCTTTATTTTCGTCCCTTTCTGGCATTTTTTTGGGACGACCAGAGCGACTTTTGTCTTTGACTGTTCCAAACTCATAATTTTTGAGTGTTGTTCTAATGCTGCATTCACTGATTTCAAGTTGACGTCCGATTTCTCGATTGCTGAGACCACTTTTGTTCAGGCCAACAACTTGCCACTTTGTTTCAATTGATATGCTCCTTAAACCCATATTTTTGTTGTTGCAATTTTAAAGTTTTAACTAACTGTATTTCAAACAATATTTACGCCACTTCAATTTATTCCTCTTATATTTTTTATTGACTATTATTAATCAGCAGAGAGTTTTTAACAAAAATTAACCAAAAACTTTTTCTCAAAGGAAATAAACGAGTGTGCTAATACATTTTAACTGAGTGCGCTAATACTTTTGCACGCTTAATTTCAGCCATTTTTCCGAGTAGTCATTAAACTTCTAATTAACTCATAAAAAAACAAGCAGGTTGACAATATTTGACATTATAATTAAATTTAACTGCTTTTACTTTTTATTTTAAAAAAAAATATTTCAAAATTAAAATTGCTTTACAATTTATATTGATTTGAAGTTGTCCATAATAAAAAAATTACGAGTGCGCTAATAGTTTCTGGAAGCACTGTGTATATATATATATATATATATATATATATATATATATATATATATATATATATATATATATATATATATATTAGGGTGTGTCAATTTTTAAGGTAAAATGAACTTTTTCAACTTTTCGAAACTTTCAAACTTCGCCATTTTTTAAGAAAAGTGATATTTTCAAAAATGAAATCATTTTAGTGCTAGCTTGGTAAATTTTGATTCTTAATTCACTTATTTTGGTTTTTACCAATAATTCGCAATTTCTCTTTTTTTTTCTTTAAAAAGTAATTAATACGTCATAATCAGACCGAAAGGAAAGCTCCGGAAACAATTTGACATAAAAATGTCAAAAAGAACAAGGAATGCCTTATCTATTAAAATGAGTAATCTTGTAGGAAGTGGAAAAGAACTTTATACATCTGAACTTCCAACAGCTAGAGATATGCTAAGATATGGTATATTTTTAAGAGAAATTAATGATAAAAATGTTAGGAACTATACTGTAGATCGTCTAGTTACCGATATGTTACCCGCTTAACTTGGCCAATGGTTGAAAGCAAATGCACTTTTTACATATCCTATTGTCATTCATGAAAAAACAATTTTCAAAAAACTTAAGTGTTTATGGAAATCAGTTGTTGATTTTAGTATTGGATGTGGTAAAAAAGCTGAAAAAGAAAGATTTAATTTAAAGTTAGACAATCTTGTGGACATCTTATTTTGCAAACGTAAACTAATCCTTTGTTCAGAGTACAAATGTGATTCAGAATGTATGGAAAAAATTCATATAAAGTGTCAATGTAAGAGAGATGAACAAATACCGATTTTAGAGCTTCAGTTCATCCACTCTCAGAGGACTAAAATTGGCAGTTTTGGAACTTTCCACATTGGTGGTGCAGATAGGAAAGAATCCAAAAAAATTAAAATAAAACAACAAAAACAAAAAACAATTAAAACAAATAAAGAAGGTAACTATTTAAGTAGAAAGCTTATAACTACATCACATACTGAAACATGTATGTGTATATATATATATATATATATATATATATATATATATATATATATATATATATATATATATATATATATATATATATATATATATATATATATATTTGTTACTTATTTTAAAGCCAGATGAAACGTTCAATCAAGTAGAACAAATCAATTGCATGCAGAAGAATGAATCCTTATCTCTTTTATTGCCACATATTGAGCAAGTAAGTTTAAAACTCTTAGTTGTATAGACTTTAGTTTAAATACAGATTAAAAATATAAACAATTTACTTTATTTTTCAGGATTATGAGTATAGTGAAAATGTTCAAACAATTTGTATAAACAGTTGCTCTTCATCATTTAAAGATGGCAGTGGTCAGAAAACAATCCAAGTTGATAATCAAACTCAATGTAAATCTTCTCTGAATCAAACATGTTCAATTTATAATACTATGAGTATTGAAAATATTGCTCTGGCTAGTATGAGACACCAAACAAGTTTAAGAGAAACTGCTGAAATAGCTACAGCAGCTTTGATAGATGCAAAGATTATAAGCAAGAGTGATTGCCATCTTATTATAGATCATAATAAGGTAAAAAGGGCTCAGGAAAAATTGGCAAAAGAATTAGACAATCAGTTTGAGGTAGACCTAGAAAAAAACCCTGTGTCATGTCTTTTTTTTGACGGGAGAGTAGATGCTACAAAAATGTTTGTAGAGGTAAATGAAAGAAGTTTTCCTAGTCTGATTAAAGAAGAATATTACTCTGTTGTAAAAGACCCTGGTGGTGACTATCTTTTTCATTTTGTTCCAGATATGACCAATAATAAAAAAAAAGCTGAAGTTATTGCAGATCACATAGTTGAATGGTTAAACAGTAAAAACCAAAATCAAAATCTCATGGCTATTGGAGGACATAGCACAAATGTTAATACTGGTTGGGCGGGCGGAGTCATGCAATGGGTAGAAAAAAAGTTAAATAGAAGATTAGTTTGGATTGTTTGTGATCTACATACTGGTGAATTAGGGTTAAGACATTTAATTGAACATTTAGATGGTCCAATGCTTTCTCATAATAAATGGTCTGGACCACTTGGGAAAATGCTTGACACAGCAACTGAGATTGAAATTAATACCAACTTTGTTAAAATAAATTTAGGTCCTCCTTTGATTTATCTTAGTCAGAAGATTGTTAATGATTTAAGCACTGACCAAAGTTATGCTTATCAAATTTGTCAAGCAATAAAGACTGGAGATCTGCCTATCAGGTTAGCAATGCTGCAAATCGGACCAGTCTGTCACAGTAGATGGCTAACAACAGCACTTCGATTTTGCAGAATTTGGGTGTCTAATCATGGCCTTACTGGTACAAATTTAGATAATTTAAAAATAATTGTGAATTTTATTGTTAGTGTTTATATACCTAACTGGTTTAATATTAAAGTGCATTCAAGTTGGGTTGAGGGACCTAGACATGTCTTGTATCAACTAGAGTTACTTAGAACTCAGAGTAAAAATGTTTTAGATATTGTTATGCCAACAATTAGACGATCAGCGTGGTATGCACATTCTGAAGCAATTTTACAATCCATGCTTTGCAGCAAAAATGCAGAAGAAAGAAAAGAAGCTGTAAACAGAATTCTTAACATACGAGGAATAGGAGATGAGGTAACTCAAGTTGGAGATAGTAGTCTCAGAGTAAGAAGAACACCAGAAATAAATCCTAATGCTAAACAGTTATCAGACCTTATAGCATGGAATTTAAGTGTAACTGAGCCTCCACTTACCTGCACTCTTACCTCTGCCACAATCAAGGAGTTTGTAAACTATCCTATGGAAGTTCCTCACTGGAATTCTCATACGCAGTCAGTTGAAAGATGTGTCAAAATGGTAACTGAAGCTGCAAGCCATGTTTACACACATGAGCGAAGAGAATCATATATAAGTGCTCAGCTTGTAGGTAGACATTTAATGTCACGAAATAGAAGCAAAAAAGATATGGCAACTCTCGTAAAACTGTAGCACACTTGTCCAAAAATGAGAATAATTACTCCGAAAAGCACCGGAAAAACCCTTTGGTGGGAACAATATACACACCTTCCTGATATGAAAAATCCAAAAATTGAAATCTTTTATGACCGTCCGAGAAAAAAAATTCAACTTGAAGTTTTCGGCATTGTCCAAAAAGTTTGCAAAATGGTACAATATGTATCTTTGGAATAAAAATCATAAAAATAAGTCAGAAATTGTATGTTGACTGCTTTGAGAATCATAATAAAACAATTTTTGCTTTTATGAACTTTTTATTCTCAATAAATACAAGGTTATTTTTTCTTATGTAATCAAAAATTTCTTTACAGCACTTCCACATATTAAATTCAAAAAACAAACAGTGCATTCCTTTAATTTTAATCAGAATTTTAAATTCAAAATGATGATTTTCTTGAAAAATTTCAACAGGTTTTCAAGAGGAGCCAATGCTTTCACAAGTTCTTGCTGTTGAAATCAATAAGACAATTTTGTAGGTTTCGCAAATATTCTGGATGGTCTATTGCGATTTTGTATCTTTCCCAATGTGTCCTGAAGTTGTGATGCAATGCCTCTGTGGCCTGCTCACTGTACTTGCCAAGAGATTCCTTCCTGTGATCAATGAATTCCTTGACATGAAAGAAGACGGCGTGGACATTAGGGATCACACTTGCCTTTGGCAAAGAAAGGAAGGAATTTTTAAACTGTGTGATTTTTTCAGCATAGTTACTCTGCAACTGATTTCCAAAACAAGAGGACACAACTGCATCAAACTTTCTGAGTGTATCAATCCATGGAAAAACTTGGAATGCTGAGTCTTCTTCAGCAAGTCTTTGAAGAAGATCAACATTTTTTTAAAAGTTTTCGGCACTCATTGCCAGCAAACTGGCCTCCATGAAATGGCTGAAGCTTGATGTGAAGTGCTTTTGGCCATTTATCAGCTTTATCCCAGGTTTCTTTCAGTGTTTTAAACAAATGGTTCACCAAACCAAGAAAAAGATGAAGTTCCATGGGTGGGATCTTGTCAAGAACAAAAGTAGAGTCATACACATCTAAGAATGGATTATGAAAAACATTTTGAAACTGCTTGGCCTTCTTGTGGTCCAGACCTGAATCTTGAAATGAAGCAAAGTACTTTCGTATTGAGCCAAAAGTGCGGAGTTTTCCACATTGTGACAAGTTACGGTGATCCGCATCACACCAAGTACATGGATGAGAGCTGGCATGGGATTGAAGCCCGCAAACAAGGTTTGCTAACTTCTTGTCACAGGAAAAAGAAAAATCTACCCCACTTGGACAAATTAAAGACAAGATGCTTTTGAGGTTATCATAAATTTCAGGAACATCCTCCGCAACTGCAACGAGAAGTTGGCGCTTAACTCCACTGTCTCTGGGTGTTTGAAATAACATAGCCTTTTTGCCTGGTGGTGAAATGGATGGAAGTCTTGTTTCTTCTTCTTGAATGCCAAGACTGACTTTAAGGAAACCACCTCCACCATCGATGCCCAACTTCACCAAGTAGTCACCTTGAACATGACGTTGCAACAAGACATCATTCAGTAGCTCAGACAGATTTTTGCAGTGAACCACAAGTTGTTTTCTGGACTGCTGCTTGTCATTTGAAATGGATATGTATGTGTGTGAGAAGTGGTCTGCCAATTGCTTTCCAATGTCAAGAAACTTTTCTTTAAATCTTGGCTCGACAACTTTTGTATTTGTGACTTGGTTTAATGTAGACGCAAGTTTTTTGATGTTGTTGTTTGACAGTCCAGTGTTGTTTTGTATGCAGACAAGATCTTGAGCTCGTAGAAGTGGCCCATCACCAAACAGTCTCTTGGGGTTCGAAGGACCTTTAGGAAAGAAATTTGAAAAACACTAAATTGAGACACTTAAAAAGCAGTGGCCTTGTTAAAATGCAAAACATATTATGTAGTACTTTTACTGTTGAAGTATTAAGCAAGATTCCCTTTACCTGGAGTAATTGGCATGGGACGGCCTCCACCACTTTGCGTAATCCTGACAGTTCCATGAGGTGAGGACTGTTTTGCTGAGATAACAGTCGATGCAATCTGTTCACTGGCTTTTGGGTCCTTTGAAGCAAGTTCTTTAAGATTTTCTCTGAAGGTGTATTAATTGCACTGATGTGACACTCCTCTTGCAACAAGTGTGAGACAGTTTGAACATCTTCTTTGATTTTGTGAAGCTCCTGAAGATTCTGATTTGTCCAAAGGGTGCTTTTGAAGTGCTTTCAAATGACCAATTCGACAAATAATGCAATCACAAGGCTGACCACATGTCTCTGGTCTAACCAGGACTTCTGTGAAATCATAAAGTTTTGGGAGAGCCACATTTTCACCTTTGCACTTTTTTCCTAAAAGAACCCTGCAGGTATTGCATATTCCACTTTGAACTCGTGAGTCAGAAAAGTCAAGTGTGAATGAAACTGATTTCTTAATTTGTTCAATCAAAAAACTTGTCAATTCTCGAGTACATTTGTTCAAATATAGGAAACAAACTGTTTTCCTACAGTCATCATGTTTTTTAACAGAATTTGGCATTTTTGCTTTGAAGTTAAAAAAAGGTTATCATGCAGAATTTAACACTTCGTCAGGTTAGAATTATTTTGTTCTATCTCCCATTTTAAATGTTGAAAGAAAGTTTTTGATTTTTTTCTAAAAGTAAACAATTATTTAAAATTTTACTATTACTTTTTTAAGAAATAATAACTTATTCTTTAAATAATTTATATTTAAAGAAACTATTTAGAAAAAAATTTCAAAAAAAAAATTTATTTTAAAAGTGATTATTACTTTGTAAAATTTACAATTCATTTTCTCCCAACGTTTAAAATTGGAGATAGAGCAAAATAATTCTAACCTGACGACTTGACAAAAACTGCTTTTTCTTGGAATTACAAAAACTTGTTTAGAATTAAATATTACTCACTAGGCCTTCGTTATAATAACAAAATGTTTTTAATACAATTTCTGACAAATTTTTATGATTTTTATTCCAAAGATACATATTGTACCATTTTGCAAACTTTTTGGACAATGCCGAAAACTTCAAATTGAATTTTTTTTCTCGGACGGTCATAAAAGATTTCAATTTTTGGATTTTTCATATCAAGAAGGTGTGTATATTGTTCCCACCAAAGGGTTTTTCCGGTGCTTTTCGGAGTAATTATTCTCATTTTTGGACAAGTGTGGTAGGGAAGTAGATAAAGACTTTCAAAAATGTTTAAAAGGCTAGAAACTTTGACCTTTATTGTTATATATACTTTTTATTTTTTTTACTCTTTTCCTACGCCTATGCATGGTGTCCGTCGTACACCATGCGAATTGATAAAAAAAAATTATCAGTGCTATTCCATAAACAAATATAAATATAATGACTAACGTCTAAAACGACCAAAAATGTGAAATATTGAAATCAAAATTTACCGAGCTAGCACTTATTGGAATTTAGTTTTTAAAGTTTCCCTGCAGTTAACTAATCGTAAACTTACATTTTTTTTCTACTCTTTTTTAATTTTTGAAAAAAAAAAAAAAAATCGACACACCCTAATATATATATATATATATATATATATATATATATATATATATATATATATATATATATATATATATATATATATATATATATATATATATATATATATCATAAATTTCAAATAATGTTTGCATATTTTTAGAAATATATATTTTTTTATTTCAGTCTCCGTGTGTGGTATCTCAATCCCAATTCATCAGCGCACTCTCTGCAGCAGTGGATAAACAAATAGATGATCGCTGCAAACTTTCTTCTGAAATAAAAAAGCAGTTCGAACCTTTTCAAAACTTTCCGACTGATCAAAACCAAAGCGATAAACTTCTTGCGCATTCATCAGACTCGAACGATTCCAAAATACAAAGCGGGTTTAGTCATTAAGTTTCTTAAGACTTTTGCTTTCAAATCTAAGATATTCATTCTCATCTTTTTTTCAAAATAGGTTTTAATAAAGCTCACTTCTTTTATGGGTCTTTATCGAATTTTATGGCTTACAAGTTTTAATCGTTAATAAGCGGTTGCTTTCTATCGGTAATGTAAATTAAGTCTGTTAAACTCATGTTTTAATCTTTTGTAAATTTGTTTTAGAACTTAAATGCTTTATCAGTCGTTTTTAAATCGAGGTAATTAAGGTTTAGAGTCCGCCAGCAAATGCCTTGTAGTCTGTCCACTCCTCTTTGGAGAAGTCCCCGTTGCAAGTCGACCCAAAGTTTGCCTCCCTTTTGAAGAGTGGACTAAAAAAAGATAAGTATCAGTTTAGTACTTGTACGCCAGCCGACTACACTATTGCAACCGACTATTACACTTGATCATAGCCATCAGGCCGTCTTTCAATCGATGTAGCAAGCATTTTCCACTAACTTCAGTCTTAAATCTCTGAATGAAGGGGGAGCAGTTACAATTACCATGATATTGTAGGGTCACTTATATTCCTTCTATATACACTTATTACGCTTTATATAAATCTACATATTGTGTTCTACAGTTAATACGTTTTCAAAAATGAAAATGATAAAATGTCATAGTCAATCATTTTCTTTTTGTATATTTTACCAAATTGCCTTTTAAAAATCTTATTACGTTGATTAAAAAAACAATACTTGATCATATCAAGTTGATATAGACCACTTATCCTGCCAATTAGTGACTGTATTTTAGTCTTTAATGGGGTCATAGTTTCTGTTATTTTTAAGATGTTAAATTAGATGTTTAATTTTTGAGCAATTCTCTTAGTTTTATTTTATGTAAAATGTTACAACTAAAAAAATGAAACAAATTTTGAAAACTCATTAAATTTTTAAGATAACGTTAAAATCCAAAAAGAGTTTTTTTTTTTTTCGGGGCTTCATTATAGTTTATTTTAAAATATTTATCTAGTTTCCATGCCTCCTCTTCGTCTTACAGTTTCAAGTCTTGGCTGATGAAAAAAGCCATTGTACAAAGTTCATATCCTATTTGTTAAGACAATACTGTAGCTTTCGTAGAGTCCTTTCACGTTTTTTTGCTCGCTAATTATTCTTGTATACTTGCTGTTTTAAAATAGCCCAAAAGTTTTCTATTGGGCGATGTTCTAGTATATTTGCACGATTATCATTTTTACCGACGAAATTTACGTTATTTTCCTTCAAGTAGTTAATCGCACTCTTAACATAATGAGTTCTTGCTGAATCTGGCCAAAATATGTAGTTATTATCTGCATGATATTGGCGCAAATTTTACCTTAACTACCTGGACATTTTCATACTAACCCAGATCAAATAAACAAACTTTTCACAAAATTTACTTTCTTTACGACACTGGTCATCCATTATACAAGACGTTATCGCAGGTGAGGAATCGTACGTACGTGATTTGATCGTCCAAGATTGGACGATCAAATCACGTACGTACGATTGGAATCTCTTGAAAAAATATCAACAAAATACTTTTGATTTATACTGGATGTTAACCGCAGACGAGGAAACCATGTTGGATTCCTCGTTTGCGGCTAACATCCAGTATAAATCAAAAGTATAATGGATAACCGGTGTCGTTATGAAAAGGCTTTGTCCATGGGAATAATTAGTTAAATAAAAATATAAAATGCTGATTGGTTTCGATTTGTATAAGTTTCTTTTAGTGTTGCAATATTTTTATGCAAATCGAAACCAAACAACATTTTATATTATCTAACTTACTATTCTTCATGGCTGAACTTTTCATTTTATTTTGATTACAAATGTCAGCCGTTTTAGTATTTAGTTGATTAAGTTTCAATTTATTTCATTCTATATAACAGTGAACATTAAGTTATGTAATTCTCATTGTATAACAGAATAGCAGTGAAAATATTTTTGTACAACTTTAACAAATAATAGCTAGACAAAGCTATATTTCTTAAATAATGCATAAAAAAGTTAACAAATATAAGAAAATGTATTTTTAAAATTTGTTCGAAAAGTAATATGATAACTGAATTATTTTGAAGCGTTTTAATTCGCCATCTTGCAGTATTTACTCTATCACTGTTTATGGATTTGAAATTTTATCAAATTGTGTATAGCTTTCCAATAAAAAAAAGAATCTATTTCGTTTATTCCTATGGACATTTTGATTACTGTCTCTGAAATATTCATCTCATGTTAAGGACGATCGGAGTTTATCATCCCAAATAACAGCAACATTTTAGTCAATCAAAACAAAATACAGAAAATATACTTAGTCATCTTCATTACTTTCAGGAGGAAACCTTTTCTTTTTTCTTTTACAACCCAAAATCTATGTGAAAACCTCTTAGCAGATGCTATTGGCTTTTATTTATATTTACCAAAGCAAATGCGTAGTGTGATTTCTTTTTAAGCACGTTATTATATATAGTCCTGTTTTATTCTAGTACGGTGCTGTATGCAAAACATTTTGTATATGAAATGTAAGAGAGACTTTATCATTTCATTTTATAAATACATTTCTTGTTTTACCTTCGTAATCTGAAGACAATCGAACATAACTTGATTCCTTGTTGCCTCATCGGTAACCTTGACTGTTTTAATAAAAAATCTTCAATTAGTTTCCATCCTCCTCCCATTTTAAAAAAGAAAGTTTGAGCCTTTTACCATTATTTTTTAAATTATTAAAGAGCAACCAAAATCGTTTCCCAATTAAGGACAAAAACTCTAAGTTTTCTTGAATAGATTGATAAGTCGGTTTTCCATAATCAATAGCAAACGGTATTCCCGCCTCCCTCAACTTGAACACTATTTTAGATTTGTACAAAGTTTATTGCAAATGAAACTAAAGACAAACACATCTGATAGGTATCAAGAGTTCCTATTAAGAAAATAAGCTTTCTGAGATCTGTCGGACCCCTAATCCCGGAGCTTCAAGGTCTTTCTATAATTAAATATCTTTAACACAAAAAAAGGTTTATACCCAAAAATGCTTCTTCTAACGAAAACAAGGTAGTTATTGCTTCGAAGTATTTTTCAATTAATCTTTAACGTTTTTAAAACATTAAAGATTAATTGAAAAATACTTCGAAGCTTTCACAACTTATTTAATATTGAAATAAACTTTAAAAGGTTTGTAGCATATGAACAAAGATAAATACTTTAGAAAATACTGCGACTGCTTGAATCTGGTCTGGCTAATTCGGGAGCGCAGCTGCAAGTAACTACAGATTTTGACAGCTACACAAGTTCAAAAAACATTTCAATATAAGAAAACATTCATAACGTTGAGTTAAATTTCATTAAACAATTCATCTCACATCAGTGCAAACTATGTTCTAATCTCGTCCATACGCAAACTAGCTTTCTCATCCAAAATCCTCTTCAAAAATGTAGGGCATGAAAACAAAACAATTTTAAAGATGTTCATTTTGACTTTTCAATGAATTTTAATGAAGTTTAAGAATGATTTATCAAATTGAAATTAGAAATGTTCGTTGATTTAAGTTCATGGAAATTAGGCATTTAATACAAAAACACTTGCACCACCCAGTTTTATCAATAACGTTGTGACCACTTATTCTACATTATTTTTATTTTATTATTTTTATTATTCTACATTATTTTTCTAATAAGAAAGAAACTGTAAAACAAAAAAAAAAAAAACAAAAAAAAAAAAAATTTTATTGCGTCACAGAACTTTAGAAAAATCTTTCACAAGATCTTTAGAAACAGAACATTCTTTAAAGTAATGTTCTATGCTTCTAAAGAACATGCTTCTAAAGATCATTTTTAGTAAAGTTACTGGCTGCACAAGATAAGTGATGATAAATATCAATCTGGTTTACAAAGTGACATCCTACGATGCTCAACTGATCAGGATGTATTAATTCGTCAACTACAATTGATTAGTTTTTTAGCTTTTTCTTGATTTGACAACTAAAAATAATAATTAGTTTTTTAATACTGGACGTTACCTCTGAATATACCAAGAGTTGTTTCTATGTCTCACTTAAGAAGACATGTAATTTGCTCTGTTCGGTTGTTTTACCTGCTGTTTCATACGCATGCGCTTTACGGTCGTTTGAATATAAAATACTTAACAGAAGTGACGAGTGATACTTTAAAAAGTTTTTTTTACTAAAAAACTTTTATTCAGTCAAAAAACTAAAAAACATTTTAGGAATACTTTTTTCTGTTCCCACATTTTTGAACAGGTGTATATGCGAGTGGCTCAAATAAGTCGCTCATTTTAAATGAGATTACCGTGGTGTGACCTAACAAAGTCCTATGCTTTAAGAAAGTCCTAATTTAAGAAATGACAAATTTTGTATACATAAAGTAAACATTTAGAGAAAAAAATTTAGTTATTTTATCTAACTAGATATCTAGTTAAAACAACTAAGTTATTTTCTGCAAATGTTTCTTTTATATATACGAAATTTGTCATTTCTTAAATTAGGACTTTCTTAAAGCGTTGGACTTTGTTAGGTCACACCACTGTAAAATACTTTACAAAATAGTTTACTCGTCGTTGTCGCAGTTTGAGACTTCAAATCTGTTTTGATATTATAGTTTATTTTATTCATGCATAAAGAAATGTCAAACTAATGCACGATTTCCACTATGACATTTTGCACCATCTGAAAAAAAAACATAAAACATTTTAAATTTTGGAGAAGCAAAGAAAATTGCTCAGAAAATTGTTTGATAATATTTCAACATACATAATATTTTTACACTCTGTATTTTTTTTTTAAAGGTAAACAGAAAACATTTTTAGTCGCGCTATTGACATTTATTTCTTTTTAACTGAGGAAGTTATGCACGTGTCTACGCAACACTTTTTAAAGTCAGGGGGCTGCATGTCACTAGTGCTACTATTTATACTTTTTAATATTTGCAAAGTGGAGGAAACTTTGCGAATATTAAAAAAGTATTATAATGAAAGTTACTTTTTTCCTCTAGAATAGCATTAGGAAGCCAAAACCTTGATTTACAATTAACCTATATAGAACACATCCAATGATAATTTACAAATCATCATTTACAAATTTTCCAGAAATGCTTTTTCTTGTTGGTTTTGAGTCAATGATCTCATTAGCGACATGTACCAATTACATTTTGTTTTTCAACTCCTAGTGAGAAGGAAGAACTGCTTATGCACTGAATTGCTTTTGCGACATATTAGAAAAGTGACGGGGTTGTGGCCTCCCTGGCCCCTCTCTTTCACCAGTGTAGCGTGGACCCTGATGCGTTAGTAAAGTTTTAGATTCTTTTTAAAAGATATGAAGACTCGATAAAAGAAGGTTCTCTGCAAAAAAGTTTGAATGAAGCTTAGAAAACAATAATTTAATGGTGGATTTAGGATGAGGTTTAAATTACTTCTCAAAAAGTTTTTTCTTGCAGCTTACATTTCCAAAAAACTTCATCAAAAGTTAAGTTCATATTGTTTAAGAAATTTTAGTATCAAAAAAACTTATTAAATTTTTTAAAAGCTATTTAAAGGAAATTTAAGATTTTTAAGTTGAAAAAAGAGTTTCTCGTTAAAAATTTTTAACAAGAAACTTTTACTGGAAACAAAATGACAAAAATACAAGTATTTTTTTATTTCTATTTTTTACGTCTTTGCATTGCTGCCTCGTCAAAGTTTTTTTTTTTCAATTGTCAAAATCTTTTACAATGTAAGTGAAAAGGATTGTTCACAAATATTATTTGCAAATTACACAGACCAGAGGCGTTTGAAATATTCGTGAAATTGGTTTTTCTTCACAAGTTCACAGAAATCAATGAGGTGAATTTTTTTTTCATTTCATGCATATTGCTATATTTGAATTGAAAGTTTAAGCTGTAATTCACAACAAGATGACTTGATGTTATTACAAAATTTTGCGCTCTGCTATGTAAAACTGATAAAAGCTGGTTTCAAATTTTGCGTTTCAAATTCGTCTTTATGTAACAGAGCGCAAACAAAAAAAGGTCGTTTTTGCTTTTACCAAAACTATGCTCTTACACGATTGGCTCAAGAGTGAAACAGACCTCTCCCATTACACAGGTATACAAAAAAATTACTTTTTTCTCTGGCATGGAACTAAAGAGTAGTTTTAAACTAATTGGAGAGGGCTAAATTTAAATCTGAGCTTATATTTTCTTTATCGCATCTCGTTTTTGCGCAATAAGGTAAGTAACGGATATGCGGACAAGTGCAAGTTGCTTACGAGACCCTATTTCCTCCATAAAACATTGGTTTCCGCGATTCTCATATCCGTTACATACCCGTTTTTATTATTGTTAGGAACTCTGGTATTACTCATCTAACAATGGCCTCTACATCTCACAGAAGACAGTGCTCAAATGACCCAAATATGTTTTGCAACATCTGTGGTAGCATTACTTTTAAGACTCAGAGGCACAACATTAACAAATTTGTTAAGAGTGTGAATTTTGCATTTTCTGTGTTACTGAGACAGTAGAGATGCAGTTTGTCAAAGCATTGACCGCAGTGGATTATGCTTCAGTTACATATTTTCATGGCCTTAGTAAAGAGAAGAAAGAGGTTGACTGAATTGGTTGACTTTTATTTTGTAATGTGGTGCAGAATTTTAAGGGGGGGGGGGTAAGATAACAGGCAACTACAAAGAGATTGTGGAAGAGCTACTAATGTAAAAAATAATGATTCTTTAGAATCATTATCAAGTGGATAAAATTCGAACTGATACTTTAGGTATCAACCATCCATCAATATTGCGCACAAAAAACAATATATACTGTTTGAAAAAAAGGTAACCAAGAGAGATGAAAAAGATTGTTAAAGACTTATGAAAAAAAAAAAAATAATCGAATTTTTTTGTATATATATATGTGTGTGTGTGTGTGTGTGTGTGTGTGTGTGTGTGTGTGTGTGTGTGTGTGTGTGTGTGTGTGTGTGTGTGTGTGTTTTTAGTTTTAGAAAATTATTAATGATCTTTCTTAACTGAAGTTCTTCATCCAATGTAAGGTAAATGGAGAAATCCTTTACAAAAGAAGCAATTGTGTTGAGTGAATTGAATTAAGTAAGCAAACGAATGGAAATCTGTTCGAAAGAGTGTAAAGTGTTGAGTGATGATTTTTTTAACGGCCAGAAAATAAGAAACGATAACTTTCAGATTAACATCCTCGGGAGAAGTTTTAAATAAACTTTAGATAATGTTTAAGTGATATGAAAAAATAAAAAGTTTTTTAGTTTTTTTTATACCTTTGTCTAACCATTAAATTATTTATTAATTAACAATTATGCCATTATTAACAGTTAACTTTTTCTCATAGTTAAACTTGACATTCGCTTAGTCAGAAGTGAACGTATGCGTCAATATTAGAACTAACAGAAAAAAGTGCACACAAAAAATGTACACCCAAAGTAAAATTAAATCTGATTACCATCTTTTTACAGAACATTCAGACATATCCTTATCCGTACACACACAATCCTTCGAAACCCAAAATTTCTTTATAATGGCCTTACAATAAAAAAAAAAGAGAAAAAAAACAAACAAACAAAAGTCACTAATATATATATAATAGAGAGAATTTCACAGGGATGAAAAATATCATACATGCAAAACGAAAACTTCTTAAAATTATATTTCACAAATTTACAAACATTTATCTTCTATTCACGAAAAAAAGAAAAAAAAAGTAAAAAATGATATAATATGTGTGTGGCGAAACTTAATACAAAATTTTAATAAAGAAATTAGAAAAAGGGATTTAAAGACGAAATGTAAAAAAGATAAGAAAAGAAGAAATCCATAGAAGAGATTTGTAGAAGAAATTATATAACGAAATAATTTAAAAATAGTTTATAGAGGAACCTTTCACAAAAAATTTTGATCAAAAATAAAAATAGAAATATATATGATAGTGAAATTTGTACTTTAAATTAGAGTTTTTAATTAAAAGCATAAAATAGCATCCTTTTGCTGAAGTGCTTTTTTAAAGTATTATTCTAATATTGTCATGGGTGTTACTCTTTTTGTTTCCCTTTTTTTTTCGTTTTTTTTTTTTTTTTTTGTTTTAAAAATAGTTAATAACTATGTTATCAGAGCATCAATTGTAGACAATTTTTATATTTCCAAGAATAATTGAAGGTATTTCTGACAAAATGTATTCAAAATTTCTTTGAAAATCATTTATGTGTCATTAAGTTAGTTTGGACAAAAAGTTCCAAAAATATTATTTTTCAGCAGACCCTTAAATACACATTCACATTTCTTTAAAATTTCCAACTACAAAATGTCTTTAAAATGGATTCTTACAAGCTCTTACTTGTTTTCAGATGTCTTATGTTTCTCTACTTGAATGAAATTTAATTTGTTCCAGAAATTCCTAAAAATATTATTGGGATTTTGATCCAGAAAATTAAGTTTTTTTTTCGTTTTTTTTTTTAATCTTTCCAGTTAAACACTTCGTGATTCCCAGTTAAACACTTCGAGAACAACGGAGATCATGTTCTAAAAATATATCAGCTTTATAAGTGTGGCTTTTTCGCAAGTAAGAAATATTATGCGAAAAAAATTAGTGCGGTTTGTTCTATCTGAATATACTTTTTTCGAAAATTACTGGAATTTAGACCAAAACCAAAACCATTTGAAAACCAAGACTATTTTTAATTCTCAGATTAAAGCCTTTTTAAATATTATAAAACGAGCAAGTTTTCTCTGTCTATATATATATGTATATATATATATATATATATATATATATATATATATATATATATATATATATATATATATATATATATATATATATATATATATATATATATATATATATATATATATATATATATATATATATATATATATATATATATATAAGTTTGGTAATATTTTATAAGCCCTATAGAATGAAGATATTTTTCTGTTTGTCTGTTACTCTGTTGTTCTGTGAATCAATCCAACAAGTTCAACAGCATACAAAAGGTAGTACTTTCCTTTTACATTTTTTGTTTTGATTGTTAAATTCTCAGCAAATCGTTGAAACTAAATTTTATTATTATTAATTTGCAGCTGACAATGTTTAAAGCTGTACCTATATTGAATTGGGTGGCAATGTTTATAGCTATACCTATATTCAATGCCTGACAAACTTACGGTTAGTTAAATTAGTTACCAAGAACTCCTTAGAAACAGCACCAAAGAACTCCTTAGAAACTTTATTTATTATTATATAGCGTAATTTACTATTTTTAGAGCCAGTATTTTACTAGATCAGATAAAGAAGTCATATACATAGTAAGATATCTACAATCTTTAAGAGATCCCTCACTTGTGAAGGTAGAGAGCCTGTATACTATTGAAAAATAAACCACTCTAGAAGTATAGGACTTGTTTGTTATTACCACTATGGATATTCTATAAATTAATCACATTGAGGTGGACGAGAATTTTTATTTTTCCTAAGAGAACCAATAGAAAAAGTTATAGAAAAGGAAAGAGAAAAAGGAGACCTCAAGATATAAAAGTCTGGGTATATGATAAAACATAAATATTTTTGTGGTAATTTTACTAAATAGATTGTTAAAAAAAATTTTTTAGTTATAGTTAAGGGAGAGGAATCTAAACCTACTCTAATGAAATAATTTATGATAAATATAGTTGAATAATTTACATTTAATTAAAGTTTGAATAGTTTGAGAGATGTTTTAAAGTAAATTTATGACTTAATCACTGCTCAACAAAGGTGTAAAAATTTTTAAAAGATATTGCTACAGCTGTCAAAACTTTAGTAAGAACACAATTGTTTTAGATCTTATTAACCCAACAAACTCTGGTGGAATTGAAATAACAGGCAGTCTTGACAGTGGAGGAATATCATTATTTCAAAGTAGTTTACCTTTAACATCTTCCAGTAGGATTGCAAGTAAGCTGTAATAGTTTTGTCTTTTTAATAGAGTTATTATGTTTGTAAATATGTTTATTTTGTATCATACATTACTTTAACTATTTGTTTAAGATAATTCCAGCAATTCAAGTCAATCAAGCTTAAAAGATTTAAGCACTGAAATTCCAATGAAGTCCAGTAACTTACATAGTGGCTGGACTTTTTCAACAGCAGTTAATCCAAATGCATCTTCATCAATTTCGATTAAAACAATATCCTCGATTGAACCTTCAACAGTAATATCAACTGTAACAATGTATTCATCATTTTCGCCAATCCCAACTTATGTTCCAAGTAAGATTTAATATGAGTATATGTTTTTAGTCATTACAACACCTTTCAAGTTTGCAAGAAAAGCAGTTAATTACTTACTTGATACAAGAATCTGTTTGAATCATTACATTTTGTTTAAACTTATTGACCTTTCTTCTTAGAACCTTACATTATCATTAAATGTGGAGAGGAATGTGAGAATTTAAAAAAACACTTGTACACTGCTGCTGCATTTGCTGTATTGTTTCTTGTCGTATCTGTTGTCCTGGTGGTCTTACTTTATAGGCAGTATAGAATTGCTCAAGATTACAGTGATGACCCTAGTTTATCACGATTGATATAATTATAAAATGTGCTTTTCTGTTAAATTTTTTTCAGGTTATCATAAAATAACAATCATTTTTCTGTTGTTTTTTTTTTTTTTCTCTCTCTTTTTTTATGGTTTTTTTTTTTTTCTCTTTCAACTGTTTGCTTTTAGAATTTGTTGTTTAAAATTTTTTAATGTAATTTTATCAGTTATACTTGTTTATTTGTATATATGTATGCTATGTATATATTTATTTTGGTGCTTAATGCAATGTAATAAATAATCAAGTATACCTTGGTGCTTGTATAAATCCAATATAAGTATAATGTAAATGTGAAATAAATAAAAAATGTGCCAACTTATTATTTTTTACTTAAAAAGAACTTGAATTTTTAAAAGTTTTTTCAAAAAGTGATGTATATTTCAGATACTCAAAATTATGTGTGAACTCAAAGTGGTTAAAGTTTCAGCTGAGAGAACTAATGTATGACTTAGAACTAATGTATGACTTAGAACTAATGTATAACTGTATAACTAACGCATGACTTAGAAATATATGAAGACATGACAATTGAATTGTGTTTTTAAACAGTTAATGATGATTTTTTATGATATGTGTCAGGCAAATTATCTTATCATTTCAGCTTCATAACATTTGCTTCTTTATAAATAATGTATTTATATATATATAAACATGCTAATAAACTATTTTCATTTGTTTTCTACTTCTTTAAATCACTTTTTCTTAAATTTTTTTTTCCTGTATCATGCTGGAGTTTTATCTGATTAATTTTTTTAATTGTTTTTAAAATTTTTCATGAAACTTAAATTTTTAGAAAATTTAATAGTTTGAGAATAATAAAAATGGCAGTAACCAATATGACTTCAATTATAAAGAAGGTATACATTATAGTATGATTTTTTATTCCTGTTAGTAAAAATTTATTTTCTCTATTATTTACTTTATTTTGAAATCTTTAAAATTCTTTTTTAGACAGTTGATCCAATTTCTTTTTTTGTTTGTCGATCATACACTAATGCACATGTTGACATAGCAGAAGCAAAAAAACAGCCTAAGTATGGTTATATTACAGATGAAGATGGGATTGAAACTAAAGAAAATTTAGAAGGAAATCTTCATATTGGAATTGTTAATTTGCCAAAGGGTTTAAACGAATCTTTAACAAAATATTATAAAAGTAATAATTACATTATATACTGCCTGGCAAAAGTTTCTGTTCACTTTTCAAAAATATAAAACACACAAAAACAATGAATTAATAAAAAAAATATTAAACACACACAAACAATCAAATAATAACAAACCAAGTTTTAGTTTTTATTCATCTGTCAAAATTATTACAAAATAATGATAATAATAAACTCTTTAAATTTATGATGAAAATAAAGACAAAATTTAAAAAACATAATTTGAACAAAAACTGTTTTTTATTCAAAAGACTATCCTCTTTGTATTGCAGATTCAAGCTTTGGTATGTTATTAAATTACCTAGATAAAATTGGAAGAATATTAATCTACACTCATTACAAAATTAACCACAATTAACTTATTACTTGATCCAGTAGTTTTTTCTACAGTTGTAATCAGATTAAGGTCTAGTGATTTTAATAGATTTGTTGCACATAAATCTATTGCTTTATTAAAAAAATAACAAATTTAGATTTGTCTGTCCAGAAAAATCCTCACTCCAATTTTACCATCATTAAACTATCATCAAAGAATTACCATCATTTGCTAAAACAAGAACTGTAGAACTTGTTTCTATTAATATTTATTGAGCTGATTTATTATTCAGTTTGATGACAAGTGAATAATTTATGAAGGTTACAATCAAAAGATTTTTTGAGGCAAAGAAGTTGAAGTTTATATACATTTAGGATCAAGTATGTTTGCATTACAAAAATGTAAAGAGAATCATACATTTGGAATTATTAATTTCTGATACACATTTTGTTTGAATTATGGCTGATAAATAATCAAACCATTTAGTATCAACTAATATCAGCAAAAAGTTATAATTTTAAATCACCAGCAATATTTGCCAGGTAGTGCATGTATAATTATGTTTTAACTGTGTTAATAACCCAAATAAGTAACTTTTGTATTGAGTATCAGGTAGATTTTATGAAATCTATGTCTGTAATGTAAAATTATATTATATTTACACCATTTGTATTTAATGAGTTGCTCACTGTTACTCCATTCTTTAGATCATCCAAGCAAGAGGATTCGTAATGATGGTTTACGTCTTTCTCGTTACTTGTTAAACCGAGGAAGACCAACCAATGCCACATGGTCCAAGTATAAATTAAGTATTAAAGGAACAAATGTTGAGAGAAAAGATGGTTTGTATAACTTTCTTTGAATTTGGCTCAATGTATATTTTAATATTTGTCAGTTCATTATGATTTGCGTTCTCTAAGATTCTTGTGCTATTGTGTGCTAATAAAAACTTTTGTAAGCTTTTAATGATTATCATATCTGTTTGATTGATTATTGTATAAAATTGATTAATTAGCATATCTATATTTATTTACCTTTGATAATATTGGTATCTATATTTTGTTGGTTATTATATCTACCTTTAGTGGTTAAGATATTTAAGTTTTCATTAACTATTATATCTACACTTGATGGTTTTCATATGTCAGATGATTGTCATACCTACATTTCATTAATTATAGCAGAGTTTTCTTCAATACAAAATGTTTTTTTTCTTAATTAAAAAATTTTATCTAATATAAATATAACATAGTCTTTATAATTCTCAATAACAAAAGTTTTTTTCTGCAGTTCTAATTTTTGTAACAACTTATTTTACAAAAAACAATCTAATAAAAATTTGCTTTTCTGATAATAGTATAGGTTTTTAAGCAAGTTATTGTGTAACAATAGTGACAAATCAATGCACAACCAATGACAAATCAATGTTACATGTGTAATAAGTAATAGCTAATAAATTGTTAATGCATAAAAATGTATTTACAGTTATTTAATTAAAGTATGTTTCTTTAATAAAAATTCTTAGAAAGTTTCTTTTTCTTGACTTTTAGTTCAACAGTTTTCAATTACCGATGCAGTAAATGAAGGTCTAATACAACCAGATAGTACCTCAGAGGTTCCCCAAGAAAAAGAGAAATCTAATGTCAACGAAGAAAAAGCACCAAAAATAAAAAAGCCACACTTTGCCCAATATTCTGTTATAAGGTAGCTGTAGTTCATTGAAATTTAAATTTACTGATTTAGTTTTTGCAAATATCTTATTGGAAATCATGTTTTTGTTGTCAAAATCTTTTTTTTTTTTTCGCTCTCTTAAGTTTGGATTTTAAAAATTACATTAACCTTTTCTTTGTTTTATAGGTATGGGGGCCGAGAGACTTCTGCTTACATTGCATCACAGCTACCCTCAGTTTATGGAGCAACTTATCGTGCTTTGCATGAGGTATGTGAATTGGGAAGGTCATAAAATTTTTTAGGGAATTTAAAGTTACTTTTATATTGTTTTGTTTGCTTAAAACATTTTTACAATAAATAAGTAACGAATGAGTAAATTTACAAAAAGGTTAATTTTTACAATAAATAAAAGTGGTCTAAATGTTATCATTGAATCTAAGAATCAAAAACATGTTCAAGTAGAAAATATTTCCCAAGAATACACCTTTTAAGTTTTTATGTCATTTGTTTACATTATTTACAAAAATATTCAATAACTCATCAAATTTTCTGCTTATCTTATCATTCACAACAAGTTCTTCTATTGACTTGCATTTTCACAACTTTTTGTTCCCATCTCAAACAAAAAAAAGGGTATAAAATCTTTTGTTTTTAAGAATTACGTGTTCAATAAAAAATGCTTCTTTCTTGCTCAAGTTACTGGGACAATATTAAGTAATATATGGTCTGATATTCACCCTAAATAAATATTTTTATAGTTTGACATGGTTGGTTTTCTACCTTTATTTACAATGCTGATAAATTTTTTACTATAACATATCATTCACCTGGTTCAGTAGGGTCAAAAGTGCAAAATAATAAAATCACAGAAAACAAAGAGACTATATTTTAAAGCCAGTATAATATGATATAGTGTAATATAATTTAAATATAATATGTAATAGTTAATAATATATTAACTATAGTGTAATAAAAAATTTAGCTTGTGAGTATTTTATACTAGTTTTAAAATGCTGTTTCTTTGTTTTCTGTGATTTTACTATTTCACATTTATGGCCCTGTTGAAATAGGTGTGCACCATTCTTTAAATAGTGCTTTTTAAATTTTTCAAAAATACATTTGAGAGGTACTTTTAAATTTTATTTTAAAAATTTATGTTAAAGTCATTTAGGAAAAATAACTTTTTGGATAAGGCTTCATTGTTGCTGACATTCACAAATACTAATGTTGATAAGCAATGATGTTAGTTACTGGAAAAATTTCTTTTTCTCTATGAATTTTCAAATCTCAAATAATTTAACAAATATTTAATAATAATTTAAAATATTTCATAAAAATAAATTTAAATCTCATGAATTCCTAAACACAGTTTTTCTAAAGATTTTTAATGTGTAATTTAGGGTTCTTAATTTTCTAGATAAAAAAACGCATGCCTGAATACCAACCAAAAACACTTCTGGACTTTGGTTCAGGATCTGGTATGACTGTTTGGTATGTTATGAAAACAACGATAAGAACTTATAGAGAATTTTTTACATTTTCAAGATTTGAAAACTTCTCTCTTCTCATTTGTTGATAAATTTAGGGCTGCAAATGAATTGTGGGATGGTGAGATTAATGAGTATCAGTGCGTTGATGCCTCTGACAAGATGATTGAAGCAGCAGAGTTTTTACTTAGAGGTAAATAATTAATAAATCTGACTTTAAGCAATTATTATCCTGCTTCTCTGAAACAGAGAAATATTTTTCTGTTGCCTTTTTATAGCAAACTTTAATACTCATGTCATCTAAGGGATAGTTTTTTATTTATAGGATCTGCAGACGTAAATCATCCATTGAAAATTCGGAATGTTTTTTTCAAGCGTTTTTTACCACTTTCTAACAAAGTAAATAAATTCGTTTTAACAAAATGTTGATTTTTTTTTTTATTTTGTTTATTAATTGTTCTAACTTTTTTTTTATTTAGGTAATGTTTGATATTGTTGTTTCTTCATATTCATTAACAGAGATGCCGTTTCGTAAACAAAGATTACAAGCCATCAGGAGTTTATGGAAAAAAACAAATGATTTTTTGGTATAATTTTTAAAGTTGGTTGAAGTTTTTATCTACTACTTTAATTTGCTACTGGTTCTTAATGCTACACTTTTTCTGTGGTTTCATCCCATATCTACCAAATCAAAACCAAATCCAAAAAATCAAAACCAAATCAAAAAGGCTAAAGTAATGGTATTTCACAAAATTTTGCTAAAACTTTTCTATGTAAAAGTTAAAATCATGGCTAGTGAAATAGATTGTAATTCTTAACATTTCCACACAAAAAAAACTCAACCTGTGAGAGAGATGAAAGTATCACATTTAAACATTACAACAAAATAACACGACCACGAGGACAACACTACCACAGTTTTGGTTTTAGGCTTTTTATTATCAATAAATTTTCAATTGAAACTTTGAATTACTATTTTTCTTTTGTCAAGGTATTAGTTGAGCCTGGGAATAATGATGGTTTTGAAGCTGTTCTTCAGGCTAGGCAATACCTTACTGAGGTAATTCAATTTTTAAAATGAAATTTAAATTGTATGAAATCTTTTTAATAAGGATTTATTGAGATTTTGTTTCATGTCAAAAAGAGTCCAGGATTTTTATGCTATATCAAGTAAATCAGGCACTAAGATAACTATTGTTATTAAACTTTAATCAGTTTTATAATAAAAATTTTGATTTTAAAAGATTTAGATGTTTTTTGTTTTTTTTTTGCTTATCAAATAAATGTTTTGATTGGTTTGAAAATTTTAAAATTCTTAGATTCTTAACACATTCAACATGTAAAATGCTTAACAAATTCAGCATGTAAAATTTCTTTTTTCAGGGTAAATCTTTATTTGGCGGTAACGTGGAGAAGTCTGATGAAGAGGACTCTGGTAAAAAGCTTTGAATTCCAAATTCGACAATATTAAAATTAAGGGAACTGATTCACATTCAAGTCAAACTGAGATTTAGCGTTATAGCCCAGTTGTGCACTGAAAATTTGATAAACCATTTTATTTTGAGCAGATGAAAATATATATATTACTTTAACTTCATTGTTAGTGGGTTCTCTTTTTTTCTTTTTTTCTTTTGATGTCCTTTTATAACCTGACAATTGTTTTATAACATCTCAACAATAAGTTTTTAGGGAAACTATCATTGATCATTTTTTCTTCAGCTTATGGTGGAATTTTTGATGAGTTTGATGTCGACTTAAATGAACAATTTGAAGACGGATATGTGTTTGCACCAGTAATCTTTTTATTATTGTTTACATATTTTCTTGTGTTTGTGCATCTTTATTGTTGAAGTCTGTATTTTTTTATATGTATATGTATACTGTAGTGTCCTCATGAAATGATATGTGCAAGAGCGTATGTTGAAACTCGAGACCACCCATGCAGTTTTTCACAAAAAGTTGAGCTTTCATTTGCGCAGGTAAAATACAAAGTTATTACAACAATTGATATTTCAACTTTGTTTTATTATGTGGTTTCACAGTATTTATGTATTTATTTTGTATTTATCATGCTATTCTTGATTACATAAGCTTAAATATGATTTTAAATTGTTTTAGCAATTCACACAATTAAAACGGCTTGGTTACCATAACGAGTCATTTTCTTATGTAATTTTACGAAAAGGAAAAGAAGAAAAAGGTATTTGAGAACTTAAGTAAAATGGTCATCAGTCATTAAACTTTAAAAACTGCTGTCTGTTAATGCAAGAGAGTTTACATTGTACAAAAGCTTTTTTTTTTTTGCTTTGTTTTGTTCTGTTTTGTTTTATTTTTTTTAATGAAAAGAAAACAAAAAGTTTAATAAAGTAATAAAGTTGTATAAAATAAAGAGGTTGCTGTTAGTGATTAAATCACTAATTTCTCACATTTCATCTCACTGCAACCTCATTGTCAGATTTTTCCCGATTGATATTGTTATGTTAATCAGATTTTATTTTGGGTAATCAAGTTTTGTGGGTAATCAAGTTTTGTGGGTAATCTCACATTTGCACCTTTTTTTTTTTGTTGGTTAAAGGCTGAAAAGATTTAAAAATTGTTTTTTTTTGTTTGTTTTTTAAAAATTATTTATAATTTTAGATTCATCAGTTTTATCTGTAGACAAGAATCAAGGTTGGTCAAGAATCTTGAAGCCTATAAAGCCTAAGAAAAAGCATATTATTTGTGAATTATGCTGTTCCAATGGTAAAGTTTATTGCAAAAAATTCGTCTTTTTTTAATTTGTGTTTATTGTATTCTTTCGTCAATAAATTCATGTATTTAAATGTATAAAAAAGAAATTCTGTAATTTCGGCATAATTTATGCAGTTATTCAAGTCATTCAGTAACATTTTAAATGTTCTGCCTATTTTCAGTTTTTCGTTTATTGTAGGAAATATTGAAAAGCATATATTGACAAAGAAGAAAGATCCGTAAGTGTTAATAGTTGAAGAAGTCTTCTTCAATTCTAAAACTATGGCAATAAATTATAAATCCTTCATAAAAATATATATATTTCAATTTTCTATGAAATTGAAGATAACAATTTTTTAATTGATAATTATTTTTATACAGAATTTTAATCATAATAAAAAACGAGTGTAAATTGTTAAAAAGATTAAATATGAGCAATAATCAATAATTTTAACATAAATTAACAATATTATCAGCATATATACATACATACATACATACATACATACATACATACATACATACATACATACATACATACATACATACATACATACATACATACATACATACATACATACATACATACATACATACATTTTTTTATGATACCGGTTTAGTTTTTTAATGATAAAGTTGTCACAGCAAAAGATTTTTAAAAAATCTTTTAATTATTAGAGTAAGAGTTCCTCTATTTATTGGCCCCTTTTTTGTGTATGTGGAACACTTCCCTCTTTTCTATTGGTGTTACTCAACAAAGGCATAGCATATATCGCCGTCAAAAAAACACTTTTGACTGTAAAAGACCGCCTAGTATATATATATATATATATATATATATATATATATATATATATATATATATATATATATATATATATATATATATATATATATATATATATATATATATATATATATATATATATATATATATATATATATATATATATATATATATATATATATATATATATATATATATATATATACTGGAAGAATCAATATAACCTCAAAGATGCTCTAGAAAAGTGGTTAAAACAGTTGGCAACATTGTTATATGGAAGAAGAAAAAGTTGGATCAGCAGGATGGCGCCACACCTCATACTCTGCATCCAATTCAAGACTGGTTCAATGAGCAAGGTGTGCTCTTTCGTTTGATTAAAATCCGATTGATCATGTATGGAGTTGGATTAATGGAAAACTTGCAAAATATAAGATAACTTCAGTTGAAAATCTTAAACAACAGTTATTAAAGATTTAGGCAGAATTGCCAAACGATTATTGCATGAGATTGATTAAGTCCATGCTTCGTCACACCAATTATGCATAAAAGCAAAAGGAGGCTATTATAAATATTAGTTTTTTCATTTTTTCAAAGAGTTTTTTAGAGTAAATTCGATTTTTTTAAATTTAATGGCTAAACATTTAGTAAAATTAATTTGTTAATTAATTTTACTAAATGTTTCTTAACAAAAAATTTTTAAAAAAGCTTTTGTTTTGATAATTTTATCATCAAAAAATTAGATCAGTATCATAAAATATTTGCTCTTGTACAAACTTTCTGGACACACACACACTATATATATATATATTTCTGAGGTAAAACAGTGAATTAATAATGTAGATCCAGTCGAAAAGTTATTCTATATAATAATATCAGTAGAATCATTAAAGTTCAAAAGACTTTAATCTTTACCAATAAATTTTCCCCTTTAAAGTTTGGATAGAAAGTAACAGCTCTCAGCAAGAAACGATTTTCACGTTAAATATCGTTGGGTTTTAATATTTTTAACGTTTTTAATGTTTTAGGTTTATTTATAAAGCCGCTCGGCATCGTTTAAAACAAGGTGATATGATGCCATTAGAAGAAGCAAAGCGACCTATGAACATTCGAAGACCAATTAAACCATGTATGACGTCTTCAGTAGCTGATAAAAACGAAGAGGATGTTAATTTAGTTTAGTTTGAATAAAGTTGGAGATTTGAAAAAATAAGTATGACCTTCCTATCGGACCACGCGGGGATATAGAGACTACTAACTCATCATTTCTTTTCGTCAAAGGAACCTTACGCTACTTAACCACAACGATTATAGCAAAAAAAATTGTAAAAAAGTTCTCTTTTTTTGCATACTTTTAGATAACCCAGTACTATTTTCAAGTTCTTCCATATATGGCATGTAAAGATCTGACAGCAAAGATATAACGTCATTGGTTTAAGGCGCTGAGTTTTGACAATGAAACAGTTTTTTACAAACTTAAGAAATAAGGGAATCTGAGGTCAAGAGTAAAACGTAAAATAAGTCCTCCGTATTTTTTTTTCGCGAGACATTTTGCGCGTGTTGTGCTCTAGACTAATTCTGAAATCTTTATTCTTTAACTCTAAGGCTTTCTCAGACAACATTTCGATTGGCAAACAAATACTTTCTATCGCCTCAATGAACTAATAATTTGTGAACACTGGATGGAAAATAATGCAAACTTGCGATTTTTTTTTATTGAAAGCCCATATAAAATGTGTAAAATACACTCCAATAATCGTATTCAAGCAATGAAGACAATCCGTATTCCTACAGGGTTTTTTTGGCTTCTCAATTTTATATAGGTCATTCACAGCTTTCGGTGTAGCACCACAAATGCCACAGGACTGGAACGATATTCGGTGTAGCATCACAAACGCCACAAGATGAATCTGCAAGAGTATTAAAATTCTTACTATTGGACAAATAAAATTGGGGGTTTAAATTGATCAAATTGCTTTCAATGAAAACTTGAGTTGGTGTAAAACTGATGAAATCTTATCTCAAATTCCAACTTCTATATTCATTTAAGTTTGAGAACACAATCTTCAGTCGTCTACAAAATCGGGCGGACGAATATCTTGGATTTTGCCAAATTATATTATTGCCTTCTATGAACCGCAAAGTAATAATAGAAAGCTCCAAAAGTTTTTCTTCTGACGTGTTAGAATCGCCTCTTTTGAGTTTTTGCTTATATGTGGAATGGCAACTGCCATCATCAAATCTCCACTTTTATATAATAACTCATGAGGTTAGATGTATCAATCTCCTTTTGTACTTCCAATAACCTTGAAACTGACTTATTGAGCATTGTCAAAATTTTTCCTTAGAAATTTTCGATACCGAAATTGGATCACTTAGATAATATTTCTTCTTTGTAGTTCTTATGAAAGGATACGATGGAAATATATTAGCACGATATGTCTTGGCACCAGACTGCATCAGAGTATAAGACACCTTTTTAACTCCTCCATTCACATATAACATCAAAGCTTCGGCTGGCGTCTATGGAATTTGATTGGTGGATTAAAAACAGGCTTTTTCATTTGACTAGCCTTTTAAGGAGTAGAATCTAACTCGCCCAACAATTTTGCAGCGTCTTGCTTTACTGTTTTGTGTAAGTAACTTGCGTTACTAAATCAAGTTTTTTTCTGCTGTTATCATCAACAAAATATCTCGCCCTCTAACATTTTCTCAAACATAGTTTTGAAGGTCGCCTTATTTTGGAGCCGGATGTCCCCACTGTTCCTTCATTTCGTTCGATTCTTTGTTGCCATTTAACTTAGGGTATGGAAAAAAAATCATCCAATCATCAAGAAACATCTATCCATCATTATCCTTTGTTAAGGATGACGATGGATAGATGTTTCTTGATGATTGGATGATTTACAATGATAAATTTTTCGAACTGTTGGTCCTCTTATATTTTTTCAACTTTGTAAAATTTTTTACAGCAACATCAATTTTTTCCAGTTGGCAGCATTTACATCCTAAGTTTATACCATTATGGGAAACCTATATTGTAAATGATGCCAATTGGAAAAAAACGATGTTGCTATAAACGTATATCTTCAATGTCGTGGATCTTTTTTCGCCTTGCCTTGACCACGTCAAACATTTTACAGTTCTCTTTTTTAAAAGCTTAAAAGATTAACGTGATAAATATCATTGAAAATGGCACTTGGTGGCAGGTAATATTTTATAAATTTGTCAGCACGAGAATTAACTCTAAAAAACGTATATGAGCATTTAAAGGAACTCTGCGAAGCTCCTTTTTTTTTTTTTACTTAAAATGAGTGAAAATACTGCACGAAAAAACTACAGCATTTCTTCCATTCCAACATTCTAACAACATTCCAACATTCCATTCTATAGAAGAAAAAAAAATTTTTTTTACAATACTCAAGTATTAAATAAATTTAAGCACATCCCTCACGAATTTAAAATATCACAAAAAATTATTTTAGAAGCAAATAACTAATTCCAAAAAAATTTTTCAACGACATAAATGCAGAAAAAAATAAAATTAATTAAGTAGCTCATCTTTTACATCTCATAACAGTGTCAAAATAAAAATAAAAAACGAAAAATAGATATACCGTTATGAATTATGGGAATTTCTCAACAAATTCTCATCACATTAGTGCTAATGTTAAGCAAGTCAAAATTTTACATTTTCTCGTTCAATGTTAAGCGTTTTCTCTGTTGTAAAAAAAAACATTTAAAAAGAGAACACGAAAAAGCACATCACTTTTTCAATATAATATATAATTCCTTACAACATAACATTTTTAAAAAAGGTTTTTTATAGTAAATTTTTTAATATTGAATATAATACAAGCATTGTTGGTTCAGTGGTAGAATTCTCGCCTGCCACGCGGGAGACCGGGGTTCGATTCCCCGACAATGCATTAATATTTTAATTTTTATTTAAGCAATTCCTATATGAAGGAGAGTCATAGAAGATGGAGTCACGTAAATTCAAGTACTATATATATATATATATATATATATATATATATATATATATATATATATATATATATATATATATATATATATATATATATATATATATATACATATATATATATATACTATATATATATATATACTATTTATATATATACTATATATATATATACTATATATATGTATATACTATATATATATATATATATACATATATATACTATATATAGGCGCTACTCGACTTTCTCCCCCCCCCCCCCCCTAATTTTATGATTGATTCTGATAGAGAATTTTATGCTGATTCAGAAAAATATAAAAACATAGACCTGAAAATCAACGGAAAGTGCTCTAATTCGAAGTCAAAGTTGTAAAAAATCCCATTAAAAACCCTAATATTCGCCTTTTTTTTTTAAAACGCTTTCATTTTTAACGAAAATTAATTACCGTTACATTGCGCAATAAACAGACCTGGTTTCCATAAGCCTTAGCATTATTATTTTAAAGTATGGAAACGAAAGTGTTATAAGGAAATGAAATTAATAGAAGATTTCAAATAAAGGTTGAAAGTAGAATTTGAGAATGTAGAAAAATTGATGAATAATTATTATTGTATCGTACGCTGGTTTTTTTTATTAAAAAAAAACGGTTTGAAGGTTACATTTTCTAAATTTTACATGTGATAGAACAACTATGAACTGAGTTTCAAAAGTTCTTCTTCTAGGAAAAAAAACTGTTGAATTCTTTTTTAAAATTTATTACAAAAGTACATTACTTGCAAAATAGTTTATTCTCTAACAATCAAAAAACGGCTATTTTCATTGCCACAAAAAATTGCGCAAGATAAACATACTTTAACGACTTTTTTAACGTAAAAACCATGCTATTAATGTATTGCTTTTGTCAGCTAAAAGTTCATTAACTTCGTATTTTCAAAATGGCGAATATTAGGATTTTTAGAGGGATTTTTTACAACTTTGACTTCGAATTAGAGCACTTTCCATTAATTTTTAGGTCTATGTTTTTATATTTTTCTGAATCAGCATAACATTCTCTATCAGAATCAATCATAAAATTAGGGGGGGGGGGAAGAAAGTTGAGTAGCGCCCTATATATATATATATACTATATATATATATATATATATATATATATATATATATATATATATATATAACATATATTAATATATGTTATATATACATATATATGTTATATATATATGTTATATATATTATAAATAACACACACACACACACACACACACACACACACACACATATATATATATATATATATATATATATATATATATATATATATATATATATATATATATATATATATTTTTAATATTATTGAAATTTTGTTAATAATTTTTATTTCCCAAAATTACTTGATTTACCCACTTGCATAATTACCCACTTGCATAATATAAAACTTAAAATGAAAGAAAGAACATACAAATGTTTTTTAAAACGTGTTTTGGTTACATTTTTGGGACACTAGATCCTGGGTTCTTTTATAAAAATTCAGTCTCCAATTTAAGTCCCAAAAAAAAAAAAAAAATAGGCACATGTATAGCGTGCAACATTTATATATATAAAAAAATCTTTACCACACCAAAAGAACAAAAACTGAAACAAGATCACGATGCTCACCTTAAGAAAGCAGAAGCTTAAATCATTGAGTTTAAAAAACTGATGACTGATTTGTTTAGAGGAAAAAAACCGTAATATTAGGTTCGTTATTCTTCTGCTGTACATCGTTTTAAACCATCCATCCCTGTAGTTTATAACTTCGGTTTCTGTTGTCAGGACAACTCCGACTTCGGACTCGAAGTATCAGCAATAAAGGTAACAGAACGCACTTATACGAATGCCGACTATTTTCGTGTGATAGAAATGTAGAACAAATAACAAATTTACTATTAGACGTATGGAAGAATTCGCTTTTGTCGAATATTTAGCCAAAAGAAGTTAACGTTGAAAAAGATGATAAATAACAAAAACCAATACTTTGAGAAGTTGAAGTACCATCCTTATGGCCTCATGAAAAAGCGCTATCTATAGAGTAAAAGATCCTTAAAAGCATTATAAAGCTGGGTCCGTAAGAACGCATCAGATTTTTATGAGTTTTTATCATTGGTAAATGCTTAAGATTTGAAAGATGATTTTAAATATTGGCTTTGAACAAAATAAGGTAGAGGTAGAGCATGAAAACGTAGAATGGATATTTGTAAGCCTTTTCCAAATGACTTTTTTAGGTAATGGAATTGTTTTATGTTTTTTTTTAATCTAATTTTGTTTGTATTTATTCATTACATTCATTCTTTAATAAGACTTAAAAAAATTTTCAACATCAGTCAATTTTAGCAGGTAAAAACAATATTTATGAGGGTTAATTTATTGTAGCAAAGAATTCGTCGAGCTTTAGCACACAAACGAAAACGAGAAAAAAAGGTAATCATAATTAACATGTTAAATTGAGATGAGATTATTTAAGAAAATATTACCAAAACTTGATTGCATTGTCGGGGAATCGAACCCCGGTCTCCCGCGTGGCAGGCGAGAATTCTACCACTGAACCAACAATGCTTATATGTTAAGAAAACTATTCATTTTTTAAAAGAATTTTTTACTTTTAAGAGCTAAATTAGATAAGAGTTCTTAGAAAAGTTATTTTTCATTTCTCAAAAGTTTTATTTTTCATAAGTCCTAATATGTTTGAAAAACTCTTTCTTTTTCCATATTTCCTAAGAACTCCAAACGTTTACGGACCAAATTTGAAAAACTGAGTCTCTTTTTTAACAATCGATGAAAAATCCAGACTTTTACTAATTTAAAAAGTAAAACTGAGTGTGCAAAACAGCTGGATGATCGAGTTGGATCAATGGAGGCAAAAAATATTTTTAAAGTTAAAGGGAATTATAGAAAACGATAGCATTCAAAAGATTTAAATGATAAATACAAAAAAAAAGAGTGATACCTGGAATCAAACTACAGAAAGGTGGATGAGGGCTCGTCACAATGCACGATAATCATCAACAGCTCTTTCTGCTAGTCTATTAAGCAGCCTCAATAGATATAAAGTTCCAAAGTGGCAGTTTATAGAGAGGATAATATATTTGACGTACTCCTTTATCATAATAACATTTGGAAATTAAGTTTTAAGTATTTTATAGTTTTTTCCTCTTAACAAAACAAAAAGAAAAAAAGCGAATGTTTAAAGTTTGTCATGTAAAGAAATAAATTTTGGAAAATATATAGCAAAAGGTCTGAAGTCTCTAGATTAAGTAATATAAGCGGTTTAATCAAGGAAAAATTGAGAAAAAACTGGAAAAAAAAAATTATTATTTTGAGTATCGCGTTATTAACTTTTATTATCAATTACGTAACGATTTTTACGAAAATAGTTACGTCGTTGATAAAGATAGGAAAATGTACCAAGACTCATTAACTCATTTAGCTTTTGACAATTTACATACGATAAGCAGACAGCCAAAAGTGTTTAGTGATAAGGAGACAGCCAAAAGTGTCGTTCCTTAAGGGGAGGAAAAATTACTCGTGATCAAATTTATTTCCGTTATTAGAACAAGATTTACATTTCTGCACAAAAAATATTTTGCGAAATTTGAAAGAGCGCAAAAAAAGTTCATCAATAAAAATTATCAATAATAAAAAAAAATTATAAGCTGCAAAGATTATCTTCATCAAGACAATCTTTACAAGCTCCTATGATGCCAGCATAAGATGATGGCATGATGCCAGCATAAGATGATACTATGATGCCAGCATACGAACACTTTTTAGATATTAAATATGCAAGTTTTTAAATATTAGGTTGAAATTTTCGTCCGTTTATTTTTTATTTCATCCAAGTTTTCTCCAACGGACGGAGAGTACTCCCATTTTCCGATAGTAGAATCCCACTAAAGACGAAATGTTGAGTTTATTGAGCTAAAAAACCAATAACATTTCACAAACACAAACCAGGAAAACAAAATACTAACCGATGTCGACATGATGTTGCACTCGTAAGGATGCCATGAAACATCTCGTACACATTGGCGATGAGCACCTCGCAACTTAGCCACCACTTTTCCGGTCAGTACGTCATAAACTAAAATAATTATACTTTCCTTTTTATTATCAAAAGATTAAAAACAAAAGAAAATGCAATAGAGTTGCTAACTACTTAGTGGTAGTCCCTAGGACATTTAATAATGACGGAGCGTCTTGTAAACCCCCAAAATAACCATTCGTTTTTTAGTTTACACTGACAAAGAAGCTATGGATATGTTTTTATAGCATTATTAACTATTTACTTGCAGTTAAAAAAAAGTCGAAAGTATATCTTTTTACAATCTTACATGGACATGGCTTTAAAAAACATTTACAAATTTATTTTTTTTATTGCTTTTAAAACATTTAGGAAACCAAACAAATGCAAAATTTAGAATAAGAGTTTTGTATACAACAAGCCATAAAAAAAAAAAAAACTCATAATAAATCAAAACAGGTAAAAAGATATTTTGTTTGAATTAAATTTAAAATTGGTTTTGATTCAATTATTTTGATTAAATTATTCAGCATAAGAAACCATTCTGTTATTGTGATCTTTTACGATCTTTAATCGGGAATTTCTTTAACATTAAAGCGGCCTGTGACGATTTATTCTGTAAAACTTAAGATCATTTGAAGATTGTCTCTGAAACATCTCAAACAATCAGTTAACAAAAACAGTGACTTTGCACAACCAATGGAACAGACAAACTGAAAGTTTGATATTTATTATGTTATTGACAGCGATGATGCAACTTTAATGCTAAATCTGCAATATTATGTGCAGCCACTATCACAATACCTATTGAAAAACCCGTCCAGCTTGTCCATTCCGAACTCGAAAAATAAATTCGAATTTCGACAGGTTTTGTAACTGAAAGTTATACAAATTAAAAAAAACCGATGAAAATTTTAAAAATGAAATCGCTGATGTTTTGTTTTTAACTACACGAAGAAAAAAACAACTAATTCTGGTAATAAACCGACAGCAACCGGGGATAATTTTTGACAATTTCCGGACTCTTCCGGTTAATCAGATTGGGAATTATAAGGAATAAGAGAATAGATTTGCTACTCACTGACTACACTGCCTGTGGCGCAGCCTGTGTAAATATATCTCTAAAAAATGATAAATCGAAATTAGGAAAGTTGTCAATTAAAAAAAAAATTGAAAATAAAATTTAAAAATTTGAATTACCTGTCCAGTAGTAAAGTCAGGTGAAAACTTAGCACGCAATAAAGTGTGAAGTACTGAATGGCCTCGATAAGTCATCACAGCATCCTTGTCAAGCAAACTTTTATATCGTATTGCTGCAAGCATTAAGTAACATTAAAATCAAAAAATACAAAAAAAAACGACAGAATTTGACGACACAAAAACTTTGAAAATTGCTTATAAGAGAAAATTTTATTTTCCTATAAAAAAAAAAAAAATTGAAAAGCATTATTAATTTTTTTTCTCTTTGTTGAAAATATCAGATACCAGTAATTGTAATTAATAGTAATTACTTAATTGTATTTCTTCTGTTTATCAAATTATGTAGTGGCACAAGTGTAGCAAATCTAGTGCCTCTATTACAAAAACATCTAGTGCCTCTATTATACAAACATGGAAGCTTTGTTTAAAAATTTAACATTACAAGATACTTTGACGATGTACCAATGAGCTTACATCTTCTAGGAACGCTTTCCCATCGGTAATCCCAGCTCTGGTTAGCTACCAAACGACGAAACTCCTAAAAAAAATTTATTATCAACAAAGTAAAAAAAAGATAAAACATTAATAGCAGGTAAATAATCACTTACCCTAATCGTTTGATCCGACGAGAATCTTCTACTATCCCATAATTTAATGCTTTGATCTTTAGAGTTAGTAATAAAATGCTGACCATCTCCCTTTAAAAAATATTCAAAAACGATTGAAATTTTTTATGTGTAACAATTAATAAGCAAACAAAACGTGCCCTCAACAAAATTAACAGCATTAAAAACCTTTGCACATATATAAGTGATGCCATCAGTGTGACCTGCAAACATTCCAACCGGCTTTGGATATTCCTCACTTAGTGATCGTCGATCCCATACCTTTATAAGCAATTTAAAATGTAAATTACAAACATTAAAAAAGATTTATGTAAACATTAAAGTGTCATAAATCTTATAAGAAAATAAAACGCACTTAGGTTGTCCACTATGCAAAGATGTTTCCCAACTAATCAATTTTAAGCCCCCTAAGATAAGTCTTAACCTGTGTTCTCAAACATTAGAGCAAGTAATTGGTTCATTTAGTTTCATACAGCTCCTGAAAAATCTGTATTAATGTCAGTGATAAGAAAAAATTGAAAATTCAAACTAACCATATACTTTAAACATAAAAAATAGATTTCATAGATTTCCTACATGAATTTCGTGTATATAACTCAACATTAGGCCTATTTCCATTTATCACAGCCTAAATCTTAGCCTTAAACTTCCTACAGGTCTTTTTGGCATAGTTATAGGGCATTACATTCCTCTGTTTAATGATAGAGGCTTTCAGGGCAGTGATTGAGTAATCAAATGGATTTAAATCTGGTGAACTGGGAGACAGAAGATTGTTTTTTCAGGAGTGTAGGTATAAAAAAAATCCTAACATGTTTCTCTAGGATATTGATGTACATGTCCGTGTTTATTTTGACACCAGAGTTGATGAAGACAGGTTGTTTTTTTTTCTCTTGATAAAACAAGAAGAAGAAAAAGCGAAAACCAGTACTTAAAGTTTGTCATTTAAATTTTGAAAAATTTATAGCAAAAGTTTATTACCTTTGTTGTTCTATTGGCATACTTTCTTTAATATGGCCAAACTTCTTGAATCGAATTATAACATTGTAGACAGCCTTTTCAGCCATCTTTTATTTTGCTAAAATGTTCTTCGGTATGAAAGAAAAAGTCAATTTGAACTTTAGTTTTAGTACTCATAGTGAAAGGTCCAGGAATTTTTTTTTATTTTCATCAATTATTTACACTACAGGAATCTAAGAAAAAATCAAGTCAAATGTTGTCATTTCAAAATATTTAAAATGATGGCTTCAAAACTAGTGCTAACTTTATAGTCAAACATTATCTCCCCTAAATATCTCCAGAGTGAGATGCTGACAGGCAAGAGAACTTTTAGATTTTTTTTATAACACTTCTTTCGGATCTAACATTACTTAGATTTTTGTCCTTTTGAATCAGTGAGCAACTTTCCTCAGATGTATTCTGAGGAAAGTTGCTCACTGGACAAAAGGACAGTCAACAGCTCATAAGGCTATGGCTTTTACCAGCTTTCCATCCTAATAAAAGACACCAAATTTTAGTCTAACATATTGATTACATTTTTGAAAGATATTTATTGGGAAATATCAAAAACATCTAAATTCTGCCACTGGCTTTAATGACTACAGCCACAATCATGGTTAAGTGATTGTCCGACTTAACCCTCTTGAACATGAATAATTTACATAACATAATTACAAACATAATTTAATTGTAGATGGAAAATTTGAAATTTGTAAATTTGAAAAGATTAACTTCAGTCAGGTAAAATTATTATTTTTTTAGAAAATTTACATTATGCAGTAGTTTAACCATTAAAGGTAATTTAAACCATAAATTAAAGACCTATTCATTTTTTTTAGGAATTAGCAAGACCTTTTTTAAGGATTAGGATGAAACTTTCCATGGAAAAAAAAACAAAAAAAAAACAAACAAACAAGAGAAGTAGCATGTTATACAAATTTACACAAAATACAGTTCTAGTTGTAACTATTTAGTTTTTACCTGACTTGATAAAATTCTGATGAACATACTGTAGGTACAGGATATATAACTGTCCAAAGATTGTATTACTATGGTTAAGTAATTCCTACATAAAACATTTTTATGCGATGAAAATTTATTCTTACTAATCCACTACTTTTTACCTACCACTTTATTACAATTTTTTTATAAACTCAATACTAGTATTTTCATTACTAGTATTGAGTTTATAAAAAAATCAATCATTTTTCTATTGTATAATAAGGGTTTGCAGTATAATAAAGTCTCCCACACATTCACTGATTTTATTGTCTGGTTCAATTTAGGTGCTGGTTCAATACATAATTTTTTGTCAGCCTGGGAAGGATTTTCCCACAACATTAGATGCAGAGTATGCATTCATCCATTTTCAAAATGAAGTATTATCAATAAATGGATCTGTATAAAATGAGTCATTTAGATCATTATAAGATAATAAATTATTTTTGAATATAGAACTTAAGTCTCAACCCAACCTTCAATATCTTTAGAATCACCAACACGTTCAAAAACTTTAGTTAATATGAAAAACATTCAAAACAACCTCTTATAAAAGAAAACCCTGTAAATTCAGGTTTTAATTTTAATGATCACCCAAGAAAATCAAACAGATTCAGTAAACACATGGTCTGAAAAGTGTATGAAATTTTTTAGAGAACTTTTCTTTTGAGAAAATTTAAATTTTATTCTCAGTAAAATGATTTTTTCCTGTTTCAAAATCAAAAACTTCAAATAACATAAATTGAAAATGTCCAGTTACAGAACTCTGACTAGAAATAAAATATAAATTTAGTGAGTCAAAAATAATCTTTAGAGTTTTAGCATGCAATTTAAATTATCATATCAGTCAAATTTTCACTTAACAGCCGTCCTTTGTTAAAGTTCTTTATTAATTCACTACTCTGAGAAATGCTATCTTCCTCACATCAACAACAAGCAAATTTTACTCCATGCCCCTTATTTTGTTTAGCATGGATCGAAATATACCATTGAAATTTTAAAAAATTTTGTCCAAAAAAAAATAAGAATCCAAATAGTGTATTAATTTGTTTTAAAATATGCAGCAAAAGGAGAAATTACAGCTGATGAGCATTTCCGTTATCATCCATATGTCTTTCAGACTAAAAATCAAATAAATTTGTTTTTCACAGACTTCCCAACAAAGATTGATTCTACATGAGGGACAAAGGTCTTCTAAAAAGTCTTAAATGCTAAGGAAGAGTAATTCTATATTAAATTTAAAACCTAAAGTTGGCAGCTGTGTCATTAACACACAGTAAGTCAAAAGTTCAAACAAAACAATGATAATAAAGAATCTGAAAAAAGAATTTGATAAATCCAAATCCGAATCTGAGAAATGTAAAGAATCTGAAAAAAGAATTTGATAAATCCAAATCCGAATCTGAGAAATGTAAAGAATCTGAAAAAAGAATTTGATAAATCCAAATCCGAATCTGAGAAATGTAAAGAATCTGAAAAAAGAATTTGATAAATCCAAATCCAAATCTGAGAAATGTAAAGAATCTGAAAAAAGAATTTGATAAATCCAAATCCGAATCTGAGAAATGTAAAGAATCTGAAAAAAAATTGCAAAATAAAATCAAATTTATAATGTTAGGTGAACAAACAGTACAAACTCACTTTACAGATTCCATCATCTCCGCCTGATATTAGAATGGAAGAAGAGTCATCTGAAAACCTCACAGCATTTACATCATCATCATGAGCTTGAATCTTAATGAAAAGCAAAAAAAGATCTGTCTTTTTTACAAATTTTTTACATTGGGAAAAAATGAAATGGAAAATACAGTTCTTGTTTGAGTAAAGATGACAAGGACAAATATATTCAATATATTTATATTGAAATATTACTTTATATGTAAAATATATATTTGTAAAATGTTAACTTATGTAAAAATAAAAGCAATTGAATTGAACTCACTCTTAATATTCTGCTATCACTACTTCTATCATAAATATAAAAACACCGGTCGCTGCCACTAAAAGATTAAATGTATAAATTGATATATGAAGATAATTTGTTTATAAAGTTTTTAATCATAAACTAATAAAGAAAAAAAAAAAAAAAAAAAGAAAAAAAGAAATTCATTACCCAGCCAAAATTTCTTTGCTATCTTCAGAAAAAGAAACTGCAAATGCACAAAAGCGGCTTTCTAAAGGTCTAAATAATTGAAGCAACAAATGTTTTTTTTTCCTAATTTTTTTTTTCGTTTTTTTTTTTGTTAAACTCAATAAATTAACATTAAAAAAAATTACTTTAAATCAAGGGCCAGATGGGTTTCATGATCTCCATACACATTGCATAGATGAACTAAAAGAATGAAATATAAAGCAGATTATGTAAAGAGAATGTTCCATACAATTTCAAGGCAAAGGTGAAATAATTACATTAAATTTTTCTTTTAAACCTAGTTTCTAAAAAATATATGCACATTTGTTAACGGTTTTAAAAGTCATGACTTGCACTAACCAATCAGGTTACAAAACTGTATTAGAAATCAAGACTTCAGAGAAATATAAGTAAATACAATAGAAATCAAGGCTTCAGAGTTTTTGAAGTTGATAAATATTATCTAAAAGTAATTTTTTTTTTGCTTTTTTGTCACAAGCAACCAACACCTAAGAATATTTCTTAACATAAGTAAAGTTTGAAAAAGCAACTTTTGACAAAAGAGGAAAAAGCAGAAGAAAGCGTCTTCTGTTTATTTGGTAAGGAAATTAAACAAGACTCAATTTAATCTAAGTATAAAGTTGATTCTAAATACAAGAAGGTAGGGAGAAAGCTGTGTTGATTTAAGTTGATGATGATCAAGTTTCAAAAGGAAAAGAACAGTGGAAAGATTATAAATAAATAGCAAATAAAACTATAGTTATCAAAATTGAATTAGATTGCACCAGTGCATATAAGGTTTTATAAAAAGGTAATGTGCTTTTATTTTTGCACCATTGTATAAGGTTTTATAGAAAGAAATTCTTATATGTTACATACCATAGTCAGACCAACTTGAGTAAATTATATAGTGCTGATCAGGACTGTAAGCAGCATCAACTATACTCCAACCAACATCTTTTGCTGTGATATCATGAAACAACTTGAATTTTCCATCCGTAGTATCATATAAGCGAATATGTTGATCTAAAATTTAAACTCCAATATGAACCTAATAGTTACAACATTACAAATTGTCTTTTACAAAAATATGCATTCACCAGAAACTAGACTAAAATTTAGCTAAGTTACCTTGGCAAGCAGACATAAAAACAGTGCCATCAGAAGAATATAAACCACAAAATGCTTTTGATCTGTACTTCGCCACAATTTTGCACACATTTGGAAGAAAACTAAATTGGGAGAGATTCAAAATACTTAAGCCCTACATTTGAAAAACTTTGAGTTTAATTATCAATTGTGCTTCTAAACTTTAAAATCTTAAGCACTAAAACTCCAATAAATAAATATAAACTTAAAGTAAAACAAGATAACTTGTTTACATCCAGCTTTTGGGCCATTTATATATTATGGCATGCATAGAGGGGAAGGAGGGTTTTTTGTTTCTATCATGATTTGTTACAGGGAGTGGGGATGGATATCAAATTTTGTAATGCAACAATCTTTAGATTTATAACTTATTGCATAAAACTATAGAAACTATGAAAATGTGTTGCAATTTTAAATTTTTTGCTTTCAGATTTAAATATTAACGCCATGAAAAAAATTCTCAATGAGCAAAATAGATAACAATAACAATTAATATACTTTTACTGTTATTGTGTAATTTTAAACTAAGCTAAAGGTGAATGCACTACTTTTTAGGCATTTAATTTGTCTTTTAGAGATATCTTGATAAGCAAATTATCTGCTAAGGTATTTGAACAAAATCTTCATACATCTTTCAAAGAAACAAGAAGATTTGAAGTTAATAACTATACCCTTTAGTACAAATTGCTTGATCAGATAACTGAAAATGGCTTCTTTTTTTCAAACAACCGGTCTCTCTCTAAACACAGAAATTAGTCAGATATAAAAAAAAAGGAGTTTAATAGTAAAATATATATACAAAAGTAGCTCTATGATCCCACTTCTTACAAGTTTAAATTTCTTAAAATCACTTATTTAATAACCTCGTTTTTAGAAAACATTTGAAACGAAAATGGTTTAAAGCTACTTTCATCTCAGATATAAAATGATGTTTTCATTGGACAAAGATATTTTAGTTAGTAAGTATAAAATGTTTAAACGAACAGAGATACTTTATCTTCTTTTAAAAGAAGTTAGTAATAGTTAAAGTTATGAGGAAAACAAGAGTATAATTGAAACCAAGATTTTATCAAAATCTTGTTTCAAAGTTTTTTAAAATGTTTAACAAAATCAACAATGTCTACATAATTGAAAAATGAATAACATTTTTTGTAAAACTTAACAAATGAAAGTGTACATATAATTTATTATTTGATAAAATTATAACTTAATATTTGATACAAAAACGAATAAGTTATGTAAAATAAAGAAATAAATTATGTAAAAAAATTTCAACCCATTTAAAACAAAAACAAAAATTGAAAAAGAAAAATAGATGTTAAAATAAAAAAATGTCAACTGTTTTTGTTTTTTTTAAAAATAAAATTAACTAAAAAAATATAAGTTAAATTAGTTTAAATAAAAAAATAATGCTTAGCAAGTTCAGTATTCAATAAAACTTTAACTATTTTTTAAATTTAAATCATATGAAAACTATAACACATTTTAAATAAATTTACTTTTTCCTAAAATTCTTTTATTTTAAGGATAAAAAAACTTACAGAAAACTGAAGAACACTCCTTAAAAAATTTGGATGTCTATAAAGATGCCAAAATCTTTTCAAAAATATGAATTGGCTATCATATTTGTCATCAAAATCTGTCAAGAAATATACAATATTACAAAAGAAAATAAAATTACCTGAAAAACTCGTTGCAAAACATTACAAGGAGCTTCGACATACACACCAGAATCTTTTGAAACAATAGATTTTAATACACTCCCCTGAAAGCAGTTTGAACAAAGCTTAAATTATGATCTTATTAGACAAATCATGCAATTATTAAGCAATATACACATCTGACAACATAGAGAAACTTTAAAGCTATTGTTTAAACTCATGACCATAAATTAAAGAAAAAAGTTTTGTTATTTCTAACAAAGATTTTTTCTAACCTGATCTTTAATCACTTAATATTTTTTCCTGCTGGCTTCAAAATTTTATAGATCTGAAAGCTTAGTTAATAAGATATAACTTTCAAATAATTTTAAATAACATAAATTATTTGAAAAAACATTTATTAAATTAATTTCAGAAAATTAATGGTGAAAAATTTTGAAAATTTTACAACCTCTATTTTTTCTTAACTAATAAAAAAAATTTATTAATTATAAAGCTTTTTAATTATAACTAGTAAATAAAATTTACTTATTACAATATTTATTATTATTATAGATACTTACATCAAGAACGCTTGTATCAGGAGGACTTTCAACTAAAAATAATCAAAAGTTCAAACTGTGAAATGTAATCTACACACTTAAACAAACAAAAAAAGATTTCACTATCACACTCAGAAGATCTTTTTATCAACTTACTGAAGAAAACTCTTCTAACTACTCCTCAAAGATAATATTAATGAAGATATGTACAGAAAAAAATTGGGACTACATGATCATAAACTCCATCATATTTTTCTTTGTGTAAACAGAAACATCTCGCCTTTAATTGCATTAGCCATCTATTTGTGCTATAAAGTTCAATAAGTTCAATGAAAACCCCAATGAAAACTCAGCAATTTAATTTGTTCTTAAGTTTTAAATCTAATGCTGATCAGATGGAAGCAGAAAAAGTCTCCCAAGACCTATCAATAAGATGCCAAATTGGCTTCAAATATCTCTTCGTAATGTAAACAATTCAAGCTAATAAAGGGATTGCTTTTTGTTACATATTGTAGAATAAATATTTAATACTGAATTAATCATTAAGAATCATGAAAAAACTATGTAGTAGCCACAACCAGAACAGAGCTTAAATTCTGGGTTTTTTATTCTTAATTTTGTCATTCCAGCCCTCACCCTGAAACCCTCAGATAAATAATATACACAGGTAAACAAAATATAATTTTATATACTTTACTTTTAATTTTTTTAATATGAACAATATTTCGATGGAATCATTTCCTATTAAAATTTTCATACATTATATTGTGCAATATTTGAACAGCACAATGAAAATTCTGAAAAATATTATTACAACTCATAGATTTAATCTACCAAAAAAGCTATTATGTAAAAAGTAATTACTTAAGGAATAAAGCAAATACCCACTACAAGGGGAAGGAGATCTATTGCTTGTTTCCTTTCCTGGAATTTCTTCATCATCAGTGCTACTGCTGCCATCCTGATTTCTTAGACTTACAGCATATCCCCCAGCATAACCATCACGAATCAATCTAACTTGTCCACTAAAATCAGTCAAGAAAAAAATAGATATATTGTAAATACACAGCCCATAAAAAAAAAATTTTAGTCGCTTGTAAAATTTTCATTTTAAAAAGAAGTTTTTTAAATAAAAAACCAAATAAATTAACTTTTTTTTTCATTTATTTACAAAATTTTGAGAATTTTGTAAAAAATATATTTAGCTGTTGTCAAATATTATGTATTTTTTAATCACTAAGGTAATGGTGTTATGTTTTAACAAATTTGATATCCCCCATGTGCCTTTCATGATGCCTCTCAAAAGTTTGAGTACTGTTTTTAATGCAATAAAAGCATTAGAGTTTTTTTAATGCAATAAAGCATTCTACCAAATGTCAATTTACAACATCCTAATACTTGTTTTACACCAGTTTGATTCAAAGTAAAATATCACTTGCATAATTTTTTTTTTTTTTTTTTTTGCAATATATATAATTTTTTAAGATAAATATCTTTAAATGCAGCAAAGACAAAAGAAACAACAGGAAAACTGCATCAAGGTAGTAAAAGTGAATGTAAAACTGCTAGAATTGTTTGCTCACAATGGTCTACAAATATATCTATCATCAAGCATATTGATACAAATGAATTTGTTCTCAGCAAAGCAAAATCAGGTCAGCCATCAAATTTCAACAACTGGCTAAGAAAAAATATAATTAATCTACAGATTTCTTCTAAAAAAATTAGCAAAACATTAAACTGCTCTGAAAACAAGTGGTTATCAAATTACATTGCAAAAAACCCTTGGTCAGTAAAATAAGTGAAGTTAAACAATTGAACTACAGTAAAAGTCAAAAAAATGAACTGCAATTATTTTGGAATGAAGTAATTTCTGCAGGAATTCTGAGAAATCTAACCAATCATTTATTGCTTTTATGAGCATCTTTAACTTTTTATGTTAAACTAAGTACTACTCTTAAATGCACAAGATGTCAAATACTTTTTTTGGATAAAAATTGTTACATCACAATGTCATTAGCAACTATACTTTACATTTACTAATTGTTAGATATCTTTTAAAGAAAATATTTAAAGCATGAATAAATAAAAAAAAAAGAAAAAAAGAAAAAGAAGTCTGTGGTTTTAAGGAAAATTGAAAAATTAAAAAAGAAAAAAAAAAAAAAAAAGGAAAAGTTTACAGATTGCCAAAAAACTTTTTTATTTATATGTATCTCACTAAACACATCATATTAGAGCACACACACAGTTGTACGTATAAATCTATAAATGCATGCATGCACATACATACTAACATACATACATACATACATACATACATACATACATACATACATACATACATACATACATACATACATACATACATACATACATACATACATACATACATACATACATACATACATACATACACACATACACACATACATACAATTTTTAATCAAGTAAGTTTGACATTAAAAAAAAAGTACTGACTAACCTTCATTAAATGAAATATTAAAAAATAATAGAATATTATTGGTATGGAACTAACAGAAAAAGTCAGCAAATTTTTGAAAACTTACATAACATTTTTTGATAAAAATTTTATTTATAAATGATTTATTTGCTTACTTATTTTATATTCATTATTTGAATACTTATTTTATATTTATCATAAATATTTTAATTCAAATAATTATTTAATAGTTATTATATAATTACAGGATCTGTTTGTAATTATATAATTACAGGGTCTGTTTTTTCAAGGTGACTGACAATAACAATGCAAATCCGAGCCATTATGCCAGAACAATTGATTTAAGAAGAGAACTGAAACTAGTTGTTGACTACATTCAATTACTATATAGTCCAATTTTCTTCATCTTCAACAAACCTGATATTAAAAGAATTACTCTTCACTTTCAAAGAAACAGACTTTTTTCTTCATCCTGAAAATTGCAGCTCTGTTTTCTTTTTAGGGACGTGAGCATAGGTTAATGGCAGTTGATAAGAATTTGAAGATGCAAGAAGCAATCCTACTAATCAGCTTAAGAATAGAGTGACAGATGCAATTTCTGTTATCGTGTTTGAGTTTAAGAACTGTTAAGAAATTTTTAAACTTAAGGAAAGTAGATTTCTTCAAGCCCCTATGCAGATGATTTATCAAGTAAAGCACTGGTTAGTGAGATGAAAAATAGAGGAGTTATCCTAAACTACCCGTATCACTCCCAGATAAACAATGAAACTAATCTTAAAAGCCAGTGCAAAAGCTATCAGCCTCAAAAAATTAAATCCTTGTTAAATGCAACAGCAGGAAAGAAAACCTTAACGAACAAAAAACTGCATTTTTATATGTAAAAATTATCAATAAATACTTTTACCATTAATTTTTAACTGATTACGGAATAAACAGAGCTTTAGCAAAGAATAAGATACAGAAGTAATAGTAGTGGGTAGGTGGAGCATAAAAATGTTTATTTATCACAATAATTGTTAAAATTTGTTGTGAATTAAACACAATATTTATTTTAGGATTTTTGCTTGTAGTGTTGCCTCTTTATTAAGTTTTTTATATTTTTAAATGATTTTACCTAACATGAAATACTTAAATAGATTGTAAAAAGCTGGCAAATGAAATTTGACATGTGTTAGTTGTTAAATAACTATTAAAACTTATTAAAATTACTAGGTGTTTATTCTTGCATGCTTGCATATAGATGTATAAACAAATGGTCAATTGCTGTTTGAACTGTCTGAAGTCATAAAAAACATACCTTTGTAATAAGAATGAAAGAATGCTTGCTAAATCACTGCCAGGTTCAGTGATCTCCTCAGTACTCTCACTTGAATGTGTATCAGATGACATGTAATCTTCCATTTGCGGTGTTCTACGTCTCCTTCTTTGGAAAATCTGATTTCCCATTAAAAAATATCATTGAAAGATTTGATTTATTTTTACCTGGAAATATTTTAATTTTTACTTGCATTTGAAAACTAAAAAACTGAATTGTACATTATTAGAAATCTGCATAATTTTCAAAGAACTTGAAAACAAAAAATAATAGAGAAACTGTTTTACATTATGTATAGCTCATACATATACAAACTTATTCATTCATCTGTATGAACAACAATACAAATGCCAACATTGGACTTATTTGTTATCTCATCCAAAAATTTGAAAAAAAATTAAAAGCAATACAAAACAGTACTATTCACATTGAAAATACGTAATAATATCAGAAAACCTTAAGTATGACACCATTGATCTCCATTAGGACAATTTTAATCCATTGAGTACGATAAAAACGATAAAGTACGATAACAAAAAAAAACCCCGAATAAAAACGATAAAAATAGATAAACAAAAAAACACACGCAAAAAAAATTGATATAAAATTGAAATTGTTTGTACGATGAAACAATATCACGAATTAAATTTCCATTTAACCCCTTAACGCGCATACTCGAATTAACTCAAGCATCAACAACCTTAGTATGACTATAATAAACACCATCGAATTATTTCTAGTGATATAAAAGTCCTATTTATTTTTATTTCTTTGTTATTATTGTAAATACTGCGCAAAAATATAGTTTACTAAAAAAATCATTCAAAATAAAATTTTTTTTTTGGCCACTTTTTTAGAAAAAAAAAAAAGATCGTGAAGAAGTTAAAGTAATTTTGATGTAGCATTACACGAATTTAAATTATTAAAGCAATAAATTTCAGTTAGTAAATCGTGCAACGTAATGCCAGAAACAAGAAAAGCTGCTGTTGTTGTAAAATTGAAAAGCATTCATTTTGATGGTTAGGAGGGGTCTTGACGATTAAGTTATGATAGAAAGACTTATAACCTATAACGTTGTAAAAATGATTTTTAAGAAAAAAGTACTCAAAATCATTCGAGTAATTTTTCGGTTTTTTTAAGTTAATTCAACTTCCCTGAATTTTCGCTGTTAACTGATGAATGACACCGATCAGGGCTGTGGAGTCGGTAAGCTGCTGTTCCGACTCCTACTCCCGACTCCGACTCCGACTCCGACTCCGACTCCTTCATAAGAAACCAATTTTTAACAACAAATTTACTGTAGTAAAATGTTAACATTGGCTATTTCATCACCATGATACAAATAATCCAACCACTTAGTGCTTTAAACAGTATTTCTTAGAAAATAATTTGGAAATTATTTTCTTATAAATATTTTTCAGAATTCTGAACAAACAACTTTTTTAAACTCTTGTTATGCAATAAACTCTAATGTAGTCACTAATAAAATTATAAATTTGTCAAAATCAAGTTTGAAATATTGTCAGTTGGACAGAAAGAACTTGTTCTTCTTTAAGTTCATATTCTTGAAGAATCTTTTCCACTAAGGCCTGGAGAAATTCACTGGTTCCCCCAGTTGTTGCAAACTACAATTCCCATTATGTCTGTATATCCTGCAGCTATTAGACCATCATGGGACTTGTAGTTTTGTAACAACTGGAGGGCTAGAGGTTGATACTTGTGCTTTAGACTGACAGAACATAAAATATTTTAATGAGTAACATCTATAAAATCCATATTAAAATTATGAGACTTTGAAAGATTTTTTTTAAGCTGGAGTCGGAGTCGGTACAATTTTTCTTACTCTGACTCCGACTCCGACTCCAGCCTAAATGAACTCCGACTCCGACTCTACAATTCCAACTCCACAGCCCTGACACTGATAAACGCAACGAGTTTTCTCATGATGACCATGTTGTTACCTTTCCTACTAGTTTTAAAAGAAAGACATTCTTGCTAGTTTTAAAAGTTCTCATTACGAGACTTGTTTCTTTTTGGATAACAAAGAAAAGTAATATATTACCCTTTCCTAATTTTCTTTTCAATCTTAAATTTTTTTTTTGATGTTATGGTTGGTTAACGTAGGATCACTTCGCTTTTTAAAATGTTGTTAAATAATTTCAAAGCAAATAAAAAAAAAAAAATTAAAACCAACAAATTTACGAGAGTTGCATCTCAACTCGTCTGTGGTGATCGGAAGAAAGAATTAGTATTAAATAAGTAATAGTAAATAAATCCTAATTTTTATTGTTTTAAAGTAATAATGAAAAAGTAATAATGAAAAAGTTAAAAAATTTCAATTTGAGAACGCTGCTTTAAATGTAGACATAAAGATGATGATGCTGATCGAAGATGATGAAAATAATGATAATGCTGTTCAAAGATAAAGAAGATAAAGATGATTGATGAAAATAATCCTGACAACCTTTTTTTTTTTTGAAAGAGAGCTCAACCTTTTTCAATGAAGTTTGTTTAAAACATGGCTTTCTGAGAAGGTCTATCTTAAAACATGCCTTTCTGAGGGCTCTAAAGTAAACACAATGTCACTTACCGCACTATGATGCAATGCGCTTACAAAAAAAAAAAAAAAATCGAAAAAAATAGGAGGATGGGTTGTAAATTACGTAAAAAATAGGAGATGGGTTGTAAATTACGTAAAAAATAGGAGGATGGGTTGTAAATTACGTAAAAAATAGGAGGATGGGTTGTAAATTACGTAAAAAATAGGAGATGGGTTGTAAATTACGTAAAAAAAAACAGTTTGCGGTACAAATTGCGAAAGGGTTTAGGCACATCTGATTGTGAAAGAAAGTTTGTTTCTATTTAAATCTTTAAAAATGATTCCAAAAATACTACCAGTTTTAATTATAGTTAGATGTTATAAACCGCTAAATGCAAAAACAGAACTCTAATCCACACACAAAGCATTTTTTTAAAATCTGTTTCTTAAAAAAAAAAAAAAACTCAGTATTCTTAATGCTTTAAGGGAAAAAATTAAGGATTTACTTTGTTATGATGTAGCTTCTTTAATAAACAGGCTGTCGGCATTAGTTGGCTGTCCGCCTTGGTCGTATCACATGTTACAATTAACGCGATTCTTTATTTAAAATCTAGCTTAAAAGAACAGTTAAGACGCTTGCCGAAAAAAAAAAAGTATTCGTGAAACAAAGTTTTTCACACAAACCCAGTTTCTTTTAAAAATGAATTAGGTATTGAAGGGTAAAGATGGAAGAAAAACTTCGAAGATGTCAAAAATCAATAACAAACGATACGATAGCGATAGCGATACGAAGCGAAGTTTAATTTTTTTTCGAACTTCGGAAACCAACGTTAACTTCGTCGAAATGGAAGCAAAAATTGAAAAAGTTTTATTTAACCAATGTCATCGGATTCGGCTTCGAACATCGTCTAACTCCGCCAGAACACTTTTATCTTAGAAATTTCTGTTGATTTACGAGATGAAATGCAGTTTTCAAAATTTGTTTTCACATTTATTTTTGTAATTTTTTTTATTCCGAAATTCCGAAATAAAATCCGAAAGTGATATATACAAATAATGAAACTATCGAAAATGCCTCATCACTTTTTTCTAAGTCTAGGATTGATCCTTTGATTGATGCTTGTGATTGAAGTTTCAAATGAAAATAACTCTTTTAGTAAATATTTGAGCTGCAAAGACAATCAAATAGAAGATGAAGAACGTCAGGTAAAACGAGATAAGGCATCTAAAGTTTGCATGTGAAATTACGACAGAAATTGCAACATGATAATAAACTACAGAAAATTCCCTATATATGCCGAATTTTTTCGGATCTAAATTCAAAGAAAACTAAAGGCCATTATCTTTCATGGTCTGATATTAGAAAGTTGGTTATTAACGAATGCTTTATTCAATAAATGACATTTTAGAAAACTCGCTGAAAAGCTTATTTAAATTTAGCTGACAGGTTTTATTCAAAAATAAAACAACGACGTATCATAAAAGATATATTAAAATTTTTATGTTGACCTCTATTTGAAGCCCCCCCCCCCCCCAAAAAAAAAAAAAAAAAAAAATTTGGGCAAAAAAGTATATTATATTGCTTCGAATAAACACCCGAGGCTTTTGTTAAAATTTTAAATTTTAAAGTGGGCATCCATTCGAGGGGGACATTTATAAGAGAGAGAATTTGTTAAATTTTTACAGCTTAGTCATTTTCATGAATATCATCATATTTAATAATCATCATATCATCATCATATCATTTCATGAATGTCATTATATTTAATAATCATCATCATATTTAATAAAACTTTACATTGGATTACATCCCTAACTCCATGTCATTATTTTTATCTTCTTCAATTACGTTAGAGGAGTTAACAGCTGCGGTCTTTTCCTGATATTTCAAATGAATTTTCGAGCATTTTTTTATTACTTAAGTTTAGCGTTTGTGTTTTTATTAAAGCGTTTACGCTCCATAAAATCACAAAATCTAGTCATCTTATGTACCATCAGATGTAAATGCTAAACCACACGAATTCATTGACTTATTATTAGTCAATATTTCGTTAAATATGTCCTGCCAAAATTTAATCACCCACTTGATTATCAGCCTTGGTACTCGATTATCAGCCTTGGTCTCATAATCCAAGCATTCGTCACAGTTTGTAAATTTGGTACCCTAATATAATTGAAACATCCTATTAAAACCCTTTTGACGGATGATAGTATATGGCAATAGGAGTACATAACAATTAATTTTGAAACTCTGCATTAAATCCAAAAGACTTATTTAAGCTTATACCTTTTAAGACCTTGAGTGCTGAACTGAAATACTCGTTTTTTGAAAAAATATCATAAAATATAGGGTAAAGTAGGGTAATTTCGGCGTATTAAACTATTTTGTTGTTTATATACAATGGCTGCTTTAATAACGTTAAAAAATCATGCATATCGATGTCCTGCAGATATATCTATTAAATAATAGTTCGAAAATTGTTTCAAACTTACAAAGTTTTATGTAAAATTTGTTTTACAAAATACTCAAAAATGACGAAGTTAGCGACCTGGGACCAATCCTATAAGCAGAAAATGAGTTATTTTCGCAAAAAAATAAGATTTTTGCTTACAAAAATTAACTTTGCGTAAGAAAAATCCTGTTATTTTGCGTAAATTACGCATTTTTCAGCTTTATAGGATTGGCGCTTGGTATGGTAATTTCGGCACAATGATACGGTAAATTCGGCATACTTAAGAAAATAAAGGCGTTCGTTGAAAACGCATTAATATAATTAAAATATTATAAACAGCTATAAATCTGCATTGTATAAAGTAATTGTCTCTTAAAATGAATTTGTTACACCTGATTGGCATTTAATTAAGGGCGTTGCAATTGCAAAAAAGATCATATTTTTTGAACCACCTATTTTAGTAAAGTATGAATACATCACCCAAAACAGAAACCTTATTAGAAAAATGTGCTTCCAAAGTAAAATTGTAAATAAAATGATTACTAATTTTTATGATTTCGATGATTATTTCTAAATTTTGTTTAAATAAGAATTCATGTTTATAAGCTCATAAGTAGTTCATAAAATAATATTTTACATAACTTCAATAGTTAAACATAAAAAGATAAAATACAAAATTCAAAGAAAACTTTATAAAAAGAGATTTATTTAAGAAAGTTAAAAAACATTTTATCAATATAACTTTTTTTTTAAAGAATCTGTGTTTTATACTGCATCACAAGTAAATATTTTTTTAGCATAAACACCACATATAGCAGCACATGTTTCATGCCACCATCTACAGAATTTATGGCAAAAATATTAATTTTAAATTTGAAGAAATCGTTAAAAAACAAGAATTTTATAATAGCGTGCAAATTAATAGTTTGTTTATTTACAGCTTGAATAATCATGAATCTTTAAGAGACACCCTTTTTTGAGAAGATTTCTGATTCAGAAACGCTCTTAATGAATCTGAGTGACGCTGTATAACATCGATAGCAAAGGTTATTCGGACACCATTAAATGATGAAAAGAAATGTTGTATTTGCCATACACATTACCAAAGTCTGTACTAGTTTATACCAAAAAAACATCAGCATCATTTTCTTTAGCCAAGGGTTTCAAGCAGATAGTATCACCAAAGCACCCGACGTTATTGTTGTAATGTTTGTTTGTCGTTGTTTGACCGTCATTGTCTTTAATATGCTAATACTCTCGTGCGTGCAAAAATAAAACAGTTAAGACGCTTAGTTTCTTAAAGAAGAATTTTTTTTTATAGATGTGATACCACCAGAAATATACTAGGAAAAAGGAAACTTACCTGGCTAGATCATCTCAATACTCCTCTAGTTACACAACTTTTAAACTTTCAGAAACGGCATTAAAATCTTCGCTTCTCTTTGCGTTGATTGTCTGTAATAGCACCAATATATACTTGGAGCACTATTCAAAAAGAGACGGAAAAGGAAATAACTGTAATACTAAAGTAATCAACTTTTCAAATCAATCCTTAATGACTGTAGAATTCACCTTCAGCAGCCTTTAAAATCCAAGAGTCCGTTTGACTTACTCAAAAAACTAAGCTTATTCCGTGAAAAGTTTTAGCATTGGTGAAAAATTTTTCATTCTGGTCTTGGAAATATTATTCGAATAATGCACAGAGGTGTAAATATCCGCAAATATCAGACGAAGTTGCTTTCTCCATAAGTTAGAAATATATATTTTTTTTAATCCCAAATTTATGAAAATCTCCTATTAAATTTTGTGTCAAACCACTTCACATGTAAATAAAAGAGAGCATTTTAAAAAACCTTTTGTATATCCAGGATATATGTAGTTTTCAGAATATAAAGACTTTCTGCACGATATCTGTTCAAACAGAAGCAACCAGTAGTAGAAACTATGCACCCAAAGATAACGGAAACCGTATTTAAAATAAAACTCACTTATCTCACTTATTAGTTATCAAAATCTGAGGGAACTGAGAATTCAAATTTGTTTTAGAATAAAATTGGAAATTATTTATATCTCAAATAAAATTAAATTCGTCTTGAAACGATGCTATCGAGTAAAACGCAGATGGAAAAGTTTTTTTTCAACAAAAAAAAACCTCCTAATAGAGCCTGATCTGAGTCTGAACTATTAATAAATATTAATGTTCTAATCTTGTAAACTCATTCCCAAACCTATATTTAGAACTGCTTACTGTCATCTCTAATCTGTATCCTGAAAGATGCTAAACATCAATTTCTACATCAACCTTTTAGAGTAAGTGAACTTTTCTGAGGTCTGTTAAAGTAGAACTTTTCACAGCATAAACGTTTAAAATAACAATACTTTATGGTTGAAAAAGTCTATATTCATGCAAAATTTTTTTTATAAAAAGTAGTTTTAAAAGATTTAAACGAATACAGTTCTTTAATTGTAAGGTATCGTATAATTTTTGTTCAAGTTACGTTAACATGTATATATATATATATATATATATATATATATATATATATATATATATATATATATATATATATATATATATATATATAGATCAACCTAGAGTGGCCTTCTAAGTAGTAAAAACTTAGCTTAAAGTGGATTTTTACTTAAAGTGGACTTTTTAAAGGCCACATTTCGTTTTAGAGAAACTTTTAGGCAAAGCTATTGTTATTAAGAAGTCAATAACCAGTTTTCTAATTAGAATATGATTTATACAAAGATTGGCGGATAGTTGGTTTAGCTTTAATAACATAATTTTTAAATTCAACATTCGAATTTTTTACGATGTATATTTAGTAATTGTACGAAACAACACTTAAAGTGGATCTACATTTTGAGAAGCGTTTATGTGGATAAATTATAAAAGAATTTAATAAATTTTTTTTCTTCCATAAAACGTCATACAACTGATACTGGTAGAAATTATAAAGCTTGTTAAATCTTTATTCCTAAAGATATACGGTCAAAAATGTTATTAATGAGGTCGATAATGCATAGGTTTTTTTCAGAAAAATTTTTTTGTAAAGTTATCTACTTTTAATCAAAAGAAATAGTTAACTGAGTTTATTTAAAAGATGTTTTTCTGTGAAGAATATTTAAAACATTTTTAAACTTGTTTTTAAAACTTAACTTAGCGTGTACATATAAGTCCACTTTAAGCGCGGTTTCAAACGTTTCAATAAGTCCACTTTAAGTGAAGTTTTAAACATGTTTCAGTAAAACATAACTAAAATCTAACAAAACTAAATAATTTAAAAACGATCTTATTCGGTATTTAACATGATACCACAAAAAAGGAATATCATTTTAAATATAATTCCTCTTATTGACTTTCTATAACATAATTTCTAGGCTTTTAAAATCTAGAATTCAAAAAAAAAAGAAACAACAATGTACAGGTATCATTGACGTTGAAAACCGGAATTGTTAGTGGATCAAGATTGAAAAGCTCTAGACAGTAGAGGAAAGACTTTCGAATTTTTCCGAGCGTAACAATTAAAGAATAAAATTACGTGCGTTCGTAAAAGTAACCGAACGCAACGGTTAACGGTATCAATTAAGTTGTAATATTGAAATTCCTACTAGTAACTGATTCAATTAATTCGCAACTTCAATTAATTTGCTCGAAATTTTCGTTAAAAATTACGAAAACCATCGATCAATTTATTACCATACTACTAGAAAAGGAGAGTTCTGGGACAAATCCATTTTTGATCTCCGTTTTGTATTTTTTTGATAATTGAGGGGTGTGAAAATGTTTTGATGATTTTGGGGTGTCGGGAAAACGTTTTTTCATGACGTGATAAAGCATCATGAAAAAAAATTTAATTTTTGCAAAGGTGTTTGAATCTTGCGCGAAAAATTTCTTTTTTTTATTTGTTCTTGTTTTTGTTCTTGTTTTTCTTCAAGTTTTTGTTTGAGAATTGATTTGTAAATTCCAATTTCGTGCCATCCAACTCCTTTGCTCCTTAAATATTCAATGGGGTCAAGTGTTTTTATGCTTCTGATTTTTCCGTCCTCATTTCTCAAGATCCTTGTTTTTCCGTTCATTTTATTATGTCAAGAAAAAAAATTTTTTTTTAAAGGATGTTTGAGAATGGGTCCGAGAAGAAATCAAGATAAGATGGGCACAAATTTTCTGTCTCTTTTGAAGTATAATCCATCTTTGAGTGAGCTTCCTGTGACCCAGGGTGTTAAAAACAGTCCGTCTCCTTTGTATGTGGCAATTTTCATTCCTTTTCCATTGCTTTTGAGGTAAGCAATACCATTTCCAACAATTTTTTCGATCAAAGTGGGCGCAAGAGCTCCCAATAAAGGTAAAAGAAGAGGAAGAAACCCTCCTTCTGATTTTTTTCCATTTCCTAAAATTTTGTCGATCATATTGGAACCAAGAGAAGAGGCAACACCACCCAAAGCGGCCTTGCCAAAAACTGGGACGGCTTTAGCCGCAACCCTTCCTAAGTTGTGTTCCACTTGAGTTTTGCTCATTTTAATGGTGACCCCAACTCCTTGATGGAGAGCGTCCACAATTTTTTGATGTTGAGTTTTTGTCAGAAGCAAAACGTCGTTTCCGTGAAAATCATCTTTTGAAATCCGGATGCTGACGGGTTTTCCTTCCATCATTGATTTTTTTGTTTTTTCGATCTGTCCCTGAGACACATTTAATTTGACACGAATGTAATTGCTCATTTTTAAAATGCTGGAAAAAATTTATTTCACTTCTCGAATGTGATAACGGATCGTGATGTCCTCGCCGCGAAAGTCGATTAGATTTCCGTTTTGATCGACGATGCGTGTGGTTAACGTGGAAATTTCGGAAACATTGATATTGAGGTAAAACAAATGGGCAGGTCTTTCTATGATCTTAAAGCCAGGACCGACCGGAGGGTAAAAGGAGTAAATGCAATTTACTTGCAATCCGTTGATGTATGCTGGCTCGATGACGTTGTTGATGATTCTGATTGTGTTGACGTCCGAGATTCTGACAATGTCGTCGGACTCGTATTCGGAATTGGAGTCCAATTGTCTTTTTGTGAAGCCCAAAAGGGAGGCGATGCTGTTTTCGACGTTCAGGTCCATCAAATAATTCAATCCAAGTTTGATGGTTGATTTTAAAGTGTTTGAATTGGATCCAATTTTGATGTTTTCTGGGGAGTAGCTGATTTTATTTGCGGCAACGTAGCTTGCGCTTTGAGACGCATAATTTTTGATTGTGTTTGAGACGGTTTTTTGCAAATAATTGTTGATGTCGATGATGTCGTAGCTTCCTTTTGGAATGGCAACGTTTTCCCAATTGCCTCCGTTGTTCATGCTGTACCGGAAAGAATTGTTTTTTTCGGTGATGTTTGGAAAGCTGTTGTACGTCTCAAGACCGATAAAAGCCATCTCATATTTTTTTCCTTTTGGAAAAACGATTTTGTCCGTAAAATCTTTTGATATTATGTTGGATTTTCCATCCACTTCGATGATTATGCCTGACATTTTTTAAATGGGTGAATTTTTTTTTTACTTCGGAGAAATGTTAAATCCTCTTCGATATTTTCTCTCTTTTTTGTTTGAGGACAAATCGATAACGGCAAATCCATGAGGTTCAGACCAGCAGTCTCTGCAAAATTTTTTGAATTCTTCTTTTTTCATGTCGCTCGAAACGTGGTCTCGATAAATGTGGTCAATATTTTTTGAGTCTTGAGGAAACAAGCAAATAAAATTGGTGTTTTCTCGGATGGTTTGTCTGGGGAGCATAAAATAATTTTGAGCAAGGTAAAAGCAGTCCACGTTGGAGTGTCTTCCTCGGATGTAATATTTTTCACACTTGTTTTGTTTTATCAATTGCAAATCGTCAAAGATCATTAGATTGTTTTTTGTTGAATCGAGATCTTCAGGTTCAGATACATCGTCAGCTGTTTCAAAAAATTGACACTCCATGTCTGTTTCTTCACCACATTCTTTTGAAAGATCATCAATCACATCTTCAGAATTTAGATTTAATTTTTCCATCATTTTTTGGACATTGACATCGAACAAATCGAGGATGATCTCTTTTGGCAAATTTTTTTCGAACGAGCTTTTCAATATTTTGTACTCGGGTTGGAAAAGAGATTTTCCAAAGACTTGCAAATGGTTATAATCCAGCCATCCAGGTTTGAGCAGTAAATTGAGAAGCAAGGTTGTTTTTCCGCAACCGGACTTTCCAACGATGATTCCTCGAATGCTTCTTGGTAAAAGCTTGTTGTTGTTCCTTTTGTTTTTTCCAATATTCCATGACAAATCGGTCACTTCCATTTTTTTTGTTTAAAAAAAAATATTTTAAATAAAAAATGTATTGTGTCAAATGCAAAAGGAAAACAGAAACGATCCATTTGAGAAACGAGAGGATAAAAAACAACAGAAACATGATCAAAGGAACATGTGGTTCTTGTGGAACTACCAAATGCCAGTTTGTTTCTTCGCATGCAACAAAAGGGGGTGACTTGGTCGAATCGATCAACAATTTTTCAAAAAAAATAAAGCTTCCGTGGGCAAAATTTCCAGGAGAGATGCACATTCCAGGAATGAATTTTGCAGGGCCTGGCACAAACCTGGACAAAAGGCTCACATCAACCGACATGTATTAGGAGTGGAGCAAACCGGTGGACAGAGTGGACAATGCGGCATATCACCACGATTTGGCATATAAATATTTAAACGACGTTCAAAGCAGAAATTTGGCAGATCAAATGATGCTTGAAGAAATGAACTCCATTCCAAACCCCACTCAAAAAGAAATAAACGAAAGAAAACTTATTGCGCCCATCATCAAAGCCAAAGCCAAATTCGGATTGGGTGTCTCTGCAAAAAAAAAAAAATTCCCCTGAAATGGACGGATCAGCTTGCAGAAGAGCTTCACAAACCGGTAGTTCGCCATTTAAAAAAAAGAAAAGTGTTTGTGAACGACATCGATGAAATATGGGCTGTCGATTTGGTTGACATGCAATCGTTTTCAAAATTCAACAATGGAATAAAATATTTGCTCATGGTGATCGACGTGTTTTCAAAGTATGGATGGATCGTTCCGTTGAAAAGCAAAACGGGTCTTGAAGTGGCTGAAGCGTTGAAAAAGATTTTTGGTGAAAGAAAGTGCGTCAAAATGTGGGTGGACAAAGGAAAAGAGTTTTACAACAAGCACGTGAAAGCGTTGGGTGTTCAATTGTACTCCACTGAAAACGAGGAAAAAAGTTGCGTCGTTGAGAGATGGAACAGAACGATGAAAGAAAAAATGTTTAAATATTTTTCAGCCAACAGCACCAATAAATACATTGACGTTTTGGACGAAATGGTGAAAAATTACAACAGCACAAAGCACTCGTCCATCAAAATGACACCAATTGAAGCCAGCGATGAAAAGAATAAAAATATGGTCTGGATGAACCTGAATGGAAAGATGCCAAAAGAAAGACCAGAGCCGAAATTTTTAATGGGAGACAAAGTGAGGATCACAAAAAAGAAACCCCATTTTGAAAAAGGGTACACGCCGAGATGGACTGAGGAGGTTTTCACAGTGTCAAAAATTCAAAGAACGGATCCACCCACGTACAAGAACGGATTCACCCACGCCAACGGTGAAGACATTCAAGGCACTTTTTATGAGCAGGAGATACAAAAGACGCATCAAGAAATATTCAGGATTGAAAAAATCGTTCGCAGAACAAAAAGCAAATCACTGGTCAAATGGAAAGGATATCCAGACTCGTTTAACTCATGGGTGGACAATAATGAATTGATCCGTTTGAAAAAAATGAGTTAAAAAAATTTTCTTTTCATATAAAAAAGATGAATTTCGTGACGATTGAGAATTTTGATGACAGCAAATTGTCCGTTGGAGAGATTTATTCAGCAACCAAACCCATTCAGTTCCAAAAGATTCCGCTTTTTTATGAGTACCCATCTGGAAAAGGTCCTTTTGTTTTGAGAACACCCGTTTTGTTTTCTCTGGGTGTGTTTGAGAACAGCAATTTTGGAACGAAAGAGCTGGAGGGATATTCGATGTCCTTTCTCGGTTTCAATGAAAAAAATGGAATGAGCGAAAAAGAAAAAAAGTTCATCGAGGTGACTGAAAAAATATCAGAATTTCTTCGCGAAAAAGTCAAGGAAATGATTCCAACTTTGAAAAAAGGAGGAAGAACAAAAAAAATAATGACAGAGGATTTGTCCATTTTCAAAAACAAAGAACATAATCCAAACGCAGCACCCATTTTTTTCGGAAAATTGTTCGCAAATAAAAGTGAAAAAAACATTGAGGTTTCTTCTTTGTTTTTCAAAAAGGAGAACAAAAAGCTGGTAAAAACAGATCCTTTGGAATATGTTCGTCAAAGGTGTTTTGCCGTTGCGTCTTTGAGAATCGAAGGTGTTTTTGTTGGAGCGCAGATCGAGTCCATTCAGGTTAGGATTCCCGAAGTGGTCATCACAAAAAACGCGACTTCTGTTCAAAGCATCATGGGTGGTGATTTGGATTTGGGGGAAATTGAATCTGACGAAGAAATGTGAAAACACGAAGAAAAAAAAAAGAAAATAAAATGAGTTAAAAAAAATTTTTCTTTTCATATAAAAAATGCATACCCAACGAATGTTGCAAAACGGATGGACGCCGTTGCACGTCGCCTCTCAAAACGGTCATCTCAAAATCGTTCAATTGCTCTTGAAAAACGGAGCTGATGTCAACGCGCGAGATGAAAAAAAACAAACACCGATGCACTTAGCATCCCAAAACGATCATCTTGACGTAATGAAAATTTTACTTGAAAACGGAGCCGATGTCAACGCGCGAGATGAAAACGGATGGACGCCGTTGCACTTTGCTATTATAAAGGAGTCTGAATCAGGCGAAAAAATCTGAAAACACGAAGAAAAAAAATGAAAATAAAATGAGTTAAAACATTTTCTTTTCATATTAAAAAAATGCATGCCCCTCACAAGTTTTTTAAAAACGTCTCCTCGGCAGAAAGACATGTTGATTCGAGTTTGGAGATCTCGAAAATGTATTTGGGACACATGGATGACAGGATCAAAGAGTTGGAAAAATTTAAAGAGTCGGATCGAGCCAAAAATTTGGAAAACTTGATTGAAAGGATCAAAGAGCTTGAAAATTTGGTGGAGACAATCAAAAACTTGCAAAAAAAGACATCTCAAAATATTATTGTGACAAAAAAAGATTTGGTTCACCCAAACTGTTTCAACATAAACGGTCATCATGAGATTTTTGCTCAGAAAGACATAAAATTTGCTGCTCTTGCTCACACGTCAATATCGTTGTCTGTTGGATTGAGTTTTGAAAGAGGAATCGCAGTCGTCACTTTGATGAACAAAATAAGTGACAAATTAAACTTTAATAAAAACGATGCCATTTTTTCTGAGCCTGTGGAAGACATCGTTTTGGATATAACCAACAACAGCGGCAATGACGTCATTGTCAAAAAAGGCGAAAAGCTTTGCAAAATAAATCACATCGATTCGAATTAAAAAAAAATCTGTCTTTGTTAAAAAGATGGAGATAATGAAAGATACTGAAAAAATTTATCCAGTTCTTCCAACAGCACCATCCGATGACGCTTATCGTCTTCAAAAGATCAGTGAGATCCAAAAAGAAATGGAGGATGAAAAAGTGAAAAGAATCGCTTTGAGCAAAAAGTACCATCGAGTGGCAAAAATTATTCGTTTCGCAGACGACGGGTTGCAAACGTTGTGCATTGGTTTGGGGATTACAGGCATTGCACTTTTGTCAACCGTTGTTGCCACTCCAGTTTCGATTGCATGCGAAGGGGTTGCAATTGGATTGGGGGCTTTGTCCATTTTCGGAAATCACCAAAACAAAAAATTGATGCTGAAGGCTGAAAAGCACGAAAAAATAAAAGTTCTTTCCGAGTCAAAATTGAACACGATTAACGATCACATTTCAAAATCGCTCATGGACGGGTTTGTGAGCGATTCCGAATACGAATTGGTTCTCAGCGAGCTTCAAAAATTTAAAAACATGACCGAAAAAATCCGAACAAAAGCAAAAAGCAGCATTGACGAATTGACAAAAGAGTCGTTGATCCAAAAAGGAAGAGAAGAAGCCATTCAAGCATTTTTTTTTTTTTTTTTTTTTTTTTTTCTTTTTTTTTTTTTTTTGTTCTTTAATCTTTATAAACTCGTAATATATAATACAATCTTTACAGTTTAAGTATAGTTAAAAATCACAAGATTACGTTATAACAAATATTATATGAAATAAAACTGTAAAGTGTTAGATTACTTCAAAGAACGCGGGAAACTTGCAGAAGACCGATGGTCTTGTCATCAAGAAACCGCTTTGCGTTATTAATATTTTTGGATACTTCAATTTAAAATAAATTTATATTTAAAAAATCATGTCATCAGTTTCGACAGAATGAAAGTAAAAATGCAAAAAACAAAGAATGCAGACAAAACAAAAAAAAAAAAAAAAAAAAAGAAAAAAAAAAAAAATTTTTTTTTTTTTTTTTTTTTTTTTTTTTTTTTAATTTTTTAATTTTATTACAATACACATAAATATAAGTAGGTACACGATTTGCTAAATAGGTAATATAAAGTCGTTTTTTAATATATAGTGTTGATAAATAAAAATTTATTTATTTATTAGTGTTGATAAATAATATAATTTATTACTGTTGTTGTTGTTGTTTGTTTTTGAGTTATTTACAGTTTTTAGAGTTATTAGAGTTGATATTGGTTTCGGAACAAAGTTAGTTTTATATATAGTTTTGAATGTTTTAGGCTTAATAAAAGTTCATAAAGTTGTTAGTGTTTAAAATAAGATCTTTTAATAATGTTTTCAGAGTATTTAAGTTATTCGATTTTTCCAGTTGGGTATTTTTGGATACTAATTTGTTATATAGACAAGGACCACGGTACGAAATAGAAAAGCGCGAGAGAGTAGTTTTTTGGAAAGGTACTTTGAAGTTTCCCGTTCCTCTGGTATGGTATCTATTGTTGCTATTTTGAAAGAAATTCTTTGAAAAGTGAGAAGGAACAAGTCCAAGTTTATATTTGAGCATAAATAACAAATTTTGGAATATATTGATTTGATATACATTTAATGCTTTCAAATTTTTTAATAGTGGCTCAGCATGCGAGAGTCTATCCTTATTAAAAACTATTCTTGCAGCATGTTTTTGTTTTCGATATAGTGTGGTTAGTTTGGATCTATGTGTACTCGCCCATGCAACATTAGCATATATGTAGTAGCTTTGTATGAACGAGAAGTATAAGAACTTTAAATTATCAGGAGACAGTATAGAACTTGCTTTGTAAAGGATACCAATGTTTTTTGATATTTTAGTATTTAAAATATCTATATGTGATTTCCAAGAGATGTTCTCATCAATAAGTATCCCTAGAAATTTAGTTGCTCGGGTTCTCTCTATTTCTTTATTATCTATATTTAACGAAGGTAAATCGGAAGGTATTTTTATAAAGTTAGGATGAAAAAGAATGTATTTGGTTTTTTCTGTGTTTAGCGATAATTTGTTAGATTTTAACCAACTGTTTATTTTTTCAAGTTCAGTATTTGTAGTTTCATAAAGTTCTGTAATAGATGAGGATGCATAAAATAAATTAGTGTCGTCTGCGAACATTATGACATCCAATTTACTCGAGGCTTTAGGAAGATCGTTTATGTATATTAAAAACAAGAGAGGTGCAAGAATGGAACCTTGGGGGACACCGTATTTTATTTTGAGTAATTTTGAAGCTTTTTTTTTATGAGCAATAACGCATTGTTTTCTGTCTAGTAAAAAATTTTTGAACCAGTTTAGTGCAACACCTTTTATCCCATATTTTTCCATTTTCCTAATTAAAATAGCGTGATCTACTGTGTCAAACGCCTTAGATAAATCAACAAAGACTCCAAGGACGTATTTTTTGTTTTCAAAGGAGTTATTTATATTATTAATAAGATCTAGAATTGCGTGTTCGGTTGAATGTTGCTTTTGGAAGCCAAACTGTTTTTCATTTAGGATTTTGTTATTTGTTAGATATTTATACAGTTTATTGTATATTACTCTCTCCAAAAGTTTTGAAAATACAGGTAGAACTGAGATTGGTCTGTAGTTATTTAGTGTAAATGAATCTCCGGTTTTTAATATTGGTATTACCTTAGCTATTTTTAATTTATTCGGTACAGATCCTGTAATAATTGAAGATTTAAATATTTCATATATTGGTTGTTTTATCACTGAAAACACATTTACAACTATATAGCTACAAATGTCGTCTATCCCAGGAGCCTTATACGTCTTAAGTGAGTTTTTTGCAATTTCTAGTTCTTCATGGTTTAGTCCAGAGAAAATATTTAAACAGAGATGTTGGTTTGTGATATAGGTTTCGAAGGAGATATCAGGGCATTGAATATTTGAAGCCATGTTAGGGCCTATGTTTGCAAAAAAGCTATTAAAGTTTTCAGCGATAGAATTTTTGTCGATATATTCAGTTTCATTAACGATAATTTTATCAGGTAAATCATTTGATTTTGTATGGTTTTTACCTATTATTTCTTTCAATATGTTCCAGGTTTTTTTAATATCACCTTTGCTTTTTTGTAGTTGTTTTGAATAATATATTTTTTTAGAACTCTTTCTAATTTTTTCAAACAGATTTTTGTATTCCTTGTATGTAGTTAAGTTAGTTTCATTTCTGTTTTTTAAAAACTTGATATATAATTTTTGTTTTGTTTTTGATGATTTTCTAATCCCGTTGGTTATCCATGGGCAGTTTAAATGTTTTAACTTTATTTCTTTCTCTTCAACAGGGAAATGTTTATTGTAGTGGTCTAGAAAAATATTAATAAACAAATTGTATGCGGAGTTTGTGTGTCCAAGGTTACATTCTTGATATACTCCATCCCAATTTACTATAGATAGCGAGTCTTTAAAATTTTTGATAGAGATTTGATTGATTTTTCTTTTATAAATTTTGGTTTTGGTATTGTTAAAGGTTTTTAGATCTTGAGATAATGAAAAATAAATAGGAAAATGATCTGATATATCGGTTTTGATAATTCCTGCTTTTAAAGAGGTTTCTAGAAATGTATTTGTTAATATATTGTCTATAGCAGAAACGGAGGTTGGGGTTACTCGGGTAGGTTTGTTGATGATTGGGAGGATACACAATTGAAACAGATTATCAAAAAAGAGTTTAGTATCAGCGTTTTCTTTGTAGTTTAAACTGTTAATATTTAAATCCCCTATAAAGAAAATATTTTTTCCCTTATCATTTATTTTGAGAAAGATTTCATTAAAAAAATTTGTAAATTTATTTATATCACCTTCTGGAGGTCTATAGCAAGTGGAAATTATAATACTTTTTGATTTATTACCCGTTATCTCAATAGTAAAGACTTCACTATCAGTATCAGAGATAGAGAGGTCTTGTCTTACTTTAAACACTTGATTATTTCGGATATACGTTGCGATCCCTCCTCCCCTTTTATTTGTTTTTCTTTCAAAAGATATTAGTTTATAATTTGGAATTTGAAAATTTGTGTTCGTTTGAAGTAATTCATCAGAACACCACGTTTCGGTTATGCAAATCATACTAAATGAGTAATTGCAATCTATTAGAAAGTGTTTTAGTTTATCAAAATTTTTATTTATACTTCTTATATTTATGTGTATTGCAGTAAAACTATTTTTTAAAGTTTCGAGTTCAATTTTAAAAGTTTCAGTTTCAAAATATTTCGAATCAAAATTATTTCTGTGAAAAATTTGCGCATCAGAGTCGTAAAAATCGTTTAGTAAAATATTATTAGCAGTTTCGAAGGCATTGAAACGCAGCGTTTCAAAATCTATTGTTTTGTTTATGTTTGCGTCAGTCATAGCGTAAAGTGCGATAAATCAAAACGTGCTAGCATATAATAAAAAATGTACAGAACTATTTCACATATCTCGATTAAGTACTTTTTTAAAATTAAAGTTATTTACGAAAATCTCTGACGAATATTTTATCATATTTGATTATAGCAAATTTACCTTCCTTTCGGAATCTTTTAACATCTTCCCATAGCTTTTTTCTTATTTCCATCGTTTCGTTCGCGTAGTCTTCATTAATGAATATTCCGGTTCCTTTGAGTTTTTTTGATAGCGTTAAGATTTTATTTTTATTTTGGAAGTCTAGTAGTTTAATTATTATAGTTCTTGGAGAGTTATCTTCATTTATTTTTCCAATGCGGTGAGCTCTTTCAATTATTACGTCTTCAGAGATTTCCAGTTTATTTCTAAATAGATCTTTAACTTTCTTTGTACAGTCATTCCAAGATTCCATGGGCAGCTCAGATAAGCCATCAATCCTTAGGTTATTACGGCGTGAACGATTTTCAAGGTCAATATTTTTTTTTTTAAATTGTTAATTTCGCTAGCCATCAGACTGTTTGTTTCCGATAATTTTTTTAAGAAATTTTCTTCCTGAAAGTTGATGCTTTCCTTTATATCGTTGATGTCTTTTTCAATTATTTTAACATTCGATTTGCTTTTATTAAATTCGTTTTCAAGTTTGTCAAGCCGATCTGTTAATATTTTTAGATTTGCACTTATGATATCGCTAAATATCTTTTCCTGTTTTTTTAAAAGGTTGATAGTTTCACTAAGAATACCTTTTTTTTGTTCTTCCAGTTTGTTGGTTATTAGTTTTTCAATATTTTTCATTGTAACTTCCATATTGAAAATTTTTTCAAAAAAAAAAACAATCTTTACAAAAAGTGAACGCAAACGTAAACGCAAACTCGTTTTTGTTTAAGTTTTTTTCTTCGTATTTTAAAAAATGGAATTCTTTAAAATACAAGACCCGAAAAAGAGAGATGAGATTGTGAAAAATTACATGGCTAACAGGGAGAAGCTTTACAATGAGAGCATCAACCGGAACGTTTCAGATGCGAATTATCAGACTGATCTGTCCAAGTTTTTTAAGCCACTCATCGAGAGCAACGAAAAAGTGAAAAACGAGCTGAAAAGCGTCGCATACAGAGAGGATGACAGAAGTCCACTGGCTTTGACTTATCCAGAAAGCGACTCGTCTTTTGAAAGTTCGAAAAGTGTTGAAAAAACAATTGGAAAAATGAATGTTGGAAATACAGCATTGGAATATTTGTCAAAATACGCTGCCAAAAAATTTTCTGCAGACAGAGTTTTTGGAATTCACGCAAAAGAACGAGGAAAAATGTTTATTGGGAACAAAGAAATTACCATCGATGAAAACGACGTCATTATTGATGGAGAAAAGTTCGAGGGGACTTTAGGTTTTTGGGAGTTGATCACAAGATCAAGACCTGATATGACAAAGGTGACAGACGAGGACTTGAAAAATTATGAAAAAATACTTGTCGAAACGCATGCAATGGAAAGAGAATGGAAACCAACCGTACCAAAAGCTTCGAGAAGCGAAAAGTGGGAAACAATTGTTTCAAAAATTTGGGAAAAAAATTACACAAAAACGAGGGGAAAAAAAGGTCACGGAGTGATCATTCTTCCGAGCGATTCAAATGCTCTTGTGCAACGACTCAGTTTGAGCATCGCCGGAGGAGGAGGAGGGATCGTTGACACGTTTAAAAATTTTTTGAGGAGAATGATCGCTTCAAACGCATCAAAGTCATCTCTTCATTTATTGAGGTAAGCAGCAGCAAGCGAAATTGGAAGAGAAGCGATCACCGCCGCCAGATCTGCCGGAAAAGAATTGGCCTCTTCGGCCATATCCACCGCCAGAGACGTTGCCATCGACAAAGGAAAAAAAGCGATTGAAAAAGTTTACGCCAAGACAGGAACGCCAAACCCAAGCATGATTTTAAACGATGTGGCAAAGCAATATGAGTCTGTTAATCCGATGGAAGAGCTGCACAAAAAAATGTTTGGTTCGTCCATTAAAAAGAAAATGACAAAAAAGAACGCAGCAAGAATCCAAGATCTGGTCAAAATGGGGAGAGGGATTTTGATTGCGTGATTTGATAATTTGACATAAATTTTTTTTTTCTCATTTTAAAAAAATGATTAACACCGACAGATTAATAGTTGACGAAAAGCCTCACTCCGACACAGGCATTGAAAAAGTTGATTTTTTCGAGTACCTTCCAACAAACTTCGATTTGAATTCTTCAGGATCGATCGTTTTTGAGATTGATTGTCAGTCTGTGCTGACACTTCCGTTTGAGGCTTACATCCTCGTCGAAGGGGTTCTGAAAAAAAATGACGGAACCCTTTACACAGCAGCAGACAACACTGCTCTGGTGAACAACGCCATCATGTATTTGTTCAGTGACATCACTTATGACTTATCAGGACAGCAAGTGGAAAGAGTCATGTATCCAGGTCAGGGAACAACCATGCTTGGATTGTTGAAATATCCTTTCGGTTTTCAGCTTGCCGATGGTTTGAAGCAAATGTGGTATAAAGACACCTCAAACGCGACTGGAAGCACGGGGTTCAATGTCAGGCGAGACCACTTGTTTGCAGACACCACATCCATTGGTGCATTTTCGTTCAGGATCCCTTTAAAGCACATTTTTGGTTTTTGCGAAACTTACGACAAAGTCGTTTACGGATTCAGACACACGATCACCTTTACAAAAAAAGAATACGATGACGCCATTTACAGAGCCGGAGCTGTTACTGCAGGAATGATCGACATCAAAAAATTTCAACTTTTCATGCCAAGGATTGAGCTGGATGTTTTGAAAAAATCCGAATTTGTGAACATGATGGCAAAGAAAATCTCAGTTCCAGTAGCTTACAAAGCAAACAAAGTCGAAAGGCAAATCATTCCAGCGGGTCTCACAGAATTCACTTGGACCCTTGGAAGGATCACGGACAAAAGCGTTCCGAGATATATCGTGTTTGGTCTTCAGACAAACAAAGGTTCCAGTCAAACCGCAAATCCAGCCGTGTTCGATCATTGTGACGTCAGCAATTTTTTCGTGACCGTCAATGGGATAAAATATCCAAATTACAATTACGACTTGAATTTTGGAGAAAAGAAAATAACCATGGCCCATTCCGATGCGTTCACTTTTGACGAAAAATATTATGGCACAAACGAGCTTGTTTGCCAATCAGGCTTGTCTCTGCTTGAATACAAAAATTTGTTTCCGTTGTTTTTTGTCGATATCAGCAAGCAAAAGGAAAGAGTTGTTTCCGAAACGGCTGAATTGGTTGTCAACCTAAAATTCAGAACGGCTGTTCCAGACAACACCGTTATTTTTGCAGTGATCATTTCAGACAAATTGATCCAATTTTCTTCAGACGGAAACAACATGAATGCTGTTTATTAGGGATTCTTGACAAAAAATTGATTTAAAAAAAAAATTTTTCTTTTCAAAATAAAACATGAGACTGACAAAAAATTATCTGAAAAATTTGCTGAGAGAAAATGGTGTGACAAAAACCTCAAACAATTTGTTGACTTTGATGATGATTGCGGTTGAAAACAATCTCGTAAGCAAAGATTCGCTTTTGGAAGGTGCAAAAGAATGCAGACAAGTGGGTCGACCGAAAAAAGAAAATGTGAAAACGGAAAATGTGAAAAAACCGATCGACCCAAAATACGAGAGGCTTGGTTCGATTCGAAAAAAACCTGTGTCTGTGAAAACGACCAACATCGAAACAGGGGATGTGGTTGAATACGGATCCCTTTACGAAGCGATGAAAAAGACGGGTCATGGCTGGAGATATTTGGAGCGTCGTGATGGAAAAGTGGATAATGGAATCAAGATTGAGATCTTCAATTCTGAAAAACTCGAAAACAGAAAAAAAACTCCAAGTCCGAAAAAATGAAAAGTCCGAAAAAAAAATTTTCAATTCTCGGAAAAAAAGAATTGAAAAAACCGGCACCGAAAAAACATGCAATCCTGAAAAAACCGGCACCGAAAAACCGAAAAAATTTTTCTTGGCGTATTAAAAATGGAAAGCAAAATGAGAAAAATCGACAAAACCAAAAAAATTGAATTTGAGTTAAATAATTTTCTTGGCAATAAAAAAATGGAAAACAAAACTGTCAAAGAATTGCGAGAAATCGCCAAAGCTCAAAAATTGAAAAATTATTCAAAGATGCGAAAGGATGATCTCATTGAAGCAATAAAAAACGCGAGACCTGTCATTGCTCCTCGTCCTGATCTTAGTTCGATTGCCCCACGTCAAACTTTTCAAAAGCCTGTCATCGCTCCGAAACCAGCTCTTCCTCAAAAACCAGCTCTTCCTCCAAAGCCGTCATCACAATATATCTTTGACACCCCTGTTCCAGATTCGTCTCCTGTGATGACTCCTGGAGTTTTTTCAAGATTTACGACGTCTGTGACAAATGCGGTCGTCAACAGTTTCAACAGCTTGCTTGAGTTTGTTGATCCTTACGTTCCAGAGACGGTGAAGAGAACAATGAGAAATGTGGGGAACGAAGTGAAAAAAAAAGTAGACTCACTCAAATCAACGGCCCTCAAATCAATTGTGCGCAATGCAGTTTACAAACCCCTCATTCATTTTTAATTGACAAATCACGCACTGAAATATGTTGCAAAACAATTTTCGCATCAAGTCAAAGGAAACCAAAAGGATGCTTCTGCCTTTTTAGATTTGGCCAAAGACGGAGTGATAAAGATTCTTCAAGAGAATAAAAACAAAAAAGCGAGCCTTGTTTTGACAATCGATATGGAGAGCGTCAGCCTTACTACGGGAGAGGAGGTGCATCGAATCGTGCCTTTTTTGTCAAAAGCTGGGATTATTTTGGAGTCGACGGATTTGGGAGAATTTTACGAAAAAGCAAAAGATGAGATCCTGGAAAACATGGAAAAATACAACAAAATGGGTTCGAATTGCACAGTGTCCGCCATCTTGAAAATGGACATTAATTTAATTGATTACAAACCCATCGGTGGCCGGTCGTACATCCCTCTCGACGACTTTTTGGCAAGCAAAAAATCAATCATCAACATGGAGAACAAAGACAACGAATGTTTCAAGTGGAGCGTAACCAGAGCGTTGAACATGAAAGAAAAACATGGAGAAAGGATTGACAAAGACTTGATTGAAAAATCAAAAAAAATAAATTGGGAAGGGATTGAATTTCCTGTCAAACTCGATCAAATCAAAAAATTTGAAAAAAACAATCCAGACATCAGCGTCAACGTTTTCGGATATGAAAAAAAATCCATACACCCTTTGCGAATATCGAAATGCTTGAACAGAAAGCATGAAATAGATTTGCTGCTTGTTTCAGACGGAAAAACAAATCATTATTGTCTGATCAAAAATCTGAGTCGACTCATTTCATCCCAAGCATCCAACAGAAACGGAAAAAAATATTTTTGCAGAAATTGCTTGCAGGGGATGAACAGCGAGGAAGCTCTTTCAAAACATTCGTTTTAAGGCAGAGAGCACAGCGCGACACGAATGGATCTTCCTCCAAAAAATTCGTTCATGAAATTTGAGCACATAGAAAGGTTGATGAGGGTTCCATTCATCGTTTACGCGGATTTTGAAAGCTTTGTCAAACCGATGGACTCGTACGAACAAAACCCAGACCAGTCGTACACCAAAAAGTTTCAAAGTCACGTTCCGAGCTCATTTGCCTTTCACATCAAATGTTTTGACGAAACAGTTTACAGCAGTGTTCCAACAATATCTGTGTCGGAAAGCGAGGATGAGGACATTGGAGAATATTTTGTCTGCGAGTTGGAAAAAGAAATAAAAGAAATTTTTGGAAAAAACTTGAAAAAAAATATGGTCTTTACAAAGGAGGATGAAAATAATTTCAAATCTGCAACAGTTTGCCACATTTGCGAAGAAAAAATTCTCGATGCAGAAAAGGTGCGTGATCACTGCCATTTTACTGGAAAATATCGAGGAGCGGCCCACAACAAATGCAATTTAAAATACAAAGTCCCAAAATTTGTTCCTGTCGTTTTTCACAATCTGTCAGGCTACGACAGCCATTTGTTTATCAAAAAATTGGGAGGAGAAATAACCTGCATCCCATGCAACGAGGAAAAATACATCAGCTTCTCGAAAAAAATCAAAGTGGGAGATTACATTGGGAAAGACGGAAAAACAAAAGAAAAAAAAATTGAATTAAGATTCATCGACAGTTTTAAATTCATGGCCTTCAGCTTGGACAGTTTGTCAAAAAATTTAAAGCCGGAAGAGTTCAAAAACTTCGCAAAATATTTTAAAGGAGAAAAATTCGATTTGCTTCGAAAAAAAGGTGTGTACCCTTACGATTGGATGGATGGATTCGAAAAATTTCATGAAACGCAATTGCCTCCAAAAAAAGACTTTGACTCAAAACTCAACCACAAGGAAATAAGCGACGAAGATTACGCGCATGCGCAGAAGGTTTGGAACGTGTTTCAATGCAAAACGTTCAGAGATTATCACGATTTGTACAACGTGTCGGACGTTTTAATTCTGGCTGACGTCTTTGAAAATTTCAGGGACGTTTGCATAAAATATTACAAGCTCGATCCAGCCTGGTATTACACGTCTCCCGGGTTGGCTTGGGACGCTTGTTTGAAACTGACAAAAATAATATTGGAATTGTTAAGCGACCCTGACATGCTTCAAATGATCCAAAAAGGAACCCGTGGAGGTATAAGCATGATCTCCAACCGGCATGGAAAATCAAACAACAAATACATGGGCGACACGTACGATCCAAGCCAACCATCAAAATTCGTTCAATACCAGGACGCCAACAATTTGTATGGCTGGGCCATGTGCAAACCTCTTCCCGTTGGAGGATTCGAATGGATGACAGAAGACGAACTGTCCAATTGGAGAACGATTCCGTGCATTTTGGAGGTTGATTTGGATTATCCTGAAAGCCTTCACGATGAACACAACGATTATCCGTTGGCCCCAGAGAGAATGAAAATTGGAAAAGTGGATAAACTCGTTCCAAATTTAAACGACAAAAAGAATTATGTCCTTCACTGTGAAAACCTGAAATTGTATGAACGATTGGGAATGAAAATCTCAAAGGTGCACAGAGGAATAAAATTTGAGCAACGTGATTGGATGAAACCGTACATCGACCTCAACACACAATTGAGAACAAAAGCCACCAGCGAGTTTGAGAAAGAATTTTTCAAGCTGATGAACAACTCGGTGTTTGGAAAAACCATGGAGAACATTGAAAAAAGAGTGGACGTGGTGACAGAAAAGGAAAAGGCAATAAAATTGTCGGGCAAACCAAATTACGACCGACACACGATTTTCGACGAAAACTTGATTGCCGTTCACATGAAAAGGACAAAAATTTTTTACAAACCAATTTATTTGGGGATGTCCATTTTGGATTTGAGCAAAACCTTAATGTTCGAGTTCCACTACGATTATATCAAAAAAAAAATATCCTGGTGACAAAGCCAAGCTGCTGATGACAGACACGGACTCGCTGGTTTATGAAATAAAAACAGACGATTTTTACAAAGACATTGCTGATGATGTACTTGAAAAATTTGACACGAGCGATTTTCCAAAAGACCATCCTGCCATTCAAAGCGCCGGGTTCAAAGTAGGTGAAAACAAAAAGGTTATTGGAAAGTTCAAAGACGAAACTGGAGGAAAACAGATTGAAGAGTTTGTCGGTCTCAGGTCAAAACTTTACTCTTACAAAATACATCAAGAAAAACAAGAAAAAAAATGCAAAAAATGCAAGGGGGTGAAAGCATATGTCGTCGAAAAATACATCACCCACGACGATTACAAAAAATGCCTCGAAACCAAAAAAGAAAAGTTAAACAAAATGAATGTCATCCGATCTCATTTGCATGACGTTTACACGGAGGAAATCAACAAAACCTCTCTCAGCTCCGACGATGACAAAAGAGTCATTTTGGAAGATGGAATTCACACGTTGGCTTATGGTCATTACAAATTAAAAGAAAAGGAACAAAAGGTAAGTGACAAAAATGAGGAAGCAAATTAAAAAAAGAAAAAAATGAACAAAATAAAAAAATGAACAAAATGATCAATGTGGAAAGAATTTTTTTGCCTAACGAGGCTTTGACCAATTTTCAATTGATGGAGGCAGCAAAAAAACTAAAAATAAAAAATTTTCGCGGGGTTTTTGTCAGAGACATATTGCCAAAAAAACCGAGAAAAAAAGAATGCGGGATTATCAACACGGGGGATTCGAGCACCGGAGGGTTTGATTGGGTGTGTTGGTTCAAAGACGGAGACGCAAAGTTCAGCTTTGACTCTTACGCTCAACCCCCTCTCGTCGAGCTCGTCGATTATTTGAAAAGCCCAGTCTTTTACAACAGCGAAAGGGTTCAATTTGGAAACACGTCTTATTGCGGTCACTTGTGTCTTTACGTCTTGAAAAAATGTGAAGAGGGAAACAGCTTTCAAGACGTTGTCAACACCCTTTGGTGATCACGTGCGAATTAAAAAAAATTTTCACCCTTTTAAACAATGATTGACAAATTCAACAGAAACGAGTTCAGCGCTTATTTAGAAAATCTTACAGCAGACTCAACAAGCAACGTTTATATCAAAACGGATGGATCCAGCACCATCACTTCAGACATTGATTTTAACTCTCAAAAAATCATCAACCTGGCAGAACCAACCAACTCGCACGACGCCGCCACAAAAAATTACGTGGACACGCATTCGACAGGAGGAGGAGGAACTTCAGTTGGCACAGCGGACTTGGATTTGAATTCGCATAAACTGATCAATGTGCTCGACCCTTCAAACGCGCAAGACGCCGCAACAAAAAGTTACGCAGACGTTTTGTTGCAAAAATCCAACTTTTTAGGGCTTGTTCCCAATTCAGGATTTTCGTCCTTGGGATTAAAATCGCAAACAATAGCATCAGCCGCCACGACAACAGTTTTCACTTACTCGGACGGACCTGGAATTCTGAGAAGGTTGTGGTTGGCTCTCAGTGGAACTTTTCCTGGAAATGTTTTCATTCGAATATTTACAGATGGTGAGATTAACGTTGGAAATTATTCAGAAACCACAGAAGGAATAGGAGTGGACAACACTGGACTTGCTTGCGACTTGCTTTTTTCACCCATCGGAGGACCTTTTTACGTGAATTCTTTGCAAGGATGCAACGTTTTGAGCAACACTTCGTTGGGAGGATATTTTACTCTTGACATGCCGTTCAGGACAAACATCAGCATCCAATTGGTCAACAAAAATACCTCCACAATCACTTACTGGATTCAGCCGTTCATTTCCACTCTTGACTCCATTCCTGCCTCCATCCCTCTTTTCAAACTTTACTGCAAGACCTTCAGATATTTAAACACCACTTACGGAAACGTTTATGTTTTGTTTGACACAAATGGAAAAGGAAATGGAGTTTTTCTAAAATACATCAGGATGCACATCATCGGCGCTTCTGGAAGCTGGTGGGAATCGAGAGTCAGAATGTACGACGGCAATTTGCCTCCTGGAAACGGAACCGTTCTCAGTCCTTGGACACCATACAACACCAACAATTACACCACTTTTTCTGGATATGACGGTAACAGCAAATGCATCTTTTCCTCGTCTGGATTGGAAGATTTTTATTTGTCTTCTTGGAACGGATCAAACGTATCCTCATTCAACAACACATCGACTGGACTTCTGTTACAATCCAGCTCCACCATCGGATCCACCACCACCATCTCCTTTTACAGAAATTTTGCAAATGCAGACTCCATGCCCAGCGTCGCAGCCGGAAGAAGGCTCGTCGTCACTCTCAACTCCGGCGACGCTCAAGTCGGTCAATCCGGAAGCTTTAACCTTCTTCTCGGACAAGCATATTATTACGCATAACTTCGCGCAAGATTCAAACACCTTTGCAAAAATTAAATTTTTTTTCATGATGCTTTATCACGTCATGAAAAAACGTTTTCCCGACACCCCAAAATCATCAAAACATTTTCACACCCCTCAATTATCAAAAAAATACAAAACGGAGATCAAAACATTTTCACACCCCTCAATTATCAAAAAAATACAAAACGGAGATCAAAAATGGGTTTGTCCCAGAACTCTCCTTTTCTAGTAGTTACCATACTTTCCTGTTAAATTGTCATAAAATTTCGAAACTGACTGTTCTTACAATAACTACTATCGAAGACTTTTCTAGAAACTCATTCATTACTAAAGTACTATTAAAGAATATTATACACATACATTAGAATAGTTTCATTTTTATTGAAGTTGTCATAAAAATGTTTCGAATTTTAAATTATGTAAAAAATGTTAAACTTGTTTGTACATGTATCTTCTAACAACAACCACAACTTGTCATTTAACTGCCTTGGGTAAGTCGTATCTGTTCAGTTTTTTCCTGCCTGGTGTTCTGACATGCTCCTCTGTTGCTGAGTACTGAGACTGAAAGGTGTTTTGAGTAGCAATCTGAATCCAAGACCTCAGTGTTTTCTTTCTCTTACGAGTCATTAATTGGAACCTGACCACCCTCTCTGACCTCACCAAACCATCGCCATTTGGAGAAATTTGACAAGTTAATGACACCAGGACTGCAGAAATGTAGTTCAAAAAAATGTAGGTAAGTTTCGTAACTAAGGAATATTACGTTTACGAAACGCAAATAATGATTAAAATACATATAATCATGGACCTATAAAGGTGAGTTTCCACTCATCCGTTTTAGCTACAGGAAAGGGAAAGGGATGGGAAAAATAATCACGTAAGCATGCGCAGTGAGTAGTTTTCAAAATTAAATTACAAACTGCGCATGCTTACGTGATTAATTCTCCCATCCCTTTCCTTTCCCGAAGCTAAAACGGATGAGTGGAAACTCATCTTAAGAGATGGACGTGCAACCTATTGTTTTTTTTTGCGGACCATGATCGTTGCGCATTATTACAAATCTTTTGTTTTAAACAATAGAAATTAAATTATATTAAAGTCTGTCGGATTCGTCGAAAATCTTTGGTCTTGTCTAACCAGTCACATCAACTTTCTTTTAGTTATTCAAGATAACAGCAATAGAATCAGTTTGCAAGCTTAAGTTTACATAGCTAAATATTCTTGATATTTTAAGAAATAACACTGATGATACAGAAATTGAGATCATTTACTTAACTACTTTAGTACATGTATAACTAGAGATATAATGAATAATACAAAATATCAACTTGTTTTGTAGCTACCTAAAGCATATTGGTTTCATGTCCAGGGAACTACTCCATCTACTTTATTGCTAAAGACTTCTCGATTATGAATATTATAAAATTTTCTATTTTTATGTTTAACAACAGAAATATATACAGTTAAGGATAAATATCTTATAAATAAAATGAATGTAAACAGAATAAAGAAAAAAAATAATTTGTCACAGTTTTAAAGAATTTAGCAAAGCCAATTTATGGCAAACCACAAGAATAACTAAGTATTTAATTTTAACATAACATGATTTACCAGCTATATATAAACTAAGTTTTATTTGACAAAAACAAATGGGTTATTATGTGCCTTTTATGACAAATGAAATAATATATGAAATATGAAAAACGAATACATGAAATACCTGGCCGCATTTTGCAAGATAATTATAAACTTGAGAAACTTTTTAAAAGGTTTTGCATTATCAAATGAATTATGAAAAATCCCATTATAAAATACACCTACTAAAAAATAATGCACAGTGGAATATATATTATGGAGCTTATAGAGCAGTCGAGGCAAAAAAATGGCGACATATCGGAAAAAAATACTCAAAAAATCAATGATATATTTTATTTACTAGATGTCTAACTTCGAGCCGAAAAGTGAAGCCGTGGAATCCATTTCTAATTCGGGCAAAAAGCTTATCTACCTACATGACATTTTAAAAGTTAACATTAAAATAGTGATTTCATGAGCTGCGTATGGTTGTTCTAATAGACACATGAAAGGAAGTAACATTTTTTCACAGATTTCCAATTCTTAACTAAGAGTTTTGCAAAAAGTGGACAATCGCATTAAAAGTTTACTAGATTAAAGCACTCGGTTCTTTGCAGCAACTATTTTTTACTTATTTAAGTCATTATTAAAACGATTTTTTGAAATATCTTTAATTTATTGAGAAATTTAGATGCTCTCAGCATTCATTTTTACTTTTACTTCGCACATCGGATATAGCTCTTGCCCTTATTACAAATAGCGGACTAAATTTGTAAACAAAAAAAGCGGCTTCACTTTTCGTCTAATAAAATCCCGCAAGTTAGACATCTAGTATATTGATGGCTCCGCGCAAAATCGGACTATCTGCAATCTCCGCCCAAAACAAAATTGGACTATCTGCATTTTCCGCCAGCTTTATTTTTGAACTATCTGCATTCTCTGGGCGTTCAAAGTTTTTATTGCATGAAATTATGCGCCTTGTCAAAATGTGATCTCACTACAAATGGCAGATCTGATGATAAAAGTTGTTAATAAGAAGACAGTAATTGCATTATTTTCCATCTATTCCTGAGATATAAATCTGTTTAAGTTTTAACACAAAGTTCCACTTGCCACATTTGATTTTGTTTAAAAGTAATTATTTTAAATAGTTATATGACATATGGTATGTTAATGAAAATGAAAAATTTACAATATTTTTAGAACATCATTTTAGCAGCTAAAATAAGAACAGTCTGCATCTATTTAATCTCAATTCTCAACTTAGTAAGCGTATACACATCATGAATTGATCAAAGTGTAGCTGATCGCAAAACCAATTGCATGTATTCAAATTTAATTTGAAATTAAAATGCTACTGGATTAAGAAAACGTTTTACAGTTTTACGAGGCTTATTCGAAACATTGTTTGGTGTTTTTCAAGTTTGTCTATTTTCAACAGAAAAAAAAAGTAGTGTTGCTGTGTTATCTATATTATATAGGTATACTATATAGCATATAGAAGTCAGTCATGTTTTGGTTAAATGTGAAAATAACAAGTTGGTTTGTTTAGCTTCAAAAATCAATTAATTCAAGTGTATTATTACTATCGTCAAATAAAATATGTTAGATCTTAAAAATATGTTAGGGCTACAAAGTTATAGATGTTTTTAGATAAGTTGTGTTTGTATGTTAAATTATAATTTCTAAAGTTATAAATTACCTAAATGTGACTATAATTTAAATTCAAGTAATTAATATTGTCTATTACAAATGTGATGATTTATTATATTGGATATACTATAAAAGTAATAAAAGCCTGTTATTCAGATCAATGTGCAAGTTAAGGATATGTTTATTTAAAACAGCAGTTTTTTGTTATTTTGTAATTATTCTTTTATAGAAAAAATACAGCTATTTTTGATAGTATCATGGTTATTACTATCGTAGTAAAAAAATTATAACCCTTTCTTATATATCATTACATCCCAAAGTCTTGGATATATAAAAATTATCAAATATAATTGGACCAAAATTATTTGATCATCACTGCAGTTGAGGTGACATCTGGTTAAACCAATGTTTAATGGTTTAGAGCTTAAATCCAACTGAACCTTAGGTTCAGTTTGATTTTGATCCTAATTATTGATAAACCAAATTTAAGAAAAGTTGGAAACCATAATTTTTAATACTCATGCATGAGTTTTTAACTAGTTTGTCATCCTTTGAAACGCCTAACAAAAAAGAATGGTTTTAAGTAGACAACAAAGAAAACTCCAAATAGTTTGATTAATGAACAAAAATAGGTTAATAACAATAATTTGTATATATATATATATATTTGTATATATATATATATATATATATATTATTTATATCCTAGGGTTTTAGAGCATGGTGGCCTTATATACCAAGATATAAATAGTATTACTATAAATGCAGTAAAGATTAAGAGAAAACCTATACATGAACATAAAATAGTTTACAGCATACAACTGACTGTATATCTGACCGTGGAATGCTTGAAACCTATATGAAATCATTAAAAAATTAAAAAACACAATCAAACTTTTGTGTACCTAAAATATATAACTAGATCCCAATTTTCAAAAACTTACAATTGGCTGGGCAATACAGGTAGTTGAAAACTGAAAACCTTTAAAAAAAAAAAAGGCGTAGCAATAAAACACTTTCATATAAGAACAAATAAATCATCTCATCACGATTAACAGCAGAAAAGTAACTTTTACTTACATCAGATAAATTAAGAGATGTACTTATACAATCAGGCTAGAACTAAATAAAAATCATATTATTAAATGATATTTACTTTAACAATGACATTTAACAACTGATAACATACATTTATGCATGATTAAAATCACATAAAAGAAATTTGATAATGTTAATAGCTTACATGTGGGAATGGAGATTGAGACATTCAAACTTTGTTTTCACTCAAACTCAAACAGAAATAACAGCTTTATATGAAGAGATAAAAAATGACACTTGGATTCTTCTTTACTTTCATGACTTTCTCTTGATGAAACTTTACCTGAAAAAATAATTTTTTTAAAAATAGGCCTTTTAGCACTGTAAGGTACAGCGGTGTATGAGTTTGTTCAATTAGTTTGACTAATTACTTGGATTCTATAAACATTCAAAAGTGGTAGTAAAATGATAAAAGGGTAAGTACACTGATACAACTATACAATTATTCAAATATGCAATTGTTATGCATATGTATGATTGCACATATATTATACATTAATACAAAGGCAATAGCATTAACAACAACAGTAGTACAACAATAATGAAAATAAATCTGCTTACTTTCGTCTTTTACTCTTAGTTCTGTATTTGATATGACGCTACTTTTAGTATGTATACTTGTTATTGTACAGTTCCTCTCGTCAGGCCAGTTTCGACAATCATTATTAGAATCACATCGCAATTTATTAGGAACACAAACTCGAAATAAAGAGCAATAAAAATCGTCCTTAGATGGACATGGATTCTCACAGTTTTTTCTACCAACAATATCTGCCGCGCATTCAAAATATGTACCACTTTGAAAGCCGCACTTGCATTTTCTTTGTTCACTAGAAGAAAGTTGCAATCAAATTTTGGGAAAATAGTCAAGTCTGAGAAAGAAAGTTCATATACTGTTAACTAATATTTATAAACCAGAAAACAAACATAAAGCTCTAATGGTAGATAAAGGATTCTCAGAAGTTTCATACTCATACGAACAAAAGCTCATATTGCCTTCTATGCAAGCATGCTTTACAAAACATTTTTCAAGGCAGGAAACTTTTAAAGAACTTAAGCACAAAGTATAAAAAACTCAGACTTCTCTTTTAACCGTTAGATTTATTTACCTTATTGATATTTCACACAATATTTGATAAATTCCATCCCATGACATAGTGGTTTCTTCTTGCTCTTCAAAATGGCAAACACTTTCACCGCAACATTCTTCCCTCAATGTATCAGTATTATCCCTTTTATACAAAAATGATTTTGCCTTTTTATCATCCATGGTAATTTTTTCAATACTCTTTTTGTAACTGTTCGTTGAATTCTGAAATAAATTGCAGTGATTCATCCTAAAGCTTTAGACGAAAACCTTATTATAGTAATATTTTGCTTTTGATAAGCCATCGTTGAGTACTGAAGCTTGGTATCGCATTAATAAATTTAAGTGTGTTAATAACTTTTAACGCAAAACTTAAACGTATTGGTTGAAATATGAAAAACCAAATGTTAAGAGTGTCATAGAAGTGAAAATGTCAAAAGAAATGAAGATGTAAACAATAAGTTATGTGATTCAAATTTAAATACTCGTGGTGTAAAGCGTTCTTTTTTACTGATGAAGTTATACTTGAAGGTTTATTGTATTTCAAAGTGGATGATGGAAAAATGATGTGTTGTTCTTTTTCACATCTGAAAAGTGCATTTATTGTAGTTGATTCTGTGATAGTGCTTCAGTAAAAACTTAATTTTATAACGGTGCAGTATAAGTAGCATAAAAAGCTTTTGTAGTTTCTTGTTAGAATAGGAGAAATGTTTATGTTATAAACAGCCCTCCACCGGAGGAATTGCAGCTTTGACTAGAACTGCTGCTCTCTTTTTTTCATTATTTGTATTATTTCTCTTTCTCTGTTGCATTATTTAAGGTTATTTGGGTATTTCTCTCTCTTTTGTATTATTTTATATTAATTGTAGTGTTCGGCAAAATCAAATATACGTCAAACCTTTAAAGATTTGAATTTGAACTGTTCTTTGAGGGGATAGATTTGAATTTGATTTGACAAATATCTGGAGGATTTGGATTTGATTTTCAAATATTCACTTTGTTCTCAATTTTTGCGTTTGAAAAAAAAACGCCAAATTTTACAGGCCCGCAAACATATATATCACTTTATTCCGGGGTCTTTGCAGTGGTTTCCGGAATGGCGGTCGCCTTTCAATAACGGAAAAAAAAAAAAAAAAAGAGTTTTTAATTAAAGTTTGTTAATATTAAAGAGAAAGTAAAGAGCATAGAGAAAGAAAAAAAGAAAAGAAATGTAAACAAAGTACAAGATTAAAAGAAAAAACGTAGAAAAAAATATATGTAAAAATCAAAAGAAAAAATTGCAAATACAATTTAACCACAATAAAAATGGAAAAAGTAAAACAATAACGAATCGAAAAACATTCATTGAAAGAAACAATTATTCGAAAAAAGAAAATAATAAAAAAATATAATAATGGCTTGCTTGAAAGCAAAGAATTTTTTTTTTTAATTTTATTAATTTTCTGTGCGTTTTTGTATATTGTCTTGTATGTTTGTCTATTGTTTGTATTTTCCGTCGTGTATTCAAATTCAAATTTATTTTAATATTCGTTATTCTTATTTTCATTAATTATTTTTCATTATAATAGTTGCTATATGTCATTGTTTACTTTTACGTTTTATCAGTTTTAACTGTTTGTAACTGTCTAACTTTGTTTATGTAGCTATTGTATTTATAAAGACAAGTGACTTATATATAATTATTATTATTGTTATCATTATTATTAATATTATTTTTATTATTTAAACCATTATTATTTTAATCATTTTCATTAGGTGTTTACTTAATATTAGTATATTTACTATTTGTAAACAACCTTGAAATGTATCTATTTCAGAAATATATATTACATTCCTAATTATGTCGGATAATCCAGCACCCGAATCTTTTTCTGTTACAAAAACCACCAAACGTTCACAATCAATTGTATGGGATCATTTCACAGTTGATGAGCATGACAAAACCAAGGCCATATGCCAGCATTGTCCAAAGCACAAGAACAAGTATGCTTACAATAAAGGTGGGACAACAAATCTAATGAACCATTTAAATTCTCAACACAAAAGCAAATTACTTGGGGACAGAGAACCAAAGCAACGACGTTTAGATGACATGATAATGACACCAATCGTTTATTCTCCAGATCTATTCAATGAATACTTAGTTAGCTGGATTGTCAAGAATGATCAATCATTTAATGAGGTAGAGTCCAGCCACTTTCGTAAACTACTCACTCTACTGAAACCAAATTTGTCAATCATGAGTGCGCGCCAATTAAAAAGCCAGATAATGGACACTTACAACACCAAAAAACAATTGCTAAAGACCCTTTTTTTGAATCTTGACTCAAAGGTTTCATTCACCACTGACTGCTGGACATCACCCAACAACATTGCTTTTATGGGCATAACGGCTCATTACATTGACAAAGACTGGAACCTACATGCCAAAACTCTTGATTTCAAATCCTTGCCTGATTCCCATTCAGGTTCAAATTTATCTAATGCATTCTTGTCAGTTTTGATTGAATTCGGTCTTACAAGCAAAGGAATGGGCATTACCTTAGATAATGCTTCCAATAATAATTCATTTATGGATATTTTAAATTCCAAGTACGAAATTAAAACCACCTTTGAGCATATCCGGTGTTTTGCTCATGTGCTGAATTTGGGCGCGCAAGCAGGTTTGGATGTTTTGAAAGATGATCTTGTAAAACTTAGAACAGGAATTTAAAAAATCCGATCCAGTCCTCAATCATATTCTAGGTTCAAAGGTTTCCAGCAATCAAATTGCACCTTAAAACCAATACTTGATGTCCCTACAAGATGGAACTCAACAGCTGATATGCTTAAACGAGCAATGGAATTAAAAGTTGGTTTCATTGCGTATTTTTGCGATTTTGACTCAACTGCAAACAATCCAGACTGTTGTCTATCAATTTCAGCAGATGTTTGGAACAGGTTTGAAACAATTGTTTTGTATCTTGAACCATTCAAGGAATTTACCCAGCTCATTAGTGGTGATTCATATTCCACATTGTCTTTGGTGGTTCCTCTCTTCAATATTCTTTTGGATCACATTACTGAATGGATGACCACAAAAACCAACCCTGAAGATAATCTACACCGCTCTACAGTTGCAGCGCTCGCAAAAATGTCAAAATATTATAATTTGACTAGTGACTGCTTTACTATCTGTACTGTCCTGGACCCAAGATTTGGTATTGAATATTACAAAAATGATAAGGGCGCAAACAGCGAGTCGTATACAAAGATTATGGACACAGTCAATTGTGAATATCAAATCAATTATGCCCCAAGCAATGGTACAACTGCTACAAGCATTCAAAACGTTTCAAAATATACCCCGTTCAAATCGCGTGTTTCATCAAACCCATGTAATGAGTTTGAAAACTATTGTAATGATACAAGTAAGATAGATGGCGGCAATAATAGCAACATATTACTTTGGTGGAAATCTCGATCTGACAAATATCCAAACCTATCCAGAATGGCCAGAGATTACCTGGCCATTCCTGCTACATCTGTATCATCAGAAAGGCTCTTCTCATTAGGAAAAAATCTTATTACTGACAAAAGAAATCTTCTCTCTGCAGATACCATTCAAGCTTGCCAGTGCTTGAAGTCTTGGTTGGATTAAAAAGAATAAAAGAAGCTGTAATGTGTGAGAAATAGTAACAAATGCTGCAATATGAATAAAATTTATAGATTCAGATAACTAAAATTAATAAATGAAATAAGTTAAATAACGTTCAAATATACATCAAATCTTGGAAAGATTTGAATTTGATCTAAATTCAAAAATAGGAAGATTTGAACTTGGCCATTTCAAACATTTGACGCATATTTGATCAAACTATTTGAATTTGTGCGGAACACTAATTAATTGGATGTTTCTCTCTCTTATATCACTATTTGTTATTTATCTATTTCTCTCTCTTTTTTTTTTTTCAAAAGTTATTGTATTCGAGGTACTTTATAATATTTTCACAAAGTAATTGATCATAGCTTTAGACAAATAAAAGATAATTCTGTTTTCTTTTAATTATTTGAAATGTTTCATCTTATTTTAAAGCAGCATCAATAATTATTCAACTTCTTGACTGAACTGGCTGATTGGTGAGAGTTTATTTGTCATAAAACATTGTAATAAAGTTTGCCTTGCTGTTGATCTCATTGCCCACCTCAGAAATGAGAGGAAAAGCTTATTTACTCTGTGAGACAAGCAATTTAGGCTTTTTTTGGCAGATAGCCATTAAAATAAACCAGGTTTTGATATGTTAAGTGGATATACCGCCAGTCTTTTGAGTTCTGTTTCAATTTGCACCTACCCTTTTTTAAACAGGGTACATAATGGTTAATTCTGATTTCCTAGAGAGATTCTCAACTACCTTATTATGAATATTTATCCGCTTCAACTTTGATGACTTTAAGAGTCGGCACTCATAACCTGCAGCTATTGCACTGTAATGTGAGACACCACTATCACCAACATATGTCGATAAGCTAATGTAAGCTGGTAGCTATTTTTTGTACAATATTATATTGCTATGATATTCTATTTAATAATATTTTTAAAAAATCTTACAAGACTTTACCTGATTTTATAAGCTCGGTTAAGAGTAAAATGTATTTCACTGAAATCCTTTTTACTCTTAACCGAGTCGCATCGTTTTAACCTCGATTTCTGGCATCGAGCGTCTTGACGATAAGTTATGACGCTGTTTTATCATGACATGACACTACATGACACAATTTTATTATGAATATAGGATCGGAAAACCTTGTGAAGTAATAAGAAATAAAAACTTGAAAACGTTGTAAAGTATAAAAAATATATGTTTATTAAACTCTATGCCTTATATTTAAACTCCAATTTTTTTTTGAATAATGCATTAAACTTACGAGAGATCTCCGGTGCCTAGATTCACATTTCCAAGCTGTCCAAAACAAAAAACAGATAGCTACAACCGTCCACCGAAAAAACATTTTCCTAAACGAAGATCATAAAAGTTTATTGTGACCACCTTTTATTAAATATTAGTTTTATAAACAACTTTTGTAGCAAAAAGTTCGCCTACAGAAAATTATTTCAAAAAAATATTTTTCAATGCAATATTTAAACGCACGAAAATTTTTAACTGCTTTCAATGCTTCAATGATTTATATATCTTCTGCTCTGACGAAACTTCCACATAGAAACTCTTTCATTAAAAATTGCAATTGTGAAAAATAGAGAAAGTAGAGTTTCGTTGAAGTGCCATCAAAGTAAAACTTTGGTTTTCGGCACACATTCCAATCTGGAATACTCTGACATTCCTTCGCATTTAATTTTATAATTTTTGTAATTATCATGCAAATATTTCACATTGAAACCCGCAATCTTCTGTCAATTTCATTAACCAACTTTTATAAAGTTTATTATAGTTTTTGTCATTACAATAAAAACTTTTGCAATTTTTGTAAAAAAAATGATTGGAGAACTTTATTAACAAGTTTAACTAATAGTTTCAGTTGTTGATTTCATAATTTTTAATTTGAATTAGAGTGGTAGGGGAGAACCTTAATGAATGGGACAATTATTGAATGGGACAAAACCAAATTTGCATAGAAGCATCTACGGTTGGCTATCCAAACTTCTGTGGTAAGAAGTGTTTGACACAACTATTCAACAGACCAAATCTTTATTTCTATTATGGTTTAAACATAATGGCATTGGATGTTATTGTGTTTTGAAGAACAATAAGTAATTTTTAAAAACAATTTTCTGTGTTTGATTTTGCAGCGATTACTAAAGTTATGGAAAATGAAACTCCATTTTTAAACACCCAAATGTCTCTACTTTTTAAATTTGTAAAACATTTGCGGTTAGGTATTACTGTTTTTAGCCTGTCCTGTCATTTGTGGATATAGTGGGAAGTAGACATTAGATAATCGGTCTCGAGTCTCGATTTCTCGTCTGGTATCGGTGCGATACCATACAGTATCGGTATCGAAATCACGCGATACTGGTATCGAAAGTATCGTTAATGTTGGTACCGTTTGGTATCGTTTGGTCTCGATGCGATAGTTTACAGTATCGACTTCGAGATCACGCGATACTGGTATCGAAAGTATCGGTTATGTTGGTATCGGTGCGATACCATACAGTATCGATATCGAGATCACGCGATACTGGTATCGAAAGTATCGTTTATGTTGGTATCGTTTGGTCTCGGTGCGATACCTTACGGTATCGATATCGATACTAGTGTCAAAAGTTATCGGTTATGTTGGTATTGTTTGGTACCGATAGTATCATTTGCTATTGCAACTCGGGTCATCATGAGAACTTCCATGTTATTTTTATAAACGATTTGTAATTTAAAATAGTAAATTCGTATAATTAATGAGATATATATATGGCTCATTAATTATAAAAAAAAGTTCTCTAAGCTGGTTGTATGACATCATGTTTATCATTTAATTTCTCATCTGGTATCTTTGTTTTAATTTAAATAATTGTGTGGTACCACTTCTGTATTTTAATTTCTCATCTGTTATCCTTATTACAATTTTTTCTACCGTGATTAAAAGGAAAGAAAAGATTTTTTCAACATTTATTTCTATATTAAATTTTTACAAACTATTAAATTATGTTAAACAGTGTGTAAGGGCGGACAAAAAGGTAAGGGAGGGCGGTGGTATTCGGTGTAACTACCCCCTTCCCCTACCTAAGAAACTTCAAACTTCAAAATATTATTGATAAAATTAAAAAGATAAGAAAAAATAAAAAGATTTATGTAACCATTCAATATATTTATTATTACTAACTATCTTATAATCTTTCTAAAATCATTCTAAATATCAAATGAAACAGTTGTTTTATTTTGAAAAAACGCAAACATTATTTTTTATATTTTTTTTGGTCCGACTACCCCCCAAAGAAAAATGACCTGGATCAGCCCCTGCAATGAGTAATTTTCCATGTCGTTATTCCAACTCTATCGAACTTTTATTCCATTTAAGTGGAAATTTTCACGAAAACCCTCCTATTAAACTTGAAATGGAAAAATACCAAAAATCAATAAGATCCAAAAATGCAGGAAAAACTGACACCTTAGCATGGTGGAAGCAGCATGCAGCGGAACTTCCGATCCTTTCTGGTGTTGCAAGATCTTGGTTGGCAACTCCACCAACCTCTGCATCATCTGAAAGAGCATTTTCTGCTTCTGGCCTTGTCATCACTGATCGTAGATACAATCTCGATAGTGACAAGGCAGATAAGCTCGTATTTATAATGCAGAACTATTCCGCTCTTGAAAATTTCATTAAAAAATGGCCCATCGAACAAGAAAATGAAAGTGATATAGAACATGAATCAGACTTATCTTTGCCAATATTAATAGAAGAAAATCCTAAAATACCAACGAAAGTTTGGCAAAGGAAAAAACAACGAATGGACGATAGCCAAAGTATTGTAGATTATTAAAAAACAATAACTAAATCTCTAAAAAGCAATTGTATTTGTATTTAGTTTATAAAAAATTCAATAAGTCACATTTTAATTTTTTGTTTTTTTGTTTTATTGAGTCTCGATTCGAGACCATGCGATACTATACGATTCTTTTTATTATCGGTATCGTTTGGTATCGAAGCGATACTGATAGTATCGACATTGGAACATAAGCGATACCACACGAGACGAGACCTTCCTTCTCGGTATCGAGTGGTATCGAACCGATACTGATAGTATCGACATTAGTATATAAGCGATACCACGCGATACGAGACCATTCTTCTCGGTATCGACTTATACGATACCGATTATCTGGTGTCTAATTGTAATGTCTTTTAAATTAAACTAAAGTTTACTAAAAGCCAACATGAAGTAACGTCATAAAATAACACCGACAAGCTGCATCATGACAGCAGTTTAAGTATGACAACAGGTTACCGAAAAGCAGGTAAATTGTTTTCCAGTTTTTTTTCGTTTTTTTTTTCTGTCTACTTATGAGCCATTGTCTGAGAAATGTAGGCAAAATAAACAAATTTTGGAAGTGATGTCTTCAAATTGCACTCATTTTTAGATATTTTGTAAAAAACAATGAAAGTAGGCCACTGGTAGTTTTTTTTTCTAAAATTTTTGTTAATTTCGGAGATATTGGGTCCCAAAATTTGGCCCGTTTAGAGAAAATTTTGCGCATGGAGTGCAATTGCTACTTTGAGGAGTAGTTTTAGCAACATGAATATGAAAGAAACATTTCTTTTTAATTTTTTACTAATCTGGGTAGATTTCTACAGTAAAAGTAAAAATTCAACATGAAAGTAGTAACCTGCCAAAAATCACTTTTTGCGTTTAACGCGCTTTGATAGATTACCCATAACAACCCTGGCCTTAGGTCCATCATGAACAGTATAAGTTATTTAATTTTCCTTAAATATGTATCTTCCAATACCAAAAAAAATCCATGTGCTCGGGTGATAAAAAGCCTACAGAAGTCCTAGAAGTAGCCTAATTTTGCCAATTTTTAACTAAAAAAATACCCTAGCAACGGTATAGATATACTTAGCAACGGCTAATTTACAGCCTTTAATAATAAGTACTGCAATTAAAAATTTTAATATAATGCTTATTTTAAAGGAACTGTACAAGAGAACTTGAAAAAAACACATATAGCACTTAAAATAAAAACAAATAAAAATTATATATAAATAAATACAATGTTCTGTCTAATATAATACATTATATCAGGTAGAACATTGTATTTATATATATATATATATATATATATATATATATATATATATATATATATATATATATATATATATATATATGTTTATTTGTATTTATTTTATATATTAAACAGAACATTTTATTTATTTCATTTGTAGATAGAACGAGATAATACTTAGGGGACGAATGACTGCCGACTTAGTGTGATATTTTTGTTAATGACTACTTGGTACATACCATGGTTTACTTGAGTTACATAACATAAATTTTTTTCAGCAGTTTTCAGTAGAAGAATTAAAATTTGTTAGTAAAAACTGCGTTTTTTTTAATATTAGTCAATAAATAATTATCAATAAACAAAATATGTCAGAGAGCAAGAATAAACTCAGTTCTTATGAGAAATCCGTATATTTTAATAAAGAGAAGACTTCTTGTGGTCCTTTTAAGCGTTGGAACAAAGATGGAATTTTTTAAGTAAACGAATTAACTGCTGACATAACTAATCATTTACAAGCTTTAAAGGTATGAATAATATTAGAGTATTTTTTACTTTTTTATTAAAAGAAACAGGATTTCTTACTCCATAGGTGGAAAATCTAACGTTACTGTTTTATAGCTACTATCGACAAACCAGTGGAATGAAAAAACCTTGATTGAAAGCCGACTACAAACTTATCTTTCACGCTATGACTCATTATGGTCGTACCATCGATTTTCTTTTGGTATTAGCTGGAATCAGCCAAACAGTTGTCAACACCCAAGACATGAATTTCAAATCAGTAAAAAAGCACCAAAAATTAGATCCATCCCTTTGAACACCCTTGCTGCTTATAATGAAAAGAGTTTATCACTTCCTGTTGGAGCCGTATTTTGCTTCAGCCACCTAAAAAGTATTTCAAAAGGTAACAGTATTGACATGTTAGAACCAGCTCCAACACCAATAAAGTCTTGCTTTCCTGCTGATGACATCTATGTTCCAGATATAACAATCATTTCAGATGAAACTATCGAAGAATCAAAAAAGCAGCTAGCTCTTTGTGTAAAGCAATTAGAGCAAGTCCACTGTCCTTTCAGATAAAGCAAGTTCACCAGCAGCTGAGGACAATATTAAAGCCATGTGAATATGTGACAACTCAACAAATTCGATCATTATTCTGTAGGCAAGTAAATTAACTTGTATATTTACAAATACCCAAAGTAACGGGTGATGACAAAAAAATCAGACTGCGTTTAAAAGCCCATAACTCCTTTATTTTAAATGATTTTTTTAAAATTAAAAATGCATTAAGTAGAGAATTTTTCGAGCTTTCAAAACATATATTTAATTATCTTCTATTACTCCATTTCTACGAATATTATCGATTCGACCTTTTACCGATCCCATAAGGCGTTGTATGGCAGTAAAGTCAATCTTATTCAAACAATACTTTATTCTATTGCAAAGTTGATCAATAGTTTCTGCTTGCCAGGTGTTCTTGTATACTTCTCCTTTCAATTGAGACCAAAAGTCCTCAATAGGCCTGCATTCAGGGACGTTGGGAGGGTTGTCTTCCTTTTCAACAAAATTGATGTTATTTTGTCTGAAATACTGCACTACAGTTTTTGCGTAATGTGATGTTGCTAGGTCAGGCCAGAATATGTAATTGTTGTCTAGATGATTTGCTTTGATGAAAGGAACAAGTCTTTTTTTGATGCACTCGCTCAGGTATAATTCTTGCTTGATTGATTGCTTAGAAGGTACAAAAAAAGGTATAGAAATACCTTTAGCCGAAACGCAAATCCAGACCAACACTTTTTGCTCATATTTTTTAACTGGATCATATTTTACGCTTGGCGGTGTCAAAGCAGTGTTACTTGAGTAGAAATTTTGGCTTCCGTTAATGGTGCTATGCTTCAAAGTGAAATAAGATTCATCATCAATTATCCAATCGTGATTTTTATATTTTTCGTATAATCGTCTGCATCTGGTTCTTATTTTACGTTTTTGTGACTCTGTTCTTAATGGAATCTTTGTTTTTTTTTTGCATTTAATATCTGTGTGTTTCTTCAATGTTTTGCATATAAAGGACTGATCGCACACAAATTTTCTAGCTGCTTGTCTTTGTGAGACGCCATCCTTGTGGTCAAACATGGTCTTCAGCTTAGTAATGTTCTTTTTCGTCATTTTTTTTGCGACTCGACCACTTCCTTTAACTCTTTGAGTTCCGATTCCATTTTCTGCGCGTTGAATTATACGGTATATGGTTGCTTTTGGTATTTTTTCTGCTTTAAAATGACAATAAGTGTAATATTTACCATTTTGCTTATTGTCCATGTAAAATCCATACACACGTTCACGGAGAAGCTCTTGCTTAGATTTGTTTATTTTCATTTTAAATCGTTAAATTTTAATTACTTTTTTTTTTTATTTAAAACTAGAATAAATTTGCAATAAAATACATGCAAAATATATATACAGCTAATGGTATTAGTACATGCAAATTTAAATTGAACGCAGTCTCATTTTTTTGTCATCACCCGTTATGTATGCTAAAAAATGTGATTTTTTTTCTTTTCTTGGGACTTGAGATAAACATTTAGCAATTTCCTTTATCCTTTAAGTTTAATTTTTTAAATGGAGTAAGCAAAAAAGAACAGGAAGGTTGGCAACCACTTTTTGTGAAGAGGTTAACTTAACTGATGATGTGATTGATGAAACTGTTGATATGAAAAATGCAACTGAAAACGAAGAAGATGATTTAAACAACAATATTTAGTTGTTTGCTGAATTTCAAATTGGTGATTGGATTGTTGTTGTTTGATAATTAAAAATGTAAGAAGTTTTAACACTATAATATTGTATTTTTGTGTATTGAGATCTATTACAAAATTATTGGTTTATTAACCAGATTAACTAATTTCAAGGAATATTTTGGAAGCAGCAATGATTAGACGTTACTTTACTTCAACCATCAGGTCAATGATGATGGTATGTATGTTTCTTGTATGGAATATTCTGTTACACCTGGAAAGAACTGCTTCAAGTGGCCAACCAAAGAAAATATTCTCCAATGTTCGTCTCTTGACATTGTTTGTAAGATTGATGCACCAACACTAACTAATCAAAGAGGAGATTATTCACTCTCAAAAGATGATATTGACAACGTGGAGATTCAGATTGGCCATTAATAAATTTTTTATATTTTTTTGGTAATTCTTAGAAAACTGTATTTCCCATCAGTTTTAAACGGAAAAAACGATCTTGAAGCTTAATGGTTCTTTCTTTCATTAATATAGTTAAAAAAAATTTTTTTTTCAAGTTCTCTTGTACAGTTCCTTTAAAATAAGCATTATATTAAAATTTTTAATAGCAGTACTTATTATTAAAGGCTGTAAAGTAGCCGTTGCTAAGTATATCTATACCGTTGCTAGGGTATTTTTTTAGTTAAAAATTGGCAAAATTAGGCTACTTCTAGGATTTCTGTAGGCTTTTTATCACCCGAGCACATGGATTTTTTTTAGATATTGGAAGATACATATTTAAGGAAAATAAATAACTTATACTGTTCATGATGGACCTAAGGCCAGGGTTGTTATGGGTAATCTATCAAAGCGCGTTAAACGCAAAAAGTGATTTTTGGCAGGTTACTCCTTCCCAGGTCCTTGCATGCACATGGTTTTTGTTCCGAAAAATCAATGTATGTCTTAGTGTCTTTCAAAAACACCTAAAAAAACTACGTGCAAGTATTGGTCTAAAGAGATATTAGAGCTCAAAGTTAGGGTAAAATTTCAAGTGTTGTGGTTTCGGACCACGATTTCTATACAACTGAAAATGTAATCATGTTGAATTTTTACTTTTACTGTAGAAATCTACCCAGATTAGTAAAAAAATGAAAAAGAAATGTTTTTGTCATATTCATGTTGCTAAAACTACTCCTCAAAGTAGCAATTGCACTCCATGGGCAAAATTTTCTCAAAACGGGCCAAATTTTGGGACCCAATATCTCCGAAATTAACAAAAATTTTAGAAAAAAAAACTACCAGTGGCCTACTTTCATTGTTTTTTACAAAATATCTAAAAATGAGTGCAATTTGAAGACATCACTTCCAGACTTTGCCTAAATTTCTCAGACTATAGCTCTTATATTACAATTTTTATTTTAGGTTTGTCGTATGACGCATTAATGCAATATAAAAAATCGAAGTTTACATATTTTTAAAATTTGTTATACACATGTTTGATTGTAAATTAACTTTTTTTGTTTGAAACGTATTTGTACTCAATTGCTCAGTTATTTTTAACAAATTTATTTAGTTGTGCGCATTTAACGTTTTAAAGACAATTTCCTTTTTTAAAGAAACATGTATCAAGGGGATACCAAAAAATTAATAACTCATGTATAATTTACATTCGCTCTATATTAATTAAAGTTCATGTTATAAAAAATATAACAAGAATTTAGCTTTACTTTTTCGTCAATTTAAAGCATGATGAAGTGTTATTATTTTGTGTCAGTAACTAAAAACGTATTGTGTTGAACTTAGTAATGTCGAGGAAAATGGTTCTGCCTTACACTGATACAACCTATGTCAGCTGTAAATTACTCAGATGGTTTAATTTTTTCAATTTGAAGGCTTTTTTCTAAAAGGGTATTAGTTAAGGTTTCGCAACATTAAATTGTGGAAAACAGCCACTATAAATTAAGTAACAGACCTACCATAACCCGTATTACGGGATGTTTTTTGCTTGTTGTAATTATTATTATTGGGTCTTGACTTGATTAGTTTAAACCATAGTCAATAGAAGTTATACCTGGTCGGGAAATCTCGCGTAATTGAAGCTTATATTTATGCGAAACTTGAACGGTTAAAAAATAGCAGTCACTTGATCAAAGTAAGTGCAAACTTTATTTTAAAATGGCTGAAAGTGATATATATTTTTGTAGTGAAGATTTAGATTTCATGTTTTTGGACATAGATCAGGATCTTTTGGATAATCAAATAGAAGTCGATCTAAATGAAGCATTAGACGAGGCAAGTAAAACTTCATTTGTTATATTTAATCATTGTACATTAATATTTTAGTATAGTAATCGTTTATTCAGATTGGACTGATCCAGTCAGCAGCTTGTACATGTGTGTGAATAAACCAGAAGAGTTATTCACATTTCTTAGCGCGCTAATTTTTTTTTAAAATTCCAATTTATTTTTTACTCTTTAAAATTTATATGTAATGGTTATTCTTAGGTGACTACATCTGCAGTATTCTTATGTCAAAAGTGCAAAAAGTGTTATAATTCAAAGGGTGGGTTAACAAGACACATCCGTGCAAAACATTCTAATCGAAAACCTGACACTGTTGAAGCAGAAAATTTATTATCAGTTGAGACAATAAAAGCATTAGTTAATGAAGCTATAAATACTTTGCTAAGTGAAAAATACTATCCAGACATAATATTAAAAAAATTATCTCAATATAACAATGTAATAAATGATCCATTATATCAACAGTGCAACAAAATTTACAAAAAGTTAGTGAAGAAAGGAAATGGTGAAAACTTTTACATGGAAACATATTCTTCACTTGTAATAGAGTCTGATAAATATTTTAATGATCTTAAAAAACCTTGCAGTACAATTTTATCAACAGCGTTAACTGATAAAATTCTGTATTATTATAAAACATCTTTTTCAGACAATAAATCAATTGAACTGAAACCCATATCTGCAAAGGAACTAGATGGCTTGCAATACTTAGCTGGCTACGTTTTGTCAAAATTTTTAAAAAAAGCAAAAAACAGTAAACATTATCAATCTGAAGAAAACCAAGCAATTATTTCTATTTTAAAACACTGTATTCTTGAAAAAAATTTGTCACATGGACAAAGACTTATTGATGTTCAAAACAGAGGTGGACTGATCTCACTCACAGAAGAGTGTCTGCAAATATTTATTCAAACAGAAATAAAATTTCGGTCTGAAATATAAATTCAATGTCGAGAAAAGTTGACATTGCAAATATGGCATCTGAGCTAATTACAAATACAACTGTGCAAAGTTTTTATAATGCTATTGTTGAGAACTCCTGCCAGTTTAAAGTTGAAAAAGGAATTAAATCAAATCTCTTAGAGAGTATGGTAAAGTTATACTTAAGAGTAAGATCGTTTTCGATGGCTAAAGATGTTGTTCAAAAGGCAAAAAGCTATATTGAAAAAAACTAAATCAAAAGGTGGGCTTCGATCAAACATTAAAAAAGCATCTGATAAGTCTACGATAAAGAAATAGTGAGCAGAGGTGGATATAGGATACAGGTGAGCCAACACCTCTGGCACAGTGTCAGCCGTATGTTGTCACCCATATGTTGTTTTATGTATATTTGTGTTCTGTGTTGACCTCTGGCATGGTGTTGGCTCACCCGTAAGTTGTTTTATGTATATTTGTGTTCTGTGTATACCTCTGGCGCAATGTTGGCTCGCCTGTAAGTCGTTTTATGTATATTTACTATACTATTGTTTTGTGTTATCACTGTTATGTTGTTGTTGTATTTTTGTTTTGTTTAGACCTCTAGGACAGTATTGATTAACCTGTAAGTTATTTTATGTATATTTGCTCTGTTTTGACCTCTAGCACTGTGTTAACTCATTCTTAAGTTAATTTATGTATATTTGCTATGTTATTGTTTTGATGTTTTGTGTTGATAGACAACTTGGCTACCTTCACATTGGTGTCTATTGTTAAAAATGATTATTAGGTGGTTTCATTACTGAAACACTACTTCTAATCATTCACTAAAAGCCAAGAAATAAGTTTTTTTAAAAAAATGTATTTTTTAATGATATTGTCGTTTTTTATTTTTAGTGTTGTGAGAATGTTGTTTTCACAACAACATTCTCACAAGTTAGTTTTATTATTTATTATTCGTTTAGTTGGGTAATTTTTAATTCTTCACATTAATTAAAACAACATATTTATGTGCAATCAGTGTTTTTAGTAATAATTTTATTCCATTTTTTAGGGAGAGTTTCTGTTGTTATAACTGATTTTGGAGAATTCCTACATAGCAGAAGTTAAGAAATCTTATACTTTAAGCATTTTTTAAAAGCCAAGACGGAATGTCATTAATTTTCATACCATATACTAAAAGCTATATAAATATTGTTACAATTTTTGATTAAATTTTTTCATAAAATTTCAAATAATTAATTTTGAAACTTTATTATTGTACTGTTTTATATGTATATTATATATTATTAAATAAACAATAAAGTGGTGATTTTTTTGTGACGTTAAATCAAGGCATTTGTCCGAAAAAAACAAGTTTTCTTAATGAAAAAAGCATCTAGAAACTTTTATTTACAGAAATTTTATGAAATGTAATAGTTTTCTTTTGCACTCATAATCCGTACAAAAATAAGGAAAAAATTCGAAAGATAAAATAATAAGAGAAAATCACTAGCTAAAAGCTAAAGGAAAATGCGCTCTTTGAGATGCTTGTCAAAGTTTCTAAATTTTGACAAAATGTTGAATTTTTTTTTTTTTTCTATTGTTGATGAAAATCGTCTGGCCGATTTGGAAGTTGAAATATTCCAATACCTTGGTGTTTAGAGTTTCTTGTAACTCCACATTCAGGAAAAGCACAATTTGCTCCAGGCATTTTTAATTCAAAAAAACTATAAAATATATGTAACTTAATTATTTAAACAGCTTGAACGAAATTAATATTAAAAAATTAAAATTAACTAAATGGGAAGCTTTTAGAGTTAAGAGAAGTGGCACAATTTCATTCAAACGTTCACCCAATAAATCAGTAACAACTAATTCTCTAAACTTAAGCAAGGAAATTGTTTTATCTACCCCATGTTTGCTGTTTAGACAGTGAGAATTAAACAAAAAAGTATTAAAGAGATGAAGTGCTACTTTTTTATACCATCTGATTGTCTTTCTTAGGCAATCATAATATGATACCATTTGTTCCGCCCTATCTACTCCTGACATATATTGATTGTAATCTTTAACAATGTTGGGTTTCATTTTCTTCTCTCCTCTTCTGTTTGTCACTTCAATCATTTGCAATGAATGCATGTTGCTAATCATTAGCACGTTTCTTTTGTATTTCCATTTAGCAACCACTACACCTTCTCTGCTTCTGCTTATAACGTCTCCCTGTTTCAGTTTTGCTTTTGTACACTCTTTTGGATTTGACTTTCGGTCAGTTCTTAAAGTACCACAAATGTATATGTTTTTTGATTTATCATGTGCTTTGTTAATTCAAAGGAACTGTAAAAGCTATCGGTGTACAGGTGATAACGTTTTCCCAGAAATTTTTCCATTAAATCTAAAACAATAGCTCCCGTTTGACCCAACAAATGTTTATCGAGAGTTGTCTCGCCAGAGTAGATTTTTACTTTTAGTACAATGCCATCTGATTCGCAAAGCTCATAGAACTTGATACCATACTTATATCTTTTATTTTTCACATACAGCCTGAATACAAGACGTCCCTTCCAAAGCATCATTGACTCATCAATTGATATATTTTTATTAGGACAGTAGATGTTATCCATTGCATTATTTAAGTGATCGAGAAGTCTAATAATTTTACATAAGCGTCCACTACCCGAATCTTCATTGTTAATAAAATGCCAAAACCGTAATATTAGTTGGAATTTATTTCGTGACATTATTCTAGAAAATAAGGAAAATCTATAGAGACTGTTCTTAGACCAATAGTGTTCTAAAGATGGCATTTTGACACACCTCATATGAAGAAGAACTCCAAGGAACTGCCGCATATCTTCTGAATTTATTGGTTTCCAATCTTTAAAACGTGAGCTTCTTCTGAGGGGACGCTGCTTATTTATTTCTTGCGTTGCGTAGCGATTAGTTTCAACTACCATAGTATTTATAAGTTCTTCTGTAACAAATAGTCTAAAGAAATCTAATGGTTTCTTGCTCTCCATGTATATCTTCAAACCAGGATCGGCAGTATACAATATTGGACCACCCGTTGTTCTAGCTCTTTTCGGCGGTGGCTGCTAGATGAACGTCTGTGTACTGATTGCAGTGGCTGCTAGATGAACGTCTGTGTACTGATTGCCATCACTTTCTTCAGTGTTAATATCTTCAGAACCTGATTCTGATGCAGTCAAGCTCAAAGACGTAGTAGTATAAGCGAAAAATGAATCCGAATCTTTAATATCATCATCTTCACTATCCTCACAATCTTCCATTATCATATGTGACTAATATCAAAGGGGAGTTCTGGGATAAAACCATTTTTGATGCCCTTTCTGCATTTTTTTGATGATTGAGGGCATGAAAATTTTTTGATGCCCGTTTTGAGTTTTTTTGAGAATTGAGGGGTGTGAAAATGTTTTGATGATTTTTGGGGTGTGAAAATGTTTGTGTCGGGAAAAGGTTTTTTCATGACGTGACAAAAGGCGTAATGAAAAAAATTTAATGGGTGTTAAGGTGTTGAAATCGTTCGCGAAAAATTAAGCGTAATAAAACACCTGACCAAGAAGAAGGTAAAAGCTTCCGGATTGACCGACTTGCACGTCACCGGAGTTGAGAGTGACGACGAGCCTTCTTCCGGATGCGACGCTGGGCATGGAATCAGCTTCTCCGAAATTTCTGTAAAAGGAGATGGTGGTGGTGGATCCGATAGATGTGTTGGATTGGTACAGCAGTCCAGTTGATTTGTTGTTGAACGAGTTGATGTTTGATCCGTTCCATGACGACAAATAAAAATCTTCTAATCCGGAGGAGGAAAAGAAGCATGTGCTGTCACCGTCGTAACCAGGAAAGTATGTGTAATTGTTGGTGTTGTATGGAGTCCATGGAGTGAAAACGGTTCCGTTGCCAGGAGGTAAATTTCCGTCGTACATTCTGACTCTGGATTCCCACCAGTTTCCAGAAGCTCCGATGATGTGCATCCTGATGTATTTCAATGACACACCATTTCCTTTTCCGTGTGTGTTCATCAAAACTTATTCGCTTCCGTAGGTGGTGTTCATATATCGAAACGTCCTGCAGTAAAGTTTGAAAAGAGGGATGGTGGCAGGAATGGAAGCAAGAGTGAAAAGAGAGATCGCTTCTGAAAGGCATGTCTAACGTGAAATATCCTCCCAAGGAAGTGGTGTTGTACATATTGCATCCTTGCAAAGAATTGGCGTAACCTGTTCCTCCAAGAGGGGAAAAGAGCAAATCAGTAGCGAGACCGGTAGTGTCCACACCGATTCCGTCGGCCACTTCAACATAGTTCCCCACATTGATTTCACCGTCTGTAAAGATTCAAATAAAAACTTGACCAGGAACAAGTAATCCTCCTGTATAGGTTCCATTAAGAGCTAGCCACAACCTTCTCAGCACTCCAGATTTTCCAGAAAACGAAAACACAGGAGAAGTGGTTAATGCTGCCACCGTCTGAGACTTAAACCCCAAACTGGTGAAGCTCGAGCTTGGAACGACACTGGTCAAACTCGATTTTTGAAGTAACAAGTCGACGTAGTTTTTTGTCGCTCCGTCTTGTGCGCTTGACGGGTCGAGCACATTGATCAATTTGTGAGAATTCAAATCCAAGTCTGCCGTTCCCACAGTAGTCCCAGCCGGAGCATGCGTGTCGACGTAATTTTTGGTGGCTGAATCTGAAGCGGAAACAGGCTCGGCTAAATTGGTCAGCTTGTGTGACGTCATGTTGATGTCGACGTAAGAAATATTGTTGTATGACACTTTGGTGTCGACGTAGCTTTTTGTTGCTGCGTCTTTTAAAGCGGTTGGATCAGAGACGTTGATTAACTTGTGGGAATTTAAATCCAAGGCTCCAGTGATGGTGCTCGATCCGTCCACTTTCACATTCATGCTCGAGCTGACGTCAACGTAATTTTTTGTCGCGGCGTCATGAAGAACTGTTGGTTCGTTCAAATTGATCGCCTTGTAAAAATTCAAATCCAAGTCTGCAACTCCAATCACCGTGCCAGTTCCTCCACCAGCATGCGTGTCGACGTAATTTTTTGTTGCGGCATCGTGTGAGTTGGTTGGTTCTGCCAAATTGATTATTTTGTTCGAATTGAAATCCAAATCTGCAGTGATGGTGCTTGATCCGTCTGTTTTAATATAAACGTTGCTTGCTGAGTCTGCTGCAAGGTTGTCGAAATAAACGCTGAATTCGTTTCTGTTGAATTTGTCAATACTACTATACATTGCCGATTCTAGCGCATTGACACTTTTCTATACTTAATGAAATTCAAGAGGGGTATGCGATTCTGGCGCATTGACACTTTTCTATACTTAAGGAAATTCAAGAGGGGTATGCGATTCTAGCGCATGGATAGATTCAAGACGAGTTTGTTATTTGTAGACATGAATATTTTTCAAGATTCTGACGCATTGTTAGTTTCAAGATGTGATATGTATTTTTGTTTTAAAAAAATATAAATTGTAATATATTTTTTCTGATAATGTGAGATGTCATTACTCTGTAGGAAAGAGTTTATCATAATCCATAAATGAGAAGCAGGGTTTTATTCTACAGTCCGTTTTTGTAGTGTCCGATGGCAAATGTTCTATGAGTTCCATCCTCCGTTCGTATCCTCTTGTCACCGTCGGCGCTGAGTGCGACTTTGTTAATTTCTTCAGTGTAGATATCGTGATGATGAGATCGGATAACATTCATGCTTCTCCGCTTTTCTTTTTTGTTCATTAAGCAATTGTAGTAATCTTGGTGAGTGATGCGTTTTTCAACGACTTTCTTTTTAACCCCTTTACATTTTTTGTGCTCATTTTTAGCGATCTTGTAAGAGTAGAGTTTAGGTCGAAGTCCAACAAACTCTTTAATTTGTTTGCCGCCGGTTTCATCTTTAAACTTACCTATTGCCTTTTTATTTTTAAACCCAGAGTCAAATCCAAAGTGTTGAACAGCAGGATGGTCTTTAGGAAATTCGCTTGTGTCAAATTTAGCCTCAATATCGTTAGCAATGTCTTGATAGAAATCATCCGTTTCTATTTCATAAACGAGCGAGTCAGTATCGGTCATGAGTAGTTTTGCACGGTCTCCGTGTTTAGGTTTGATGTAATCGTAATGATGCTCAAACATGAGAATTTTGCTTATGTCTAGAACGCTCAGTCCTAAGTAAACAGGCTTATCATAAAAGATTTCTGTTTTCTTCATATGAATCGCGACGAGTTTTTCATCAAAAATGGTATTTTTATCATAATTTACCTTTCTTGACCATTTTAAGACTTCTTTTTTAGTGGTAACGAGTTTAATATTAACATGCTTTCGAATATTCTCCATGGTTTTTCCAAAGACAGAGTTGTTCATCAATTTAAAAAATTCCTTTTCAAATTCGTTTATGCCAGGTTTTGCTCTTAATGCAGTGTTGAGGTCAATGTATGGTTTCATGAATGTTTCTTCTTCAAAGGTGATACCTCGATGAATTTTGCTAATGATCAGTCCTAATCGCTCATATATTTTTAGACTTTCATGGTGAACGACATATTTTTCTTTATGGTTTAAATTGGGAACGAGCTTGGATACTTTTCCAATGGTTAGTCTTTCAGGTGCTAAAGGGTAGTCGTTGTGCAAATCGTGAAGCTCGTTAGGATAATTCAAGTCCACTTCCAGAATACAAGGCATGGATTTCCAATTGAAAAGTTCCTCTTCAGTCATTCATCTGAATCCACTAACAGGAAGAGGTTTGCTCTTAGCCCATCCATATAAATTATTCGCGTCTAAGTACTGAATGAATTTCGAAGGTTTTGAAGGATCATAATCGTCCATATACTTGTTGTTTGCAGTTGCATGTCGTTTGCTGATCATGCAAATTCCACCACGAATTCCTTTTTCTATCATATTAAGCATATCAATATCGGTTAGAAGCTCTAATCGAATTCCAGTTTTCTTTAGCATAGCGTCCCAAGCCAAACCAGGAGAGGTGTAATACCAAGCAGGATCAAGACCGTAATGTTTCAAGCAAGTGTCTCTGAAATTTTCAAAGATATCAGCCAGTATCAAAACGTCAGACATGTTGTATAGCTCATGATAGTCTTTAAACGTTTCACATCCAAATTCTTTATAAACGTTTTGAGCGTGTGCATAGTCTTCATCGCTGATACCTTCATCATTCAGTTTAGAGTGAAAGGCTTCAATAGGTGGTAATTGCGTTTCGTCAAACTTTTTAATCGAGTCTACCCAGTCATAAGGGTAAACACCTTTTTTTCTTACTAAATCAAACTGTTTTCCAGAGTAGTACATAGCCACGTTTTTGCACTGATCATCGGTGAGATTTTTAGATAGTTTGTCTAAACCGAAGGGCATGAATCTGAAGCTGTCAATAAACCTTAGTTCTTTCCACACTTCTCGAAGTTCACCTTTATCATCGATAAATTCTCTGACTTTGATTTTTTTCGAGAAGCTAATATACTTTTCTTCATTGTTGGGTATGCAATTGAGCTTTCCGTCTTTTCCAGCTAATTTTTTAATAAACAAATGACTGTCGTAACCAGACAAGTTATGAAGGACAATAGGTATGAATTTTGGAATTCGATATTTTTTATTGCAAGCATCATGAGCAGCTCCACGATACTTCCCAGTCAAATGGCAGTGATCACACACTTTGTCGCCGTCAAGATCTTTATTACAAATGTGACATTCAGTTGCAGCTTCAAACTTCTTCTCATCCTCATCCGTCATCACTTTCTTTTTTACTAAATCAATCTTATCGAAAATCTTTATAAGATCAGCTTCAAGCATGGTTATAAACTTTTGAGCCACGTCATCGTCATCGCTTTTCGCTGTGTACCTGACAGGATCTCTTTTGTAAAGGTTATCGTCAAAGCATTTGATGTAATAGCAGAAGCCGCTTGGTACGTGCTTTTGATATTTCTTGGTGTACGACTTTTCGCTATCATATTCAGTGTTGTCAACGACAGGTTGGATGAAACTTTCAAAGTCTGCATAGACAACGTATGGAACTTTCATTTTCATGCGATAGTTTTTAAAATGAACGGTCGACCCTTCTTTAGGAAGTTTGATTCTGACTGCATCGTTGTTATAGCAATAAGGCTGATGTTGTTGAAGCTTTTCTTCCAGGTCATAGCCTTGCAAGCATATTCTGCAATAATGCATTTTATGCTGATGATTTGATGTTTGCGTAGACAATAACCGACTCAAACTTTTAATGAGACAATAATGGTCTGTAACATCGTTTGAAATGAGTAACAAATCAACACAGTGCTTTCGATCTTTAAATTTAGATATTTGCAAAGGATAAAGTTTTTCTTTTTTATAGCCAAAGACGTTTACTCTGATGTCAGTATTTCTATTTTCGAAATTTTTAATTTTAGAAGTCTTGACAGGAAACTCCATTCCATTCCAATTCAGCTCTTTTGATTTTAAAATAAGATCATTGTCAATTCTTTCATTGTCTTTATTTTTTAGGTTCAACGCTCGAGTGACCGACCACTTGAAACATTCATTGTCCTTGTTTTTCATGTTGATAATTGCCTTTTTGTCTTTTAGCTTTTTAGGAAGCTCAATATAGGAAGAACCGCTGAGAGGTTCGTAATCGATAAAGTTGATATCCATTCTTAAAATCTTAGATAGAATCGAATTGGATCCTAAAGCATTGTATTTGACACTACTTTCCAAGACTTTTTCTTCCATTTCAGTCATGAGCTCTCTTAACTCTCTTACATCCATAGCTTCTAGAACAATCTCTGATCTTGATGAAAAGCTTGCTTCCCGAGTCACTTCTTCACCAGTCATCATGCTTACAGATTTCATTTCACACGTTAAAACAATTCTTACTTTGGTGTTTCTTTCTCCTTCCATGGTTTGAATGGCAGACTCTCTCACCAAATTAAAAAAGGCTGTAAGGTCTTGGTATATATGAGAAGGTCTGTAAGAAAATTGTCTCACGGAACTCTCCGCTGAATGTTCAGCCAACTTGAATTTTATTTTATAAGGTTTTGACACAGGCTGCTTATACACTGTTTTTAATACAAGTGATTTGATAGACTCTATCTTTTTATCGATTTGTTCTACTGATTCGTTTACTTGATTCTTAACTACTTCTGGAACGTAGGGTTCTACCCATTCTTTAATATCGATAAACTTGTTTTTAACATAAGACGCCACATCTCTAGCAGTGGAAATGGCTGTTGAAGCTAGCTCTTTTCCTGCAGATTTAGTAGCCCTGATAGTTTCTCTTCCTAGTTCAGCTTTTGCAATTTTATTAGCCAAAGTAGATGCCGCTCTTGAGGCGTTTGAAGCTGCTGCTCTTCTCAAGAAATTCTTAAGCGTGTCAATTATTCCACTTCCACCTACAATATGCTTCTTAACATATCTATTTCTATAAACGATCATTTTTTTATTTACAAAGATTTTTTTTATTTCATATCGATATACGCCATCATCGACTTGTACTCGTCTTTATTAATCCTATTCTGTCTCAACAGCTCATCGCAAATGGAAACAGCTACATTTCTCGACTCTTTATTTCCAGCATGCCATGCAGCGATACTCAAGTTTAGCTTTTCCACAAGAGCATTTGGATCACTCGGAAGTATAATCACACCACGACCTTTTGAGCCCTTTGTTTTTGTGTAATTTCTTTCCCAAATTTTTGAAACAATCGTTTTCCACTTTTCACCTCCCGAAGATTTTGGTTTGGTTGGCTCCTTTTCTTGCTCCATTGCTTTAGTTTTAATAAGTATATTTCCATATTTTTCAAGATCGTCATCAGTATACTTGTTTTTATCAGGTTTCGACTTTGAAATTAACTCCCAAAGTCCTCTTGTTCCATCATACTTTTCTTCACCAATAATGATATCGTTTTCATCGATGGTTACCTCTTCTTTACCAATACGCAATTTTCCATCTTCTGCGTGAATTCCAAACACTTTATCGCATAATTCTTTTTTCGATGCATATTTCGCCATGTAGTAACTTGCAAGACCTCCTAAATTCATTCTTTTAATTGACGACGGCTCGCTTTCTGGATAAGTCAAAGCCAGTGGAGTGTTTTCAACCCCTCTGTCAGTGATGCTCTTTAATTCGTTTTGCATCTTTTCATTGCTTTCAATGAGAGGCTTGTAAAGCTTGCTCAAATCAGTCTGAAGATTAGCATCATAAATATTTTCATTCAAACTATCTTGATATATTCTTTTTCTTCTTTCAACAAATTCTTTCACCAGTTCATCCCTCTTATTAGGGTCTAGTATTTTAAAAAAGGACATTTTTTAAAACGCAACAAAAAACTTAAACGCAAACGAGTTTTTCGTTTTCGTTTGCGTTCATTTTCCTTTTTTGAAAATGTAGTTAAAAGCTTGAATGGTCTCTTCTCTTCCTTTTTGGATTAACGACTCTTTAGTTATCTCGTCAATGTTGATTTTTGTTTTAGTTCTTATTTCTTTCATCAGGCTCTTAAACTTTTGAAGCTCGTCTAAAATCAATTCATACTCTGAATCACTCACAATATTGTCTACTAAAGCTTTTGAAATGTGACTGTTGATGGTGTTCAATTTCGACTCTGCCAACACTTTAATCTTTTCATGCTTCTCCGCTTTTAATGCTAGTTTTTTGTTCACTTGTCCTCCTACAATAGACAAAAAGCCCATTCCAATAGCTACACCTTCACACGCAATCGCAACAGGAGCAGCAGCGATGGTGCTCAAAGTTCCAATTCCAACAACTCCAAGTGCAACGCCACCTGCTTGCAACGTAGTGTCTACAAAAGAAATGATTCTGAAAGCGCGATGATACTTTTTGCTTAGATGCACTCTCTTTTTCCTCTCGTTGTCCATCTCTTTTTGGATTTCACTTATTTTCTGAAGACGGTAATTATGTCCTCCATCATCTGCAGGAGCTGTTGGAAGAACTGGATAAAGTTTAGATTTAGCATCGTAATTGTATTCCATTTTTATTACAAAAAAATTATTTTTTTTCACTCATTAATGAAATTGACAAAGCATAAACTTTCCCCTTTTTTAATAATGACATCTGACTTGCTGTTATTGTAAATTTCCATGATCACATTATCCACCGACTCTGATAGTATGATGCTGTGACTGTAATAATCCAGTTTTGATTTTAGGCTTTCTCTTAAATTCACTAAAGCTAATCCGCTTTTAAGCTTTATTCCAAACATAAAAGTTATTTTCTGATGGCTTAGTCGATTTAGTGTAATGTCTTTTTGAGCAAATATTTCATATTTAGTTCCCACTTTTACAGGAGGATGCTTCAAATACTTATCGAAAAAAAGATATGATTTATTACACGTCTTTCGATCATTATGAAATAATTTTTTATGCACATGATTTTCCATTTTATTACAAAAAAATTATTTTTTTATACATCATTTTATTCCTCACATGTAAAGAATAAAATGACTATTGTTTTTTAAGCAGCAGAAGCACACGTTCTATATTTATCTTTTTTTAAGCCTTTAATCAACGCTCTAATCTTTAATTTATTTCTTCTTTCTTCCTCATCTTCGATGTAAATGACAAAGTTGTTTCCTCCCGTTTCATCGCGCATATCTTCTAAAAATTGATCATATAAGAATTCATCATATTCACGTTGTTCTTCAACACTCATCGAATTGTAATCTAAAACTATAGGAGCACCTAGCATAGACTCATTGTATGGCAAATCCTCAGGATTGTCATCTTCAGGGTCAGCTACCATAGGTCTATTGTAAGGAACAGCCTCATCGTCAGAATCATCGTCAGAACTATCATCTTCTTCTGAACTATTATCCCAACTAAATATAATAGCTTCATCTAATCTATTAAATTCTTCTTCTTCCTCTTCGATTACATCTCTTTCTCTCTCAGATCTTGCTCTTGCTCTTTCTCTTAATTCATTAATCATTTCAAACATACTATCAGGTAATACATATTCTCTGTCTAATACTAACTGATCAGTTTCAAGATCATTCACTTCTCTATACGTTGGGTCTACCATTGCATTTATTCGCTCTATTAGTGCACTCTGTCGATCTCGATACATATTCATTAGTTCTGCATTCATTTTATATAGTAAGAAATTTATTTAAGTCATTTAAAATTTTTTTTTCATCTGTACATTTAATCTTTTAGATCCATGGAATTTCACTTGTGAAATTTTTAAGCGTAATAATAGACTTGTCCAAGAAGAAGGTAAAAGCTTCCAGATTGACCGACTTGTGCATCACCAGAGTTGAGCGTGACAACGAGTCTTCTACCTGCTGCAACTGTAGGCATAGAATCTGCTTCTCCAAAATTTCTGTAAAAAGAAATGGTGGTGGCTGATCCGATGGATGTGGTGGATTGATACAAAAGACCTGTGGATTTGTTGTTGAAGGAAGTTAAATTTGCTCCGTTCCATGACGACAAATAAAAATCTTCTAATCCTGAAGAGGCAAAGAAGCATGTGCTGTCACGGTCGTATCCAGAAAAGTAGGTGTAATTGTTGGTGTTGTATGAAGTACAAGGAGTGAGAACGGTTCCGTTGCCAGGAGGAAGATTTCCGTCATACATTCTAACTCGAGATTCCCACCAGTTTCCAGAAGCGCCGATGATGTGCATTTTGATGTATTTCAATGACACGCCATTTCCTTTTCCTTTGGTGTTCATCAGAACGTATTCGCTGCCATAAGTGGTGCTCATATATCGGAATGTATTACAGTACAGCTTGAAAAGAGGGATGGAAGCAGGAATGGAAGCAAGAGTGGAAATGAAGGGTTGAATCCAATATGTGATGGCTGTAGCATTTTTGTTCACCAGTTGAATGGAGACGTCGTTTCTGAAAGGCATGTCCAATGTGAAATATCCTCCCAAGGAAGTGGTGTTATACATGTTGCATCCTTGTAAAGAATTGGCGTAAAAAGCTCCTCCTAAAGGTGAAAAAAGCAAATCGGTAGCAAGTCCTGTTTGATCTAATCCAATTCCTTCCGTGGTTTCTGCATAATTCCCCACATTGATTTCACCGTCAGTAAAGATTCGAATAAAAACTTGACCGGGAATATTTGTTCCAGAGGTGCTGTATAAAGCCAACCACAACCTTCTCAGCACTCCAGATTTTCCGGAAAACGCAAACACAGGAGAAGTGGTTAATGCTTCCACCGTCTGAGACTTGAATCCCAAACTGGTGAAACTCGAGCTTGGAACATTGCTGGTCAAACTCGATTTTTGCAAAAGCAAGTCGACGTAGTTTTTTGTCGCTCCGTCTTGTGCGCTTGACGGGTCGAGCACATTGATCAACTTGTGAGAATTCAAATCCAAGTCCGCGGCTCCCACAGTAGTTGAAGCATGCGTGTCTACATAGTTTTTCGTGGCTGAATCTGAGGCTGATGTAGGCTCTGCTAAATTAGTCAATTTGTGCGATGTCATGTTAATGTCAGCGTAAGAAATGTTATTGTAAGAGACTTTGGTGTCGACATACCCTTTTGTCGCAGCGTCTTTTAAATTGGTAGGATCGCTCACATTAATCACTTTGTGTGAATTCATGTCGATGATTCCAGTGATCGTGCTTGATCCGTCTGTTTTAACACACTGACTCGAACTCACATCGACGTAATTTTTTGTAGCAGCGTCATGCAAATTAGTGGGTTCGTTCAAATTGATCGCCTTGTGGAAATTCAAATCCAAATCTGTAGTTCCAATCGATGATCCTCCTCCTGACGCATGCGTATCCACATAATTTTTAGTAGCAGCATCGTGTGCGTTAGTCGGCTCACCTAAATTGATGATTTTATGAGAGTTGTAATCCAAGTCTGCAGTGATGGTGCTGTTTCCATCTGTTCTGACATAGAGATCACCCGTTATAACTGTTGATGAAGAAGGGTCATAGAAATACCTTCCCAATTCAGTTCTACCAAATATGTCAATCATTTTATATAGTCACGACTTTTTTTTTCAGATCCTTCAGATCCTTAGAAATTATTCGAATTTTTCACCAAAGTGTGTTAATAACGCTTTGAAAGTCATTCCCCTCTTGTAATTTTTTCAATACGTAAAGACACAAGTGTCCACAATAAGACGTGTTACCAAACTGAACTCTTTCGCTGTTATAATAGACTGGTCTTTTTAAATAATGGACTAGCTCTACAAGAGGAGGCTGAGCATAAGAGTCAAAGCTGTATTTTTTGTCTCCGTCTTTATACCAGCAGACCCAATGAAATCCATCTGTGCTAGAATCTCCCGTATTGGTAATTCCACATTCTTTTATTCTTGTCTTTCTAGGCAATTCATCCCTCACAAAAACTCCTCTAAAGTTTTTAATTTTAAGCTTTTTTGCAGCCTCTATTAATTGAAAGTTGGTGAGAGGTTTGTTAGGTAGTACTATTCCTTCAACGTTGATCATTTTTAAAATTCAGAAAAATTTTAAAAATTCACAAGTGATTTACATTTCATCATCCGGTTTTATTTCATTATCCAATTCTTTTACCTCTAAATTCAAGTCTTCACACATCATGATGCTATGAGGCAAAGGCGCATTTTTTACAATGACGGTTTCAACCAGTTTAACTTGAATAGACACAATCGAAGGACCAATATACACCCCCTCAATTCTAAGTCCTCCAATAGCATAACATCTTTGATTGATAAAATCATGCCCAGAAGATCTGACCAAATTTCTATTACTGCGTTCTCCTTTAACTCCATTTTGTATATCAAGATCTGTTTTCTTTCTATGGAATAAAGAAGTAATAAGTATTCCGTCTTTCTCATTTTTAGTAAACGTCTTTGCATAAAAGACTGGTGCAGATTCAGCATTATCAGCTTTATATTTTAAAATACTCAATTCTTCTGAATTAATTTGCTTTTTTCTCCCCCCTTTTTTAAGTTTGACTGACAATTTATCTACTTCACCTCTAATGAACAAAGTAATCTTTTCCATCGTGCTAATAAACTTTGCTTCTTCTTCTGTCTTCCCCTTTTTAGCATCAAAGCAAACAAAGGACATGGAATAACCAGTCAATTTTTGTGTTGCCGGATCTTTATTCTCCCACACACCATACGAAAATAATATAGGTGTTCGTAATACAAGAGAACCATCTCCAGTTGGATAAGAATATTTTACTGGTATCTTTTGATATACGACTGGTTTTATCGCTGCGTAAATTTCCCCAACTGATAATTTGCTCTCATCAAAATTTTCAATTGTAATAAAACTCATTTCTTTTTATATAGAAAAGAAAATTATTTATATCATTTTTCGGAATAATGAAAATCTTTGAATTTTAAAGATCATTTTTTCATAGAAATCACTTCTTTATTGTTCACCCAAGAGTTAAAAGAGTCTGGATATCCTAACCATTTGACTATTGATCTGTTCTTTTGCTTACGAATGACTTTTTCAATTCTAAATATGTCTTGATTGGTCTTTTGCATTTCTTGTTCATAAAATGTACCTTGTATTTCTTCATTGTTAGCATCAGCGATTTTATACGTAGGCGGATTAGTATGCTGAACATTTGATACAGTAAAAACCTCTTCAGTCCATCTCGGTGTATTCCCCTTTTCAAAATGAGACTTCTTTTTTACGATCCTCACTTGATCACCTATGGAAAATTTTGGTTTTTCTGGTAATTTTTGATCCTTTCCATACAGATTCCACCATACCCTACCTTTATTCTTTTCATCGCTAGCTTCCACTGGAGTCATTTTGATGGAAGAATGCACTGTGTTGTTATAATTTTTCACCATTTCATCTAATACGTCAATGTATTTATTGGTATTGTTGGCTGAAAAATATTTAAACATTCTCTCTTTCATTGTTCTGTTCCATCGCTCGACGACACAGCTTTTTTCCTCGTTTTCAGTGGAGTATAACTGCACACCTAGAGATTGTACATGCTTGTTATAAAACTCTTTACCTTTATCCACCCACATTTTGTCACACTTTCTCTCCTCAAATATTTTGCTTAGAGCGTTAGCTACATCAACTCCAGTTTTACTCTTTAACGGAACGATCCACCCATACTTTGAAAACACATCAATAACCATGAGCAAATATTTTACACCGTTGTTGAATTTTGAAAACGATTGCATGTCAACCAAATCTACAGCCAATATTTCATCCATGTCATTCACAAACACTTTTCTTCTTCTAAAATGATGCATTACTGGTTTATGAAGCTCGTTTGCAAGTTGATTGGTCCATTTCAGGTTCTCCGGTGCTTTTTTTTAGATCCTTCAGATCCATGTAAATTCTTCGAATTTTTAGATCCTTCAGATCCATGGAAATTCTTCGAATTTTTAGATTCGCTTGCGGATACACCTAATCCAAATTTAGCTTTGGCTTTGATGATGGGAGCGATCAGTTTTCTTTCGTTTATTTCTTTCTGAGTTGGGTTTTGTATGGAGTTCATTTCTTCAAGCATCATTTGATCTGCTACATTTCTGCTTTTAACGTCATTTAAATATTTGTAAGCTAAATCGTGGTGGTACGCTGCATTGTCTACTCTGTCTACCGGTTTGCTCCATTCTTGATACATGTCGGTGGAAGTGAGTCTTTTGTCTAAATTGGTTCCCGGTCCTGCAAAATTCATCCCTGGAATATGCATTTCTCCTGGAAACTTTGCCCATGGGAGCTTTATTTTTTTTGAAAAATTGTTGATCGATTCCACCAAGTCTCCTCCATTGACTTTATTCGCAGAAACAAACTTGCATTTACCCTTTCCGCAAACAGCGCAAGTTCCTCTAAGCATATTTCTATTGCTTTTGCTTATAGAATGCTGCACGTTGTTCGTTTCTGTTATTCTTTTGCATTTGACACAATACATTTTTTATATTCAACATAATAAAAAATGGAAGTGATTGATTTGTCATGGAATGTAAATAAAAACAAAAGGAAAAATAACAAGCTTTTGCCTAGAAGTATACGTGGAATCATTATTGGGAAATCAGGATGTGGAAAAACAACGTTACTACTCAATTTACTTTTAAGGCCTGGATGGTTAGATTACAACCATTTGTAAGTCTTTGGAAAATCCCTTTTTCAACCGGAATATAAAATACTCAAAAACTCGTTCGAGAAGAAATTGCCAAAGGAAGTTATTCTTGATTTGTTTAACATTCAAAGCAAAATTGAACAATTAAACGTAAGTCCTGAATGTGTTATTGATGAAATTTCAAAAAAATGGAATAACACAGAGGATATGGAATGTCAGTTTTTTGAAACTGCTGACGATGTTCCTAATCCTGAAGATCTTGATTCGTCTAAAAACAATTTAATGATCTTTGACGATTTGCAATTGACTAAACAAAACAAATGTGAAAAATACTATATCCGAGGAAGACATTCTAACGTTGACTGCTTTTACCTCGCTCAAAACTATTTTATGCTACCTAGACAAACCATCCGAGAAAATGCTAATTTCATTTGCTTGTTTCCTCAAGACTTTAAAAACATTAACCATATTTACCAAGATCATGTTTCAAGCGATATGAAAATAGAAGAGTTTAAAAAGTTTTGTAAATATTGTTGGTCTCAACCTCACGGATTTGCAGTCATTGATTTATCCTCAAAAAAGGATTGTGGAAAATATCGAAGCGGATTTGACAATTTTTATTTTCCCAACTCTATATAAAAAGATGAGCGGATTTTATCTCCTTGCAAAAGCAAAAAAAGAAACTCCAACCGTAAGAAACAGCGTCATCCAAACTGTGTTTGACAACCCCATCGAATTTAAACCTAATAAAAAGTACGAAATGGCTCTTGTTGGCTTTGACACTGTTCACAGCTACACCAACATCAATTCGACAAATAATGTTTTCAGATACAGTCCCAACGCTGGTTCAAACAGCTACACCATTTACATTGAAGAAGGCGCGTATGAAATTAGTGAGATTAATGATTATCTTCAGAATGAAATGAAAAAACAAACTGGAACCTTGTATAGAACGGATGGTGTTGTGATCGGTGCAAACCTGACCACTTTAAGAACTACACTGAAATTTGGAAAACCTGGATCAACTACAAAATATTGGGTGGATTTTAACGTGAACAACAGTTTAGCTTCTGTTCTCGGATTTAATAAAGGAGAATATACCTATGTAGAGAAAAAGGAAGATCCAACAAATCCAGATAAAGTTACAAGTTATATTGACTATTACGAGTCTGAGTCGCTTTCGAGAATAGACGATATAACCATCATCAGAATCACAAACGATGTGATTGGAGCCTCTTATGATAACGGAAAAAGAACATCTGACATTTACTCTCTTCATCCTGACACTCCTCCAGGTTACAAAATTAGTGAAAAGCCGTTCCAACTACTAGGCTATGCGGGTTCTGGCGCATTGATACCCCTTAAGTATGGGATGGCATGGATAGCGTTACATATGGTGACATTAAGGAATTAATAAAACTTCTTGCTGTCTTTTTAATTCAAAAATGTTCTAGCGCATGGATAGAATCAAGACGAGTTTGTTATTTGTAGACATGAATATTTTTTCTGATAATGTGAGATGTCATTACTCTGTAGGAAAGAGTTTATCATTAAAAGGTGGGTGTGAATTTCCATCCGAGTTTCGCAAACAGATGGGAGCAAATGTCGTCGTAAAATCTTTTCTTGTCAATGGTTTTTAAAACTGAAAAATCTTCAAGACGACATGGATGACTTCTATTTTGGAGCAGTTGAAACAAAATGTACTGAGCGTTCATGAAACTTTTTCTTTTTAATTCTTTCGGTTTGTCTTTTCCGTACACCAAATCGTATAAGAAAGACAAATCCTTAAAATCTTTGATGAGCTGTTCTTCGAGGTATTCTATATCGTCTCTCTTACCGACGAGCACGTAATAGATATAGTTGGCATTTTCATACTGATTCGTATAGTTGAGTTGTTTTAAAAAGATTAAAATGTGTTCTTTGGTAATGCGAGAATATTTCACATGCGTGTTTTCAGAATCGATTAATAAGTTTAACGCCTTGAATTTTTTCTCCAATTTTTCAAAGACTTCTTCAGGAATCTTGCAGTTTTGTTTTCCTTGATATTGTTTTATGCATTCTTGAAAATGAATGATACGCGAATAAGTGTATTTGTTTACCGAATTGGTTCGGTCGTAGTCTTTGTACGGAACAGTTGTTTCTAACATTTCTTGCTGACCCGAACACAAGAGACAGAATTTTTTATTGCTGTCGTCCATTTCAAACTGACTCGGATTGTTGTTGATGCAAAATTTACATTTGGTGTGCAAGATGAGTTTTTGGGCAATTTTAATATCGGTCCACTGTCTTTGCGAAAGCGTTTCTTCTGCAATGGTAAAATAACTGCGTTGGAGTTGGTTTTTTTCTTCGTCAAATTTAGCGCGATCCTCAAAAGAAAGTTGCGTCTGCAAGATGTCTTGGTATCGTTGGATGAGGTGGTTTGTCTTGGCGATAAACGTTATTTTTTCAGTCTTGCGTTTATCCAATTCGTCTTTTGTCTCCATCAGATGTTTAAGAGCTTCATCTGACAAGTCGTGTTTGTTTTCTAAAAGAAGAACTATGGATTTTAAGTGCGCTATATCGTCAATGTTATCCTTGTCAAACTTTTCCATCATTTTCGTGTTTAATAAGACAATGCTCATTTTTAATGAGAGCGTGTTAATTCTTTTAATTTACCATCGTATTTTTTCTATTCTACAGTAAAATAGTGTGAAAAATAAAAAAATTGAATTTTGAGTTAAATAAAATTTCTTAATATATAAAATAATGGATGCGATATATAAAGTTGATCTTATTAACATGCTTAATGGCGAAGAAGTGAAATGTTCTACCTATAAAACTAGTAGATATATTAAATTCGAAAAAAATGTTCGAAAGCTTCCAAAGTGTGTTAAAATATCATTTATAGAAATGATGAAAACGGCACCACCCGAAGAAGTTTTAATGAAATTAAAATCTACTATCGCCGCATATAATAGTATTGAAACGAAAAAAACAATGGTTAAAGGATTAACGAATGCTTACTCTGCAAAAAGACTTCGTCGTTATTACAGTGAATATATTGCTGACAATACGAAAGCAAATTTAGATAATAAAGAATAATTTTATATATCCTTATATATAAAATTTACAAGGGATTTATAGAATAGCACCTAAAAAGGGAATGCTTGAGAAAGGTGAGTTTGGTCCGAGCAATAAGCCAGATCCAATAGATTCATAGCCTTTTCCATTTTTAACAAAGAGTCCTTCACCCATAGTAGGTTTCACCCAAGGTCTTAAAAAGACTCCTGATCCTGCAGCAGTCATTTTCATTCCACTTCCATTCTTTTTCAAGTAAACGATTCCTCTTCCTGCAATTTTATCAACCATAGCAGAGCCAGCAGAAGAACCAACACCTGCTAACAATCCAGTGGCGAGAGCAGGAACTACTCTTGTAGCCAAAGTGCTGCCTAACATGCCTAGTAACGGTAAAAGAGCTCCGATAAAGCCACCTTCAATGGTTGAGTTGTATGCAAGTTGTCTTTTGCTCAATTTGAGTGTGACTCCTTTACCGGCTTCATACGCTTTTGTAATTTTGTTCAATTGCGCATGAGTGAGAGCGAGAACATGTTCACCGTTCAAGTCTTGATGAGATAGTCTTATATTAACATCAGTCTTGTCTTGAATCGCTTTTTTTATTTTGTCAGATTGATTTTGTGAAAAGTTTAATTTTACTTTTTGGTAACTCATTTTTTAAAATAAAAGAAAAAAAATTATCGTTGAACAGCGCTGCTCGTAAAAAGGTCTTGAAGCACAGAGGTTATTTTTTCTCTCACGTGAAATCTGAGGATAATGTCTTCACCTCTAAAGTCGATCAAGTTACCGTTTTGATCTACAATTTTTGTTTCCATTCTTGAAATTCTCTCCACAACGATAGGCAAGTATATCAAGTGGAACGGCTTTTCACTCATTTTGTAACCTGGAGGAGTGTCAGGATGAAAAGAGTAAATGTCAGATGTTCTTTTTCCGTTATCATAAGAGGATCCAATCACATCGTTTGTGATTCTGATGATAGATATATCATCTATTCTCGAAAGCGACTCAGACTCGTAATAGTCAATATAACTTGTGACTTTATCAGCATTAGCCGGATCTTCCTTTTTCTCTACATAGGTATATTCTCCTTTATTAAATCCGAGAACAGAAGCTAAACTGTTGTTCACGTTAAAATCCACCCAATATTTTGTTGTTGGTCCAGGTTTTCCAAATTTCAGAGTAGATCTTAAAGTGGTCAGGTTTGCACCGATCACAACACCATCCGTTCTATACAAGGTTCCAGTTTGTTTTTTCATTTCATTCTGAAGATAATCATTAATCTCACTAATTTCATACGCGCCTTCTTCAATGTAAATAGTGTAGCTGTTTGAACCAGCGTTGGGACTGTATCTGAAAACATTATTTGTCGAATTGATGTTGGTGTAGCTGTGAACAGTGTCAAAGCCAACAAGAGCCATTTCGTACTTTTTATTAGGTTTAAATTCGATGGGGTTGTCAAACACAGTTTGGATGACGCTGTTTCTTACGGTTGGAGTTTCTTTTTTTGCTTTTGCAAGGAGATAAAATTCGCTCATCTTTTTATATAGAGATGGGAAAATAAAAATTGTCAAATCCGCTTCGATATTTCCCACAATCCTTTTTCGAGGATAAATCAATGACAGCGAATCCGTGAGGTTGAGACCAGCAATATTTACAAAACTTTTTAAACTCATCTATCTTCATATCGCTTGAAACGTGATCTTGATAAATGTGGTTCATGTTTTTAAAGTCTTGAGGAAACAAGCAAATGAAATTAGCATTTTCTCAGATGGTTTGTCTAGGCAGCATAAAGTAGTTTTGAGCGAGGTAAAAGCAGTCAACGTTAGAATGTCTTCCTCGGATTTGTATTTTTCACATTTGTTTTGTTTAGTCAATTGCAAATCGTCAAAGATCATTAAATTGCTTTTGGATGAATCAAGATCTTCAGGATTAGGAACATCGTCAGCCGTTTCGAAAAATTGACATTCCATATCTTCTGTGTTATCCCATTTTTTTGAAATTTCATTAATAACGCATTCGGGGCTTACGTTTAATTCCTCAATTTTGTTTTGAATGTTAAACAAATTAAGAATAACTTCCATCGGCAATTTCTTCTCGAATGAGTTTTTGAGTATTTTGTATTCCGGTTGAAAAAGGGATTTTCCAAAGACTTACAAATGGTTGTAATCTAACCATCCAGGCCTTAAAAGTAAATTGAGTAGCAACGTTGTTTTTCCACATCCTGATTTCCCAATAATGATTCCACGTATACTTCTAGGCAAAAGCTTGTTATTTTTCCTTTTGTTTTTATTTACATTCCATGACAAATCAATCACTTCCATTTTTTATTATGTTGAATATAAAAAATGTATTGTGTCAAATGCAAAAGAATAACAGAAACGAACAACGTGCAGCATTCTATAAGCAAAAGCAATAGAAATATGCTTAGAGGAACTTGCGCTGTTTGCGGAAAGGGTAAATGCAAGTTTGTTTCTGCGAATAAAGTCAATGGAGGAGACTTGGTGGAATCGATCAACAATTTTTCAAAAAAAATAAAGCTCCCATGGGCAAAGTTTCCAGGAGAAATGCATATTCCAGGGATGAATTTTGCAGGACCGGGAACCAATTTAGACAAAAGACTCACTTCCACCGACATGTATCAAGAATGGAGCAAACCGGTAGACAGAGTAGACAATGCAGCGTACCACCACGATTTAGCTTACAAATATTTAAATGACGTTAAAAGCAGAAATGTAGCAGATCAAATGATGCTTGAAGAAATGAACTCCATACAAAACCCAACTCAGAAAGAAATAAACGAAAGAAAACTGATCGCTCCCATCATCAAAGCCAAAGCTAAATTTGGATTAGGTGTATCCGCAAGCGAATCTAAAAATTCGAAGAATTTCCATGGATCTGAAGGATCTAAAAAAAAGCACCGGAGAACCTGAAATGGACAGATCAACTTGCAAACGAGCTTCATAAACCAGTAATGCATCATTTTAGAAGAAGAAAAGTGTTTGTGAATGACATGGATGAAATATTGGCTGTAGATTTGGTTGACATGCAATCGTTTTCAAAATTCAACAACGGTGTAAAATATTTGCTCATGGTTATTGATGTGTTTTCAAAGTATGGGTGGATCGTTCCGTTAAAGAGTAAAACTGGAGTTGATGTAGCTAGCGCTCTAAGTAAAATTTTTGGTGAGAGAAAGTGTGTCAAAATGTGGGTGGATAAAGGTAAAGAGTTTTATAACAAGCATGTAAAAGCTCTAGGTGTGCAATTATACTCTACTGAAAACGAGGAAAAAAGTTCTGTTGTTGAACGATGGAACAGAACAATGAAAGAGAGAATGTTTAAATATTTTTCAGCCAACAATACCAATAAATACATTGACGTATTAGATGAAATGGTAAAAAATTATAACAACACAGTGCATTCTTCCATCAAAATGACTCCAGTGGAAGCTAGCGATGAAAAGAATAAAGGTAGGGTATGGTGGAATCTGTATGGAAAGGATCAAAAATTACCAGAAAAACCAAAATTTTCCATTGTGGATAAAGTGAGGATTACTAAAAAGAAATCACATTTTGAAAAAGGGTATACGCCGAGATGGACCGAGGAGGTTTTCACAGTGTCAAAAGTTCAGCATACTAATCCGCCTACGTATAAAATCGCTGATGCTAACAATGAAGAAATACAAGGTACATTTTATGAACAAGAAATGCAAAAGACTAATCAAGACATATTTAGAATTGAAAAAGTCATTCGTAAGCAAAAGAACAGATCAATAGTCAAATGGTTAGGATATCCAGACTCTTTTAACTCTTGGGTGAACAATAAAGAAGTGATTTCTATGAAAAAATGATCTTAAAAATTCAAAGACTTTCATTATTCCGAAAAACGAGTTAAATAATTTTCTTTTCTATATAAAAGAGATGAGTTTTATTACAATTGAAAATTTTGATGAGAGTAAATTATCAGTCGGAGAAATTTACTCAGCGACCAAACCAGTAACTTATCAAAAAATACCATTAAAATATTCTTATTCCAATGGAGATGCTCCTCTTGTATTACGATCACCTATCTTATTTTCGTATGGTGTATGCGAGAATAAAGAACCGGCAACACAAAAATTGACTGGTTATTCCATGCCTTTTGTCTGCTTTGATGCTAAAAAGGGAAAGACAGAAGAAGAAGCAAAGTTTATTAGCATGATGGAAAAGATTACTTTGTTCATTAGAGGTGAAGTAGATAAATTGTCAGTCAAACTTAAAAAGGGAGGGAGAAAAAAGCAAATTAATTCAGAAGAATTGAGTATTTTAAAATATAAATCTGATAATGCTGAATCTGCACCAGTCTTTTATGCAAAGACGTTTACTAAAAATGTAAAAGATGAAATAGTCATTACTTCTTTATTCCATAGAAAGAAAACAAATCTTGATATACAAAATGGAGTTAAAGGAGAACGCAGTAATAGAAATTTGGTCAAATCTTCTGGACATGATTTTATCAACCAAAGATGTTATGCTATTGGAGGACTTAGAATTGAGGGGGTATATATTGGTCCTTCGATTGTGTTTATTCAAGTTAAACTGGTGGAGGCTGTCATCATAAAAAATGCGCCTTTGCCTCATAGCATCATGATGTGTGAAGACTTGAATTTAGAGGTGAAAGAATCAGATGAAATAGAGCAGGATTAATTAAAAATCTATTATTTTTTAAAATTTTCTGAATTTTAAAAAAATGATCAACGTTGAAGGAATTGTACTGCCGAACAAACCTCTCACCAACTTTCAATTAATAGATGCTGCAAAAAAGCTTAAAATTAAAAACTTTAGAGGTGTTTTTGTGAGGGATGAATTGCCAGAAAAGACAAGAGTAAAAGAATGTGGTATTGTCAACACGGGAGATTCTAGCACAGATGGATTTCATTGGGTCTGCTGGTATAAAGACGGAGACAAAAAATACAGCTTTGACTCTTATGCCCAGCCTCCTCTTGTAGAGCTCGTCCATTATTTAAAAAGACCAGTCTATTATAACAGCGAAAGAGTTCAGTTTGGTAACACGTCTTATTGTGGGCACTTGTGTCTTTACGTCTTGAAAAAATTACAAGAGGGGAATGACTTTCAAAGCGTTATTAACACACTTTGGTGAAAAATTCGAATAATTTCTAAGGATCTGAAGGATCTGAAAAAAAAGTCGTGACTATATAAAATGATTGACAAATTTGGTAGAACTGAATTGGGAAGGTATTTCTATGACCCTTCTTCATCAACAGTTATAACGGGTGATCTCTATGTCAGAACAGATGGAAACAGCACCATCACTGCAGACTTGGATTACAATTCTCATAAAATCATCAATTTAGGCGAGCCGACTAACGCACACGATGCTGCTACTAAAAATTATGTAGACACGCATGCTTCAGGAGGAGGATCATCGATTGGAACGGTAGACTTGAATTTGAATTTTCACAAGGTGATCAGTTTGAACGAACCCACTCAATTGCATGACGCTGCTACAAAAAATTACGTCGACGTCAGCTCGAGTCAGTGTGTTAAAACAGATGGATCTAGCACGATCACTGGAATCATCGACATGAATTCTCACAAAGTGGTTAATGTGAGCGATCCTACCAATTTAAAAGACGCTGCGACAAAAGGGTATGTAGACACCAAAGTCGCTTACAATAACATTTCTTACGCTGACATTAACATGACATCGCACAAATTGATTAATTTAGCAGAGCCTACATCAGCCTCAGATTCAGCTACGAAAAACTATGTAGACACGCATGCTTCAACTACTGTGGGAGCCTCGGACTTGGATTTGAATTCTCACAAGTTGATCAATGTGCTCGACCCGTCAAGCGCACAAGACGGAGCGACAAAAAGCTACGTCGACTTGTTGTTGCAAAAATCGAGTTTGACCAGCAATGTTCCAGGATCTGGATTCACCAGTTTGGGCTTTAAGTCACAGACGGTGGCGGCATTAACCACTTCTCCTGTGTTTGCGTTTTCCGGAAAATCTGGAGTGCTGAGAAGGTTGTGGTTGGCTTTATACAGCGCCTTTGGCACAAATGTTCCCGGTCAAGTTTTTATTCGAATCTTTACTGACGGTGAAATCAATGTGGGGAATTATGCAGAAACCACGGAAGGAATCGGCGTGGACGCAACAGGACTTGCTACTGATTTGCTTTTTTCACCTTTAGGAGGAGCTTTTTACGCCAATTCTTTGCAAGGTTGCAACATGTATAACACCACTTCCTTGGGAGGATATTTCACGTTGGACATGCCTTTCAGAAACGACGTCTCCATCCAACTGGTGAACAAAAATGCAACAGCCATCACATATTGGATTCAACCTTTTATTTCCACTCTTGCTTCCATTCCTGTCACCATCCCTCTTTTCAAGCTGTATTGTAATACATTCCGATATTTAAACACCACTTATGGCAGCGAATACGTTTTGATGAATACCAAAGGAAAAGGAAATGGCGTGTCATTGAAATACATCAGGGTACACATCATCGGTGCTTCTGGAAACTGGTGGGAATCTCGAGTTAGAATGTATGATGGAAATCTTCCTCCTGGCAACGGAACCGTTCTCACTCCTTGGACTTCATACAACACCAACAATTACACCTACTTTCCAGGATATGACGGTGACAGCACATGCTTCTTTTCCTCTTCAGGATTGGAAGATTTTTATTTGTCGTCATGGAACGGATCAAATGTGACTTCCTTCAACAACAAATCCACAGGTTTTCTTTACCAATCCACCGCATCCATCGGTTCCACCACCACCATCTCCTTTTACAGAAATTTCGGAGAAGCAGATTCTATGTCTACTGTCGCAGCTGGTAGAAGGCTTGTCGTCACTCTCAACTCTGGAGATGCGCAAGTTGGACAATCTGGAAGTTTTTACCTTCTTCTTGGACAAGTGTTTTATTACGCATAAAAATTTCACAAGTGAAATTCCATGGATCTAATGTACAGTAAAAATAAAAAATTGAAAATGACTTAAATAAAATTTCTTAATATATAAAATGAATATGTATCGAGATAGACAGATTGCGTTAATAGAGCGAATAAATGCAATGACAGACCCAACGTATAGAGAAGTGTATGATCTTGAAACTGATCTGATTGTATTAGACAGAGAATATGTATTACCTGATAGTATGTTTGAGATGATTAATGAATTAAAAGAAAGAGCAAGAGCGAGATCTGAGAGAGAAAGAGATGTAATCGAAGAGGAAGAATTTAATAGATTAGATGAAGCTAATATATTTAGTTTGGATGATAGTTCAGAAGAAGATGATAGTTCTGACGATGAGGCTGTTCATTACAATAGACCTATGACAGCTGACCCTGAAGATGCTGATCCTGAGGATTTGCCATACAATGAGTCTATGCTAGGTGCTCCTATAGTTTTAGATTACAATTCAATGAGTGTTGAAGAACGACTTGAATATGAGGAATTCTTATATGATCAATTTTTAGAAGATATGCGCGATGAAACGGGAGGAAACAACTTTGTCATTTACATCGAAGATGAGGAAGAAAGAAGAAATAAATTAAAGATTAGAGCGTTGATTAAAGACTATAAAAAAAATAAATATAGAAAGTGTGCTTCTGCTGCTTAAAAACAATAATCATTTTATTCTTTACATGTGAGGAATAAAATGATGTATAAAAAAATAATTTTTTTTGTAATAAAATGGAAAATCATGTGCATAAAAAATTATTTCATAATGATCGAAAGACGTGTAATAAATCATATCTTTTTTTCGATAAGTACTTGAAGCATCCTCCTGTAAAAGTGGGAACTAAATATGAAATATTTGCTCAAAAAGACATTACACTAAATCGGCTAAGTCATCAGAAAATAACTTTTATGTTTGGAATAAAGCTTAAAAGCGGATTAGCTTTAGTGAATTTAAGAGAAAGCCTAAAATCAAAACTGGATTATTACAGTCACAGCATCATACTATCAGAGTCGACGGATAATGTGATCATGGAAATTTACAATAACAGCAAGTCAGATGTTATTATTAAAAAAGGGGAAAGTTTATGCTTTGTCAATTTCATAAATGAGTGAAAAAAAATAATTTTTTTGTAATAAAAATGGAATACAATTACGATGCTAAATCTAAACTTTATCCAGTTCTTCCAACAGCTCCTGCAGATGATGGAGGACATAATTACCGTCTTCAGAAAATAAGTTAAGTCCAAAAAGAGATGGACAACGAGAGGAAAAAGAGAGTGCATCTCAGCAAAAAGTATCATCGCGCTTTCAGAATCATTTCTTTTGTAGACACTACGTTGCAAGCAGGTGGTGTCGCGCTTGGAGTTGTTGGAATTGGAACTTTGAGCACCATCGCTGCTGCTCCTGTTGCGATTGCGTGTGAAGGTGTAGCTATTGGAATGGGCTTTTTGTCTATTGTAGGAGGACAAGTGAACAAAAAGATAGCATTAAAAGCGGAGAAGCATGAAAAGATTAAAGTGTTGGCAGAGTCGAAATTGAACACCATCAACAGCCACATTTCAAAGGCTTTAGTAGACAACGTTGTGAGCGATTCAGAGTATGAATTGATTTTAGACGAGCTTCAAAAGTTTAAGAGCTTAATGAAAGAAATAAGAACTAAAACAAAAATCAACATTGACGAGATAACTAAAGAGTCGTTAATCCAAAAAGGAAGAGAAGACGCGATAAAAGCGTTCAACAACCTTTACAAAAAGGGAAAATAAACGCAAACACAAACACATATAAGTTTGCGTTTAAGTTTTTTCTTGCGTTTTAAAAAATGTCCTTTTTTAAAATACTAGACCCTAACAAGAGGGATGAACTGGTGAAAGAATTTGTTGAAAGAAGAAAAAAAATCTATCAAGATAGTCTGAATGAAAATATTTACGATGCTAATCTTCAAACGGATTTGAGAACGCTTTACAAGCCTCTGATTGAAAGCAATGAAAAGATGATCAAAAGCATCGAAGAAAGTCACAATGAAAAATCGCCTCCCAGTTTGGATGAGACAAATCATTTAGGAGACATTTCTTCCTTCTATTTAAATAGGTGTAATAAGCGTTTCGTAAACCATGTTAAAAGAAATTTCGAAATTAGTAAAAATGATAATAATGAATTATACATTGGAAAAATGGGGGTGGAGGTGGATGGAAATGATATCGTTGTTGTAGGAGAAAAGTATGAAGGAACAAAAGGTCTTTGGAAGCTTATTACAGAACCTGAACCTCCAAACAAATTATTGAGCGAGTATACGGATGAAGATTTGGAAAATTATGAAAAAATTATTTTAAACAGTGGTGCTATTTATTTGGAATCAAATCCAAACAAGCCAAAATCCTCCAAAAGCGAAAAATACCGAAAAGTTATAAAACCGATTTGGAAAAAATTAATGGAGTCTAAAAATGGTAAAAAAGGTCATGGTGTGATTATTCTTCCAAGCGATCCAAATGCTCTTGTAGAAAAGCTTGAATTGAGTATTGCTGCATGGCATGCTGGAAATAAAGAGTCGAGAAATGTAGCTGTTTCCATTTGCGATGAGCTGTTGAGACAAAATAGAATTAATAAAGACGAGTACAAGTCGATGATGGCGTATATCGATATGAAATAAAAAAAATCTTTGTAAATAAAAAATGATCGTTTATAGAAATAGATATGTTAAGAAGCATATTGTGGGTGGAAGTGGGATAATTGACACGCTTAAGAATTTCTTGAGAAGAGCAGCATCTTCAGGCGCTTCAAGAGCAGCATCTACTTTAGCTAATAAAATTGCAAAAACTGAACTAGGAAGAGAAGCTATCATGGCTACTAAATCTGCAGGAAAAGAGCTAGCTTCAACAGCCATTTCCACTGCTAAAGATGTAGCTATTGACAAAGGTAAAAGAACCATTGAGAAATTGTATGCCAAGACTGGAACTCCAAAGCCACGCGAAGCTGCAAAGAATGATCTCAGTCTTAAAAGCAAAGAAATTATTTCAAGCATTGTTAACAAAGCAGCAGCAGCAGCAGCAGCAGCAGCAGCAGCACCGGTTATGGATGAATATTCTATGTTTGGATCAGGATTGTCGAAGAACAATGTGATTAGAATACAAGACTTAGTAAAAAAAGGAAATGGACTTTTGATTGCATGAGGATCTAAGAAATTTTTTTTCTTTGATGTATAAAAATGGCAAATTCCGATGTTTTAAATTTTACAGAAGAGATTATTGTGGATGAAGAAATTGAGAGATTTGAGTTTCACGAATACGAGCCCGTGAATAAGAATCTAAACGTGGATGGAGAAATAAGAATCAATATCGAGCAACAAGATTTGTTCACGCTTCCATCTGAAGCATACCTTTTGGTTGAAGGAAGACTTTTAAAAGCGGATGGAACTTCTTACGCTGATGCAGATGTTGTTACTTTTGTTAACAATGGTATCATGTACATGTTCAGTCAGATTTCTTATCAGTTGTCGAATCAAGAGGTGGAAACCATTTATGAGCCTGGACAAGCGACTACCATGATTGGATATCTCAAATACCCAGTAGAGTTTCAAGTCTCTGAAGGAATGAATCAGCTGTGGCAAAGAGACACGACAGCTTTAGCAGATCTTGTCAACAACACTGGATTTAAGCAAAGACAAGACTACATCATTGCAAAAAGTGAAGAAAAAGGAACGTTTTCGTTTTGCATTCCTTTAAAGCACATTTTTGGATTTTGCGATGATTACGAAAAAGTGCTCTACGGATTCAAACATACACTTACTCTTGTGAGAAAGAGCGATAGTGATGCTATTTTTAGAACAAATGCGACAGCTGCAGGAAAAGTGGATTTGACTAAACTGTCTTTGTTTATGCCTCATGTCACACCCTCTGTAGCGAGCAGTAACAATCTTTACAAAATCATTGAATCAAAAGTAGATGTTCCATTTTCGTTCAGATCTAGACAATGCGACACCATCGCTGTTCCTGTATCCAATAACTTTAGTTGGAGGTTAAGCGCAAGATCAGCTAGTGAAAGACCTAGGTATATCGTTGTTGGATTCCAAACCAATAAATCTGGAAGTCAAGAACTAAATCCTGCAGTCTTTGATCACTGCGACTTGAAAAACATGTATGTCACTTTAAACAGTGAAAGGTATCCTGCTGTTGATTACAATTTAGACTTTAACAACCAAAGATATTCAAGAGCTTATAAAGACGCTTCTAAATTTGACAATAGACTTTATGGAGTAAACGATATTATATGTCAACCTAATATATCTGCCTTAAACTATAGATACATTTGCCCTCTGTTTGTTTTTGATGTAAGCAAGCAAGCTGAGAGGTTAAAAACTTCAGTGATAGATGTGCAAATAAAAGCTACATTCAATGCGAACGTTCCTGCAAACACTCAGGCTTTTGCTGTTCTCATTTCTGATAAATTGCTTAGGCTTAAATCAGATGGAAGCAGAATGAATGTTGTTTATTGAAATGTTTTCAAAATAGAGCAATTCCACGACCGTCACAGCGTGACAACCGTCTTTTTTTTTGCCTTTAGCCTTCAATATTTTATTATTAAATATATATAAAAAGAATTTTTTTTTGCTATTTTGTTAGCTCGTAAAAAGTGCTACAAAAAAAAAGAAAAAAAATTAGGGTGGATATATTAGCCTCTTATTCATGCGAGAAAATATAAAACGTCACAGCGTGACCAAAATTCTCTCACTGTTTTTTAGTTTTTAGATCAACATCGCGATTCAGCTAATATAGATGAACTGAATTATTAACTTGGCATTAAACAAAAAGTTTAGACATTACTCTTACAAGTTTTATAGCTAAATAACATTTATTTAATTAAATTTCAAACAGGTGCACCTTTAATTAACTAGTGGTAAACGTCACAGCGTGACGTCACAGCGTGACCAGACACATTTGGGTAATTATAAACCAGGTAAATGGGCTGTTTTTAATAAATTTAAAACTAAATAGAGAAGTATTAGACAAATATATAATTACATCTTCATAAAAATAGTTTTTACATAGCAATCTGCCGAACACGCCCATACTATATCAGTGTCAAATCGCGTCCATATTATATTGCTGTCATATATACAACGTTTTAAAGTTTTTTGGTGATTTCGTCTGAAGACGTAAGTTGTTTCACTAAATACTTGGCACTTGAATAGGGTCGCATTTCTATTTTACCATTATTGTTTTGAATTAGGTGCGCTGCAAATATTCCTGGTTTTGCTGGTGCTTTTGTAAATAACTCATCAATTTTAAATTTTTTTATTGTATTTATAATATCTTCCATAGAAACAAAATAGACATTGAAATTAGTCTCATTTTTAACAGCTTCATGAAAAGTTATGGCATCAGTTATCATACATTTTCTCTGGATTATTTTTTGCGTTGCTATTCTTTTAACGGTCCCACCAATAGCATCTACTGGTCCTTTCCCATGAGAAGCAGCGAAAAAGTTCCAGAATAATTTTAAACCATGCTGTTCTTCCAACCAGGGTATTGCTGATGCAATAAAACGATTTTTAAATTGATTGCTTGGGCCGTCTGTCCAAACCTGTAGTATTTTAACACTTGATTCAATATGCTTAGATAATAAACTATGAACAAATACAAGAATAGATTCTTTTGAATGGCTTAAATCATCTGAAACTATGACAGCTGATGAGCATGAATTTTGGTACCAAAATACAGCAGTAAAAACAGTAACTTGCTTCTTGTGCCAATGTGCTGACTGCACTTCATCTTGCCACAAAGTTGAAAAATTTTCAGCAAAATCCACTTGAAGAACGGCTGTGTCTTGATTACTTTGAAGTTGGACCTTATGATCACGATATGTAATTGATTGTTTCTGTTTAATAAAATAATGCAAAAGAAATGAAGGTAAAGATTTTGAAAAGCTGCTGTAAAGATCATCAACTCTTCCCTTTTTTTCAATTTTTTTAATATATTCCTTTCCATTACCTTCTGCAACTTTTTCCCATTGGTACCATGTAATGCATTTATTCTTGTCAATTTCATTCAAAAGAAATAGATTATGAAACTTTGCAGCATTTTTACATGTGGTACACATATTATTATAACAAATGTCTTTTTCACCATCACATACAATGCTTAGAGGAAATTTATGTGAATACAATGGAAAATTTGAATCAAACTTGTGCAAGGCTTCAAGGATAAGAATTATATTTTGATGCTGTTGACAGCAACAAACGTTTCTTGACATTGAACTAGACAAAAGCACATGTGGTGGGCGTAAACTAGCAAACTTTGATTTTCCGACTGATTCTTCAGGATCATCACTTTTAAAAACAGCATAAGCTTCATTAACATTCATATACAAATGACGTTTTTGCACAGTTTCTTTCTTGTTCTTTAATCTCACCACAATGGTGTCTCTTTTACCGGGTGCTTGACGGGATATATCATCACGCTGGTAAAAATCAAGAACCAATTTTACAGTTAAAGCATCTAATGCATTTTTACTAATTATTTTTTCTGGGCTTGGGATTTCATTCATTTTTGTTAAAAGTTTTTGTACAACTTTAGCCCTCTTTCTGGGTGATTTTGGTAGTGCTGACTCGGCTCTCTTAACAGCTTTTCCAAGAGTGCTAGCAGATTTGTAAGGGGGTGATGTAACAGCTACAGATTTTGATTCTGCTATTTTTTGTCTGCTCTTTCTCTTTCGCTGCCTTTCTTTTTCTCGTTCAGCCTCCAAATTAGCGAGTCTTCTTTCTTTTCTTTTTTTTGATTCTTTTTCTTTAACTACTTTTTTGCCAAACTTTTCTAACTGTCTTTCACGATATTTCTTTTGACGCTCAGCATGAGTAAGAGGCATGTTAAACCCTTGAAAGATTAAAAAAAAGGCAACACATTAGTTATGGAGATGCACGTATTACATCTAAGGCTCAATGGAGTTACAGTTATCCCTTAGAGAGGCTCTATGTATCTCAAAAGAGAGCCTCAAGGATAGCTGAGCATTCATCCTCCAAATGTTGCCTATGCAAAACATACCTGTAATTTGTAGTTTTTGTAGATGATGTAAAAGAAAGTAGGCTGCTCAGTAATCTGGGTCCTTAAAGTTGATAAAAACTCAATTGTGGTTTCAGTTTAGCAGTTTTAAATTTTGTTTTAAATGTTGTTAAAAAATTGTCACGCCGTGACGTCACGCCGTGACATAAAAAGATTCTAAAAATAACTTGAGCTAATTACTTTTTTAAACATGTTAGTATTTTTTTAGATGTACTAGATTGAGTTCTCATTGCGCTGGATTTTTGAAACCCTAAGTTTTACTGGTTGTCTAAGAAATAAAACGATTGGTACCCTAATTGTCACAGCGTGACATGTCACAGCGTGACAATAGTGGTAATAGCATTTGATTAAAACAAATGGTATTCTGAATTCGTATGGCAATAAGTATGTTTTTATCATAAGTAGGAATGATTAGTGTAGCTAAAAACCTTATTGCAATGAGCAAGACAGTTTTGAATTTTTTACAGGTTCAATTTAACTTTGGTGATTAAAAATGAATTAAATTATTGCAAAAACGCCTACTTTTACCTTCTGTTTCAGCCCATGTTATTTTTTATAATAGCGGCATACTATAATAAGCTATATATTTTCTGAAAGAGGAGAAGTCGAGCTTTCTACTGATATATAGTATTATCTATATTGGGTTGGTTTAATTTTATCATTTTTTGTGAGACGGTCGTGGAATAGCTGAATAATATTTTTTTAAAAAAAAAATGAGATATACGAAAAAGGATTTGAAAAAATTGCTGAAAGAAAACGGAATTTCCAAAACGTCAAACAATAAAATGACTTTATTAATGCTTGCGTTTGAAAACAACTTGATTAGTAAAGATGAATGGATTAAAGACGTGAAGGAAGACCGGCCAGTGGGTAGACCGAAAAAGGGTTAAATCTATTTTCAAGAATAATAAAATGAAACAGTTTTTTCCATTTTTTCTAGAATGTAGTATTAAAGAGACTGACGTAAATAAAAAAAGACATCTTGAGCTTCTTGCATTTGGAGAAGCAGGTGTGTTTCGCGAATCTGTTTACATCACTGAAAACGGAGATTTTAATATTCCAAAAGAGTACAGTGATGAAGAGAGAGACAGACTTTACCAACTTGTATGGAGTAGTGATACAGAATATTCGCAAATAGAAAAGGAAATCAAAGAGCGTCTCAGTACTTGGAAAGGCTTGCCTAAAAAAGAAAAGCTAAGAATGATTGACAAGTATGTGCTTGGTTTGGATTGTGATTTCGAGGAGAAGAAAAAGATTTCTGGAAATCTAAAAAGCGCGATTTTAAATCATTCACTTGCTCCTAATGATATTGTATATAAAAACTTTAAAATACTTTTCATCAATGACATAAATTTAAAAAAATCGAATTTGATTTAAAAAAAAAATCTTTACAAATAAAAAAGATGAAATATACAAGAAAATTTTTGAAAAATTTGTTAAAAGAAAACGGTGTTTCTAAAACGTCAGACAATAAAATGTCTCTCATGATGCTTGCGGTTGAAAACAATCTGATTAGTAAAGAAGAGGTTTTACAAAGATCTAAAGACAAAAGACCTGTTGGCAGACCTAGAATACATGAGAAAAAAGAAAAGAAACCTCTTGATCCAAAATATGCTAGACTTGGTTTAATTAGAAATAATCCTTTAGGTTTGAGAATAACTAATGTTGATACTGGTGAGGTGGTGGAATACAAGTCTGCTTACGAGTCGCATAAAAAGACGGGGCATAGCTGGCAGTACTTTGAATGCAGAAATGGAAAAGTAGTTGATGGATACAAATATGAGATTTCTGGAGCAAGAAATTTTTAAATTTGATATATAAAAAAATTTAAAAATTGAAAATGGCTTAAATAAAAATCTTGCACTATTAAAAATGGAAAACAAAACGTTGAAAGAATTAAAAGAAATTGCTAAAGAGCAAAAAATAAGAGGTTACTCTAAAATGAGAAAGGGGGAACTTATAACAGCATTGCATCCTCCTAGAGTTGTCTCTGCTCCTGCTTCTATTCGTAGACGAACAACTGAGGCAAGACCTTTACCTGTTATTGAAAGGCCTACTGTGGTTAGGTTTGTTAAACCAGCTGTAAAAGTTTCTGTTAAACCTACAAAATTAAGACTTGTTGTTAGCTCTGAAAGACCTGTGCCAGCTCCTCGTCCTGCAGTTAAAAAGCCTGTGCCAGCTCCTAGACAAAGGACTGACGAATTGATTTCATTCGGACCTGCTCTCTTGCAAAATCAGGCATCAAGAGATGAACCCTCTATTCTTAACGAATCAGTCGAGGATTCAACAAACGTTATCACTCCAGTTCCAGCACCAAGACCTGGTTTAATTTCAACTCTGACCAGAGCTACAAAAAGTGTAGCGTCTTATGCTAAAAACAAGTTTATTGATATTAAAGACTGGATAGAGCCCTACGTTCCTGAAGTAATCAAGAAGAATGTAAGCGAATCAGTAGAACAAATCGATGAAAAGATAAAGTCTATCAAATCACTTGTATTAAAAACAGTGTATAAGCAGCCTGTGTCAAAACCAATTACAGTAAAGTTTAAAATGACTGAAGATTCGGTAGAGGGTTCTGTAAGACAATTTTCTTACAGACCTTCTCATAGATATCAAGACCTTGCAGCCTTTTTTAATTTGGTGAGAGAGTCAGCCATTCAAACCATGGAAGGAGAAAGAAACACAAAGGTAAGAATTGTTTTAACGTGTGAAATGAAATCTGTAAGCATGATGACTGGTGAAGAAGTGACTCGGGAAGCAAGCTTTTCATCCAGATCAGAGATTATTCTAGCAGCTACGAATGTAAGAGAGTTAATGAGCGAAATGGAAGAAAAAGTCTTGGAAAATAGCGTCAAATACAATGCTTTAGGATCTAATTGCACTATATCTAAGATTTTAAGAATGGATATTAACTTTATCGATTACAAGCCTCTCAGCGGCTCTTCCTACATTGAGTTACCTGCCGACTTGAAAAACAAAAAGGCGATCATTAACATGGAAAACAAAGACAATGAATGTTTCAAGTGGTGTGTCACCAGAGCGTTGAACCTTAAAAATAAAGACAACGAGAGAATTGATGAAGACTTGGTTCTAAAATCTGAAGAGCTCGATTGGGACGAAATGGAGTTTCCTGTGAATTACCATAAAATCAGCACGTTTGAAAAGAATAATCCAACTATTAGCGTGAATGTCTTTTGCTATACTGAAAAAACACCTCAACCTTTGCGAATATCTGAATTTGTGGATCGAAACCATTGCATTGATCTGCTGTACATTACAAACGATGTTACAGACCATTATTGTCTCATTAAAAGTTTCAGTCGCTTTGCCGGTTCTTCGGTAACAAAAGGTAAAAGAAAACAACATTTTTGCAGAAGGTGCATGCAAGCTTTTGACCAGGAAGAAAAGCTTCAAAAACATAGAGAAGACTGTTACAATAACGCACCAATGAGGATCGAACTTCCTAAAGAAGGGTCAACTGCCCAGTTTAAAAACTATTGCAGGAAAATGAAAGTTCCATACGTCGTATATGCCGACTTTGAAAGTTTCACCAAGGCTGCTAACACTTGCGCACCAGATTCAAATCAGTCGTATACGAAACAGTACCAAAAGCATGTTCCGAGCTCTATCGTCTATTATATTAAATGCTTTGATGAAATCGTTTACAAGGGAAAGCTTAAAACGTATACAGCTGAAAGCGATGATGACGACGTGGCTCAAAAGTTCATAAACATGCTTGAAGCAGACCTTATAAAGATTTTCGATAAGATTGATTTAGTAAAAAAGAAAGTGATGACGGATGATGATGAAAAGAAGTTTGAAGCTGCAACTGAATGTCACATTTGTAATAAAGATCTTGGAGATGATAAAGTCTTAGACCACTGCCATTTGACTGGGAAGTATCGTGGTGCTGCCCATGATGCTTGCAATAAAAAATATCGAATTCCAAAATTCATACCTATCGTCCTTCATAACTTGTCTGGTTATGATAGTCATTTGTTTATTAAAAAATTAGGCGGGAAGCTCAATTGCATACCCAACAATGAAGAAAAGTATATCAGCTTCTCTAAACAAATCAAAGTCAGAGAATTTATTGATAAGAAAGGAAGACTTCGAGAAGTGTGGAAAGAATTGAGGTTTATTGACAGCTACAGATTCTTACCCTTCGGCTTAGACAAACTATCTAAAAATTTAACAGACGATCAATGCAAAAACGTAGCTGAATATTTCCCCGAAAAGAAACAGTTCAGTCTGATAAGGAGAAAAGGGATTTACCCTTATGACTGGGTTGACTCGATTGAAAAGTTTTCAGAGACGCAATTACCTCCTATTGAAGCATTTCATTCCAAACTGAAAGATGAATCAGCAAAAGATGAAGACTATGCACATGCGAAAAACGTTTGGGATGTATTTGAGTGCAAAACGTTTAAAGACTATCATGAGCTGTACAACAAGTCCGACGTGCTGATACTAGCTGATATCTTTGAAGATTTCAGAGACACTTGCTTGAAACATTACAGTCTTGACCCCCTTTGGTATTACACGTCTCCTGGGTTGGGTTGGGATGCAATGCTAAAGAAAACTGGAATTCGATTAGAACTTCTAACCGATATTGATATGCTTAACATGGTTCAAAAAGGAATTCTAGGTGGGATTAGTATGATCTCTAACAGACATGGAACTGCCAACAACAAGTATATGGACGATTATGATCCTTCAAAACCTTCGAAATTCATTCAGTACTTAGACGCAAATAATTTATACGGATGGGCTATGAGTAAGCCTCTCCCTGTTAGAGGATTTAGATGGATGACTGAAGAGGAAATTTTCAATTGGAAATCCATGTCATGCATTCTAGAAGTGGACTTGGATTATCCTGACGAGCTTCACGATTTACACAACGATTATCCTTTAGCTCCTGAAAGACTAACCATTGGAAAAGTAGATAAGCTAGTCCCTAATTTAAACAACAAGGAGAAATACGTCGTTCACCATGAAAACCTTAAACTCTATGAACGATTAGGGCTGATCATTACCAAAATTCATCGAGGTATCACCTTTGAAGAAGAGCCTTTTATGAAAAAGTATATCGATCTCAACACAAAATTAAGAACAGATGCTGAAAACGAATCTGACAAAGAATTTTTCAAGCTGATGAACAACTCCGTCTTTGGCAAAACCATGGAGAATATTCTAAAACGCGTAGATGTTAAACTTATTACTACGAAAAAAGAAGCTCTAAAGTTGTCTAAAAGTCCACGATATGAACGAAACACCATTTTTGATGAAAACTTGATCGCGGTTCATATGAAAAGAACAAATGTCTATTACAACAAGCCTGTTTACTTGGGACTGAGCGTTCTAGACATAAGCAAAATTCTCATGTTTGAACATCATTATGACTACATGAAGCCTAAATACGGAGATAAGCTTAAATTGTTAATGACGGATACAGACTCGCTCTTTTATGAAATCGAAACGGATGATTTCTATCAAGACATTGCTGACGATATTGAGGCTAAATTTGACACGAGTGAATTTCCTAAAAACCATCCTGCTGTTCAACACTTTGGATTTGACTCTGGGTTTAAAAATAAAAAGGTAATAGGTAAGTTTAAAGATGAGGCTGCTGGTAAGCAAATTAAAGAGTTTGTTGGACTTCGACCCAAACTCTACTCTTATGAGGTCTGTAATGAAAAGAAAGATCACAAAAAATGCAAAGGAATACAGAAATGTGTGGTTGATAATCGCATCACTCACCAAGATTACTACAAATGTTTAATGGATAAGAAAGAAAAGCTTACAACCATGAATGTTATCCGTTCCCATCATCACGATATCTACACCGAGGAAATCAACAAAGTCGCACTCAGCGCTAATGATGATAAAAGGATACGAACGAATGATGGCACTCACACCACCTTCGCCATTGGACACTATAAAACAAGACCGTGATTCTCATTTATGGATTATGATAAACTCTTTCCTACAGAGTAATGACATCTCACATTATCAGAAAAAATATTCATGTCTACAAATAACAAACTCGTCTTGATTCTATCCATGCGCTAGAACATTTTTGAATTAAAAAGACAGCAAGAAGTTTTATTAATTCCTTAATGTCACCATATGTAACGCTATCCATGCCATCCCATACTTAAGGGGTATCAATGCGCCAGAACCCGCATAGCCTAGTAGTGTTCCACTTGATATACTTGCCTATCGTTGTGGAGAGAATTTCAAGAATGGAAACAAAAATTGTAGATCAAAACGGTAACTTGATCGACTTTAGAGGTGAAGACATTATCCTCAGATTTCACGTGAGAGAAAAAATAACCTCTGTGCTTCAAGACCTTTTTACGAGCAGCGCTGTTCAACGATAATTTTTTTTCTTTTATTTTAAAAAATGAGTTACCAAAAAGTAAAATTAAACTTTTCACAAAATCAATCTGACAAAATAAAAAAAGCGATTCAAGACAAGACTGATGTTAATATAAGACTATCTCATCAAGACTTGAACGGTGAACATGTTCTCGCTCTCACTAATGCGCAATTAAATAAAATCGCAAAAGTGTATGAAGCTGGTAAATGAGTCACTCTTAAATTGAGCAAAAGACAAATTGCATACAACTCAACCATTGAAGGTGGATTTATCGGAGCTCTTTTACCGTTACTAGGTATGATAGGTAGCACTCTTGCTACAAAGGTTGTTCCTGCTCTAGCTACTGGATTGTTAGCAGGTGTTGGTTCTTCTGCTGGCTCTGCTATGGTTGATAAAATTGCAGGAAGAGGAATCGTTTACTTGAAAAAGAATGGAAGTGGAATGAAAATGACTGCTGCAGGATCAGGAATCTTTTTAAGACCTTGGGTAAAACCTACTATAGGCGAAGGACTCTTTGTTAAAAATGGAAAAGGCTATGAATCTATTGGATCTGGCTTATTGCTCGGTCCAAACTCACCTTTCTCAAGCATTCCCTTTTTAAATTTAATCTTGTAAATTATGCAAAGAAAAAAACTTTTTAAAATGATATAAATAAATTTTTCTTGCTATATAAAAATGACATACTCCTTTAAAATTTTTGATAAAGAAACAAACAGGTACTATACATACATATTTAGAGATTACGATCAATATATCAGTAGACGTAATCTCCTAGATAAAGATTTCAAAGAAAACAGTAGAGAAATTGAAGCAAATCAACAATGTAAAAAATTGTTAAAAGAAATAGAAAAATTAAATGAACTAAAAAAGGGGAAAATAAATTCATGGAAATACGATCAGATGCGTATAATGAGAATTGAAGAAAAAGAACAAAAAATAAATTATCAAAAACAAAGACTAGCAAGATATTATAAATATATAATTAAAAAACCTGTCCCATCTGAACTCTTAGATTCTAACCAAACTTTACATTAAAAACCTATTTTATATATTTTTCAGATATATAAAATTTACCTTTTTCACTATTTACTTCACTGAAGAAATTAACAAAGTCGCACTCAGCGCCGACGATGACAAGAGGATACGAACGGAGGATGGAACTCATAGAACATTTGCCATCGGACACTACAAAAACGGACTGTAGAATAAAACCCTGCTTCTCATTTATGGATTATGATAAACTCTTTCCTACAGAGTAATGACATCTCACATTATCAGAAAAAATATATTACAATTTATATTTTTTTAAAACAAAAATACATATCACATCTTGAAACTAACAATGCGTCAGAATCTTGAAAAATATTCATGTCTACAAATAACAAACTCGTCTTGAATCTATCCATGCGCTAGAATCGCATACCCCTCTTGAATTTCCTTAAGTATAGAAAAGTGTCAAGGCGCTAGAATCGGCAATGTATAGTAGTGTCAATCATTTTTTAAACGGGCGAAATTTTTTTTAAATTGCGATCAGATCCTTTGGATCTCTGGAAAATCTTTGATTTTTTACCACAAGGTGTTGACAACGTCTTGAAAGCTGTTTCCCTCTTCACATTTTTTCAAGACGTAAAGACACAAGTGACCGCAAAAAGACGTGTTTCCAAATTGAACCCTTTCGCTGTTGTAAAAGACTGGGCTTTTCAAATAATCGACGAGCTCGACGAGAGGGGGTTGAGCGTAAGAGTTAAAGCTGAACTTTGCATCACCGTCTTTGAACCAACACACCCAATGAAACCCTTCTGTGCTTGAATCCCCCGTGTTGATGATCCCGCATTCTTTTTTTCTTGGTTTTTTCGGCAATGTGTCTCTGACAAAAACTCCTCGAAAGTTTTTTATTTTTAATTTTTTTGCTGCTTCAAGCAATTGAAAATTGGTCAAGGCCTCGTTCGGCAAAATAATTCCTTCCACATTGATCATTTTGTTTTTCTTTTTTTTTTAAAATCTTTTGCTCTCCTCGATTATCCCTTTGCACTCTGCGATCAATATTTTCGACCTATTTGATATTTCTTTGTTTTCTGCGATTATCTTTCTGCACTCTGCGATCAATTTTTTTACCACTGTCTCTGCCTCTGTCTCTGCCTCTGTCTCTGCCTCTGTCTCTGCCTCTGTCTCTGCCTCTGTCTCTGCCTCTGTCTCTGCCTCTGTCTCTGCCTCTGTCTCTGCCTCTGTCTCTGCCTCTGTCTCTGCCTCTGTCTCTGCCTCTGCCTCTGCCTCTGCCTCTGCCTCTGCCTCTGTCTCTGTCTCTGTCTCTGTCTCTGCCTCTGCTTCTGCTTCTGCTTCTGTCTCTGTCTCTGCCTCTGTCTCTGCCTCTGTCTCTGCCTCTGTCTCTGCCTCTGTCTCTGCCTCTGTCTCTGCCTCTGTCTCTGCCTCTGTCTCTGCCTCTGTCTCTGCCTCTGTCTCTGCCTCTGTCTCTGCCTCTGTCTCTGCCTCTGTCTCTGCCTCTGTCTCTGCCTCTGTCTCTGCCTCTGTCTCTGCCTCTGTCTCTGTCTCTACCTCTGTCTCTGTCTCTGCCTCTGTCTCTGCCTCGGTTTCTGGATATATCTTTGGTTCTGTCCCTGGACCGAAAAAATTTTCATAATCGATCAAGTTGAAAGAAGGTCTTTTTTTGTAATGCCCATAAGCCAACGTGTGAATCCCATCTTCCAAAATGATCCTTTTGTCGTCAGCGGCGCTGAGAGAGGTTTTGTTGATTTCTTCCGTGTAAACGTCGTGTAAACGAGATCGGATGACGTTCATTTTGTTTAACTGTTCTTTTTTGGTTTCGAGGCATTTTTTGTAATCGTCGTGGGTGATGTATTTGTCGACGACATATGTTTTCATCCCTTTGCATTTTTTGTGTTTTTTTTTCTTGTTTTTCATGATGGATTTTGTAAGAGTACAGCTTCGACCGGAGACCGATAAACTCTTCAATCTGTTTTCCTCCAGCTTCGTCTTTGAACATTCCAATGACCTTTTTGTTTAAGCCGACTTTGAACCCAACGCTTTGAATGGCTGGATGGTCTTTTCCAAAATCGCTCGTGTCGAATTTTTTTTCCACATCGTCGGAAATGTCTTTGTAAAAATCGTCTGTTTCGATTTCGTAAACCAGAGAGTCAGTGTCCGTCATCAACAGCTTTGCTTTTCCGGGATATTTTTTTCTGATGTAATCGTAATGGAACTCAAACATCAAAGTCTTGCTCAAATCCAAGATGGACGTCCCCAAATAAACCGGTTTGTTGAAAAACAGTGTTGTTCTTTTCATATGAACGGCGATCAGGTTTTCATCGAAAATCGTGTGACGATCGTAGTTTGGTTTGGAGGCCAATTTCGTGACTTTTTCTCTTTTTGTTACCAGTCTCACGTCCACTCGCTTTTCAATGTTTTCCATTGTTTTTCCAAACACAGAATTGTTCATCAGCTTGAAAAATTCTTTTTCATCTTCAGTGGTGGCTTTTGTTCTCAATTCGGTGTTGATGTCGATGTATGGTTTCATCCAATCCCGTTGTTCAAATTTGATGCCTCTGTGCACCTTTGAAATTTTCATTCCCAATCGTTCATACAGCTTCAGGTTTTCGCAATGGAGGACGTAATTTTTTTTGTCGTTTAAATTTGGAACGAGCTTGTCCACTTTTTCAATTTTCATGCCAACGGATAATCGTTGTGTTCATCGTGAAGGATTTCTGGATAATCCAGATCAACCTCCAAAATGCATGGGATCGATTTCCAATCTGACAATTCATCTTCAGTCATCCATTCAAAACCGTGGGTGGAAAGAGGTTTGCACATTGCCCATCCGTAAAGGTTGTTGGCGTCCAAGTATTGAATAAATTTGGATGGTTGGTTTGGATCGTGTGAGTTGCCCATATATTTGTTGTTTGATTTTCCATGTCGGTTTGAAATCATGCTGATTCCTCCGCGGGTTCCTTTTTGCACCATTAGAAGCATGTCAGGGTCACTCAACAATTCCAATTTTATTTTTGTTTTTTTTAAACAGGCGTCCCAAGCCAACCCGGGAGACGTGTAATACCAGGCTGGGTCGAGCTTGTAATGTTTCATGCAAACGTCCCTGAAATTTTCAAAGACATCCGCCAGAATCAAAACGTCAGACACGTTGTACAAATCGTGATAATCCCTAAACGTTTTGCATTGAAACACATCCCAAACCATTTGAGCATGCGCGTAATTTTCATCGCTTATTTCCTCGTGTTTGAGTTTTGAGAAAAACGCTTCTTTTGGTGGCAATTGCGTTTCGTGAAACTTATCGAATCCATCCATCCAATCGTAAGGGTACACACCTTTTTTTTGAAGCAAATCGAATTTTTCTCCTTCATAATATTTTGCAAGGTTTTTGAACTGCTCTGGCTTTAAATTTTTTGCCAAAGTATCCAAACTGAAGGAAAGGAATTTAATACTGTCGATGAACCTCAATACAATTTTTTTTTTCTTTGGTTTTTCCGTCTTTCCCGGTGTACTCTCCCACTTTGATTTTTTTCGAGAAGCTGATGTACTTTTCCTCGTTGCATGGGATGCAGATTATTTCTCCTCCCAATTTTTTGATGAACAAATGGCTGTCGTAACCAGACAGATTGTGAAAAACGACAGGAATGAAATTTGGGACTTTGTATTTTAAGTTGCATTCGTTGTGCGCGGCTCCTCGATATTTTCCAGTAAAATGACAGTGGTCGCGCACTTTTTCTGTATCGAGAATTTTTTCTTCGCAAATGTGACAAACGGTCGCGGCTTTGAAATTATTTTCATCCTCCTTTGTGAAGACCATATTTTTTCTGTCGATCCTTCCATAAACTTTTTTTATTGCTTTTTCCAAGCTGTCGACAAAAAATTCAGCAATGTCGTCGTCTTCGCTTTCCGACGCGGAAATTGTTGGACCTCTGTTGTAAACGGTTTCGTCAAAACATTTGATGTAAAACAAAAAGGAACTCGGGACGTGTCTTTGAAACTTTTTGGTGCACGACTGGTCTGGGTTTTGTTCGCACGAGTCCATCGGTTTGACAAAACTTTCAAAATCCGCATAAACCACAAATGGGACTCTCATCGACCTTTCAATGTGTTCAAATTTCATGAACGAATTTTTTGGAGGAAGATCGATTCGAACCGCGCTGTTCTCTCTGCAATAGGTTGAGTGCTTTGAAAGATCCTCCTCGCTTTTCATCCCCTGCAGGCAGTTTCTGCAAAAATATTTTTTCCCGTTTTTTTGATGCTTGGGAGGAAATGAGCCGACTTAGATTTTTGATCAGGCAATAATGACTCGTGTTTTCGTCTGAAATGAGCAGCAAATCAATTTCATTTTTCCGTTGCAAAAATTTGGTTATTCGTAATGGTTGGACGGATTTATTTTCGCACATGAAAACGTTGACGCTGATTTCCGGATTGTTTTTTTCAAACTTTTTTATTTGGTCGAGCTTGACCGGAAAATCAATCCCTTCCCAATTCAACGCTTTCGATTTTTCAATCAAGTCTTTGTCGATTCTTTCACCGTGTTTTTCTTTCATGTTCAGTGCCCTTGTGACGCACCACTTGAAGTATTCATTGTCTTCGTTCTCCATGTTGATGATTGCTTTTTTGCTCGCCAAAAAGTCGTCGAGAGGAATGTACGACCTGCCACCGATGGGTCTGTATTCAATAAAATTGATGTCCATTTTCAAGATGGCGGACACGGTGCAATTCGAGCCCATTTTGTTGTACTTGTACATGTTTTCGAGGATCTCATTTTTTGCTTTTTCGTAAAACTCTCCCAAATCCGTCGACTCCAAAATAACTCCGGATTTTGACGAAAAAGGGACAGTTCGAAACACCTCCTCTCCAGTCGTGAGGCTCACACTCGACATTTTGCAAGTCAAAACAACGAACGCCTTTTGATTTTTATTTTCCTGGAAAATTTTTATCGCACCGTCTTTTGCTGAATCCAAAAAGGCAGAAGCATCCTTTTGTTTTCCTTTGACTTCATGCGAAAATTGTTTTGCCACATGTCTCAGCGCGTGATCGGTCAATTGAAAATCAATGAGTGGCTTGAGTGGTTTGTAAACTGTTCCTTGAACAATTGATTTGAGTGCTCTTAATTTGAGAGATTCGATTTTTTTTTTCACTTCGTTCCCCACATTGCTCACTGTTTTCTTCACCGCCTCTGGAACAAAAGGATCAACAAACTCAAGCAAGCTGTTGAAACTGTTGACAACCGCATTTTTCACAGCTGTCGAAAAACTTGAAAAAACTCCAGGAGTCAACACAGGAGTCGAATCTGGAATAGGATCGTCAATTAGGTAATGTGATGGACTTGGAACAGATCTCGTCGCAATGCGACTTTGAACAATCGAAAGAGGTCGTGCCTCAGTCGTGCGTCTCCGAGAAACAGGATGAGGGCCAATGACAGGTCTTGTTGTTTTTATTGCCTCAACGAGCTGTTCCCTTGTCATTTTTGAAAAACCTTTTATCGCTCGGTCTTTTGCCTGACTTTTCAATGTTGCCATTGAGACTTTTTTTTCTTTGACAGTTTTGCTTTCCATTTTTTCTTTGCCATGAAAATTATTTAACTCAAAATCAATTTTTTTGGTTTTTCCATTTTTGCGCGTTTTGTTTTCCATTTTTATTATGTCAAGAAATTTTTTTTCGGTTTTTTCGGTGCCGGTTTTTCAGACTTGTCGGTTCCGGTTTTTTGGACTTGCTGGTTTTTCGCATTTTGTTTTCCATTTTTATTACGCCAAGAAAAAAATTTTTCAAAAATCAATTTTTTTTCAATTCTTTTTTTCCGAGAATTGAAAATTTTTTTTTTTGGACTTTGATTTTTTTTCATTTTTTCGGGCTTGGATTTTTTTTTCTGTTTTCGAGCTTTTCTGAATTTAAAATCTCAATCTTGATCCCATCCTCCACTTTTCCATCTCTGCGCTCCAAATATCTCCAGCCATGACCTGTCATTTTCATCGCTTTGTAAAGGGATCCATACTCAACCAGCTCACCGGTTTCGATGTTGGTCGTTTTCACAGACACAGGTTTTTTTCGAATTGAACCAAGCCTCTCGTATTTTGGATCGATCGGTTTTTTCACATTTTCCGTTGTCGCATTTTCTTTTTTCGGTCAACCCACCGACTTGAATTCTTTTGCACCTTCCAAAAGCAAATCTTTGCTCACAAGATTGTTCTCAACCGCAATCATCAGCAAAGTCAACAAATTGTTTGAGGTTTTTGTGACACCATTTTCTCTCAGCAAATTTTTCAGATAGTTTTTTGTGATCCTCATGTTTTATTTTTAAAAAGAAAAAATTTTTTAAATCAATTTTTTTTGTCAAGAATCTCATGACGGTCTTTTTGATCTAATAAACAGCGCTCATGTTTGTTCCGTCTGAAACAAATTGGATCAATTTGTCGGAAATGATCACTGCGAAAATGACGGTGCTGTCTGGCACTGCCGTTCTGAACTTTAGGTTGACAACCAATTCAGCCGTTTCGGAAACAACTCTTTCCTTTTGCCTGCTGATGTCGACAAAAAACAACGGAAACAAATTTTTATATTCAAGCAGAGACAATCCAGATTGGCAAACAAGCTCGTTTGTGCCATAATATTTTTCGTCAAAAGTGAACGCGTCGGAATGGGCCATGACAATTTTCTTTTCTCCAAAATTCAAGTCGTAATTGTAATTTGGATATTTGATCCCATTGACGGTCACGAAAAAATTGTTAATGTCGCAATGATCGAATACGGTTGGATTTGCGGTTTGACTGGATCCTCTGTTTGTTTGAAGGCCAAACACGATATATCTTGGAACGCTTTTGTCCGTGATTCTTCCAAGGGTCCAGGTGAATTCTGTGAGACCAGCTGGAATGGCTTGTCTTTCGACTTTGTTTGCCTTATATGCCACTAGAACGGAAATTTTCTTTGTCATAAAATTCAAAAACTCGGATTTTTTCAAAACATCAAGCTCAAGCCTTGGCATGAAAAGCCTGAACTTTTTGATGTCGATCGCTCCTGTGCCAACAGTCCCAGCTCTGTAAATGGCGTCGTCGTATTCTTTTTTTGTGAAGGTGATGGTGTGCCTGAATCCATAAACGACTTTGTTGTATGTTTCGCAAAAACCAAAAATGTGTTTTAAAGGGATCCTGAAAGAAAATGCGCCAATGGAGGTGGTGTCTGCAAACAAGTGGTCTCGCCTGACGATGAATCCAGCGTTTCCGGTGGCGTTTGAAGTGTCTTTGTACCACATTTGCTTCAAACCATCAGCAAGCTGAAAACCGAAAGGATATTTCAACAATCCAAGCATGGTTGTTCCCTGACCTGGATACATGACTCTTTCCACTTGCTGTCCTGACAAGTCGTAAGTGATGTCGCTGAACAAATACATGATGGCGTTGTTCACCAGGGCAATCTGGTCTGCTGCTGCATATGCGGTTCCGTCATTTTTTTTCAGAACCCCTTCAACGAGAATGTATGCACCAGATGGAACTGTCAGAACAGACTGGCAATCAATCTCAAAAACGATCGATCCTGAAGAATTTAAATCGAGGTTTGTTGGAAGGTACTCGAAAAAATCAACTTTTTCAATGCCGGTGTCGTACTCGGGCATTTCATCAACTCTTAATCTGTCGGTGTTTATCATTTTTTAAAATGAGAAAAAAAAAATTTAATTCATTTTTTGATTCGTCAAAAAAAAATCACGCAATCAAAAGCCCGCTTCCCATTTTGACGAGATCCTGAATTCTGGTCGCGCTCTTTTTTGTCATTTTTCTTTTTGGACGAATGGACGAACCAAACATTTTTTTGTGCAGCTCTTCCATTGGATTAATATATGTGTATGGATCAACCTTTGCCACTTCGTTTGCAATCATGTTGACCAATTGGTTTGGATTCACTGTCCCTGTCTTGGCGTAAACTTTTTCGATCGCTTTTTTTCCTTTTTCGATGGCAACGTCTTTGGCGGTCAAAATGGCTGAAGTGGCCAATTCTTTTCCTGCAGATTTGGCTGCGGTGATAGCCTCTCTTCCAATTTCGCTTGCCGCTGCCTTTCTCAATAAATGAAGAGACGATCTCGATGCGTTTGAGGCTGCCATTCTCCTCAAAAAATTTTTAAACGTGTCAACGAATCCTCCTCCTCCAACAACGTTCTTTCTCACATATCTTCTGTTGTTCACAATGAGCATTTTAAAAATGAGAAAATATTTTTTTTAATTCGTGTTTCACGACTCGATGTATTTTTGAATCGATCGATATTCCTCTTTGTTGATTTCCCCCTGCCTCAAAAGCTCGTCACAAATGGCCACAGCTTCGTTTCTCGATGCAATGTTTCCAGCATGACCAGCGACGATGCTCAAACCAAGTCGCTGCACAAGAGCATTTGGATCGCTCGGAAGAATGATCACTCCACGACCTTTTGTTCCCCTCGTTTTTGTGTAATTTTTTTCCCAAATTTTTGAAACAATCTTGTCCCACTTTTCACTTCTCGAAGCTTTTGGCACGGTTGGTTTCCCTTCTCTCTCCATCGCATGCGTTTCGACCAGTATTTTTTCATAATTTTCCAAGTCCTCATTTGTCACCTTTGTCATATCAGGTCTGGATCTTGAAATTAGCTCCCAAAAACCAATCGTCCCCTTGTACTTTTCTCCATCAATAATGATGTCGTTTTCATCGATGAAAATTTCTTTGTTTCCAATAAACATTTTTCCTCGTTCTTTTGCGTGGATTCCAAACACTCTGTCTGCAGAAAATTTTTTGGCTGCATATTTTGACAAATATTCCAAAGCAATATTTCCAACATTCATTTTTTCAGAAGGTGTCTCGCTTTCTGGATAAGTCAAAGCCAGTGGAGTGTTGTTCACCTCTTTGTATGCGATGCTCTTTAAATCGTTTTGCACCTTTTCGTTGCTCTCGATCAGAGGCTTGAAAAACTTGGCCAAATCAGTCTGATAATTTGCATCTGAAATGTTCGCGTTGAGGCTCTCATTTTAAAGCTTTTTTCGGTTGGCCATGTATTCTTTGACAATCTCATCTCTCTTTTTCGGGTCTTGTATTTTAAAGAAGGACATTTTTTAAAATACGGAGAAAAAAAACATAAACGAGTTTGCGTTTGCGTTTGTGCTCATTTTCCCTTTTTGAAAATGTTGTTAAACGCTTGAATGGCTTCTTCTCTTCCTTTTTGGATTAACGACTCTTTGGTCAATTCGTCAATGCTGCTTTTTGCATTTGTCCGGATTTCTTCGGTCATGGTCTTAAATTTTTGAAGCTCGCTGAGAACTAATGCATATTCGGAATCGCTCACAAATCCGTCCATGAGTGATTTTGAAATGTGGTCGCTAATCGTGTTCAATTTTGACTCGGAAAGAACTTTTAATTTTTCGAAAAGCTCAAGTTACGTCACCACAAACAAAATCAGTTACTCCCCAGAAAACATCAAAATTGGGTCCAACTCAAACACTTTAAAATCAACCATCAAACTCGGATTGATTTATATGATGGACCTGAACGTTGAAAACAGCATCGCCTCCCTTTTGGGATTCACAAAAAGACAATTGGACTCCAACTCCGAATACGAGTCCGACGACATTGTCAGAATCACAAACGTCAACACGATCAGAATCGTCAACAACGTCATCGGGTCGGCATACATCAACGGCTCACAATTAAATTGCATTTACTCCTTTTATCCCTCGGTCGGTCCTGGCTTTAAAATCATCGAAAGACCCACCCATTTGGTTTACCTCCCTGTCAAAGTCCCTGAAATTTCAACGATGATCACACGCATTGTCGATCAAAACGGAAATTTAATCGATTTTCGCGGCGAGGACATCACGATCCGATATCACATTCGAGAAGTGAAATAAATATTTTTTTCCGGCATTTCAAAAATGAGCAAATATATCAGTGTCAAATTAAACGTGTCACAGGGTCAGATCGAAAAAATAAAAAAATCAATGATGGAAGGAAAGCCCGTGAGCATCCGGATTTCAAGAGAGGATTTCCACGGAAACGACGTTTTGCTTGTGACACAAACACAACACCAAAAAATTTTGGACGCTCTCCATCGAGGAGTTGGAGTCACCATTAAAATGAGCAAGACTCAAGTGGAACACAACGAAAATGTGAAAGGAGGATTTATCGGAGCTCTTTTACCTTTATTGGGAATGCTTGCTGCTCGAGCTGCTCCCGTTGTTGCCACTGGTCTATTGGGTGGAGCAGCCTCTTCTCTTGGGTTCACTGTGATTGATAAAATTTCAGGAAGGGGTGTCGTTTACGTCAAAAAAAATGGACACGGAATGAAAATGGGCACCCACAGAGGAAACGGATTATTTTTAACACCCTGGATCAAAGGAAGCTCAGTCAGAGACGGCCTTTACATCAAAAGCGGAAGAGGTTACGAATCCATCGGATCCGGATTGCTTCTCGGACCAAACTCCCCATTCTCAAGCATCCCTTTTTTAAATTTAATTTTGTGAAAAATTTTTTTCTTGGCCAAATAAAAATGAGAACCTTGCGAAATGACGACGGAAAAATTAGAAGCATTAAATTCATTGAATATTTAAGGAACAAAGGATTAGGTCAGCGCGAAATTGAAATATACAAATCCATTCTCGAAGAAAAACACGAACAAGAACAAAGACAAAAAGAAAAATTTCTTTTTCGCGAACGATTTCAACACCTTTACACCCATTAAATTTTTTTCATTACGCCTTTTGTCACGTCATGAAAAAACCTTTTCCCGACACAAACATTATCACACCCCAAAAATCATCAAAACATTCTCACACCCCTCAATTCTCAAAAAAACTCAAAACGGGCATCAAAAAATTTTCATGCCCTCAATCATCAAAAAAATGCAGAACGGGCATCAAAAATGGTTTTGTCCCAGAACTCCCCTTTTATAGTAGTTATGTGCTGATCCAATTGTGGAATATCTGTGTTGAGCTAATAGGAGATAGATAAATTTATAAATTATTTACAAAAAAGAAATTACTCATCTATAAAACACATTAACTAGTATACTGTGTAAAAAATTCGAAGTGCACACTAAAATGTTTTTTAATGTATTAAAAAACATCTTATTGTGTACTTCAAATTTTTTTTTCACATTTTTAATAACATACAGTATAATGTAGTTATCAAATATATTTTAGCTTTTAGTCTAAAAAACACAACGATTTAGAATTAAGAAAACAAAATATAAATTACCTTTTTTACTCATGATAACTGCCGATGTGCATGTGCAAAAAAATTGAAACACTATAATAATAATGCATCAAATAAGCCACATTACTACACCTTTTCAAGATGTAAGTGAGAACTTGAAAGTTGTTGTTAAGAAATGTAAGATATAATTGAGAAATACAACATGTAATTTAGAACATGGAAGATGTAATTAAGAAACGTAAGATTAATTTAGAAGATGAAAGTTGTAGTTAAGAAACTAAAGATGCAATTTAGAAGATGAAAGTTGTAATTGAGAAAATATAATATATATTTCAAATTACATATTACAATTTCTTATTTACATGTTGGTTTCTCAATTACATTTTAAAGTATTTTAATTACATGTTGTGTTTCTTAATTACATCTTACGTTTCTTAATTACAACTTTCAAGTTCTCAATTACATCTTGAAAAGGTGTAGTAATGTAAAAGGTGTAGTCACCGCAATGAGTTATACTCATTACGGTGTTACGAGTACTTCGGCACTGTAGAAAAAAAATTCCTTCCCCATTGCCAAGCTACGAGAATACTCGTAGTGCTTTTTTTTTGTCAGTTGTATTCAGAAGAAAAAATACTATAGAATTATTTCAGATTAAAAATATTTTATTTATTGAAATGTTGATATCTAGCCTTGGCAATGAGAATGAAACCACGTAAAACAGCCTCGGCAAAAATTAATCATTGTAAACATTATAGGCCGGGTGAATAAAAATGAGCAATTGCTTTTACTCAGTAATTGGTCAGCTTTACGTGAATTAAAAACTTCAGCAGTTTTCCTTATATTTTTATTCAAGTAAAGGTAAGCAATTTACTCAGTAATTGCTCAATTTTACGTGAATAAAAACTTAAGGAAAGTTGTTGAAGTTTCTATTCACGTAAAGCTGACCAATTACTGAGTAAAAGCAATTGCTCATTTTTATTCACCCGGCCTTATGGCTCGTCAAAGAAATTAAGCATAGCTTAAAATAGCTCGGCAGCGAACGTGTTAAAGAATAATAATGATTGTAAATAATCGATTGGCAGTCCAATTGCGAATAATAGCAATGTACACAATGGCATTGTGTAAAGATAATCATTATCATAGTGTATAACATGGTTAAATGATCTTTAAATACTGAGCGATGTATTAAGAATAACGATTATAAATTAAGAATAGGTATTCTTAATGCATCATTGAAAATACTTATATCAGATGTATTATTAACTCATTTTAATGACATAAGTCATGACAATTTATGCAGAGTGTATTTTTAGCTAGTTTTTTAAACATTGTATTAATGGTAATATAATAAAAAATACAACTCGTCGCAAGGAAATATTTACCTTTAGATTTAAACGTGAACAAATTATCATCTACAGCCAAACCCACTGGCATAAACTTTGATAAATATGAAATTTTAATTATTTTAGACATTTTAGTCACAGAATAACAACGAAAAATTAATTGGTGTGATATTTCTTTTTTTCGCTGCGGCCAGTTGTATGTTTTATTAGTCACGCGACATTTAGCGCGTGGCGCGAAATTTATTAGTATGGCGTGACATTTAAACTGTTATACTCTCCGTGACCTTTATAATTGCTTGTAAATTGTAATAAATCGCGCGATTTAGAGCATTTCTTTGTTAGAAGTGGCGTGAAATTTGAACATTTTGATGGGACATTTAAGAATTTGGCGTGACATTTTTTACAGTGTAATATTGAGTGTACTATATTTAGTAACCAATAATTTTAAGTATATATAGTAAATATATATAATACCATTTAATGAATTTTCAATTAACTTTTTTGGATTCCTTTGCCTGTCAGAGGAATTGTGTGGCTGTAAAACATCCATGATTTGTAAATGAGTTTAAACAATAAAGGAACATGTTTAACTATGATCAGTTAGACGATCAATAGCCAACCATGAAGGTAGGAAGGAATAAAGAGATTTGTGATATGAAGCACGACAAAACAATTGTGAATGAGGAGGATGTACGCGTATGGTGTCAATATTGTAATAAACATTTTTTAATTAGCTTTTACAAAGGATCTAACTTTCCAAAAAAAAAAACACACATCTTATTTGCACTGATGATCTAAGACACAAGTAAAGTAGGGTAGGACGGGGCTAGTTGAGCATAGAGGCAAGTTGAGCAACTAAATTATCTCAAAAGCTACGCATCAAATGACAAAACTTCTAATAGATGAAAGATAGGTATGTATAATGGTAATACAATGCGCATCAAATGGTTGTTGGACCGCGGTCAAGTGAGATACACGGGCACTTTTTCGATTTTGGACCAAAAAAGTACAAAGAAGTTTTTTTGCTATTTTTCTCTTAGATTCTTAAAAAAACATTTATCGGGCATCACTTAAGTGTTGATATTTTACTCATTTATTTGACTTTCGATTATACTTAGCCATTTTTCCGTAAGTATTATAGCTCTTTTTATAACCAAACTTTTGCGTAACCTAGTCTAGTCGGCGTAAGTTGAGCAGGTTTGAAAAAAATTAATAAAATGGGTTTATTGGATACGGAGAAACAAATTTCGTTAGGTAAACAGTTTAAGGTCTATACACACTTTTAAATTAATCATTATTAAATACTGTTAACAATTTAAAATATGTCTTAAATCCTTTTTTTTTTTTTTTAAATATGTTAATGTGATTTAAAACTATTAAATTTTTGCTTCTTTTAAAATTATTTTTACTTAAATATTACTAAGCCAATAAAATATATCAAAAGTTCAGAAATAAAAATTAGTCAAAAGTTCAGAAATAAAAATTTGCTTACTAACTTTATTTTTAACTTACCCCACCCCTTGAGCAGCTCGGTAAACTTTAGGGAATATTTTCTCAAACAAATCTAAAAACACTTTTTTTTCTTAAGCAATTTTTAGCAGATAAATTTATCTTTCTAATAGTGAAAAAATTATATAAATCCAACGCACCGTTCAAGAGATCTATTAGATTTAGTAAAAATTGCTCAACCAGCCCCGCCCTACCCTAAAGAAATATGCAATAATTGCAACCAATTATAGCAATGTGAAAATGCAACAAAAAGGCACAAGAAGGCTCACATCTGATCTACTTATCAAAAGGATTCAGTTGAGGAAAACGGTTACAACAATAGGATTTTAAAAGCTAAATTAATAGTCAGCGTTTACTAAAGTATATTCGTGTTACTTATGCACTAAAACTTGTGCTTAACATTACGAAGAAAAAGAAAACTGCTATACTCTTTACTTTTCCGTTCATTTTATTATAAAAAATAAGCATTAATATAAGCTCTTTAAATCTGATGCATGGTTAAATCCTAAAAAACGGTGGTGGGACGGTTTTTAACAAACGTTCAAAAGACGGTTTTTGAGCGTTAATTGGAAACGTTTATTTTAAGAGCTTTTCCCGTTCAAAGGAAACGGCGATGGGACGGTTTTTAATAAACATTCAAAAAGCGGTTTTAGGACGTTTATTGGAAACGTTTATTTTAGGAGCTTTTTCCGTCCAATTGTAATGGTTTAACACTAATTTCAAACGTAACCTAATTAATTTCAATGTGTAAAAGTATTAATTTCAAACGTAACATTAATTACCTAAAGATTTTAGCTTATTTCCTTTCGTAATTAAAACATCGGTTTTAATTACAAAAATCTATAAATGTAATTTAAAAAAGCATAAGTTTATCATTATAATGATAATAGCATTATAAAGGCACTTCATTCAAAACAACACAACAATAACTTAAAATAGATACTAAATGTTATAGAAGTTTGCAACAACTACTATTACAAAAAATGCGTCTTTATTTTTTATCTTTCGCCCTCGGAGCTCTCTTTAAATGGTCTCCAATTCAAAAAAAAAAATCAAAAAGAAAAGCTTGATATAAAGATAAAGAACTGCAAGAAAAATCAGAAAACGGAGGTGAAAAACATTTCAGTGTCACAGTTTCAATGATGAACTAAATTGGCAAAAATACTTAAACGAAAGCGAAATAAGATTTCAACTCGTTTATTTGACGTCTTTTATTGACCAAACTTTTTCGTTTCAAACTTATCCTTTCAAGACGCTTTTTGAACGTTTACGAAACGTTCTTATTTTCCTTGGACGATAAAACCTAAAAAAAACGTCCAAATAACGTTTAAAAAACGCTATGTGTTTACTGGGAATCTACGTCCTCCAAACCAACAATTAAATCGAAGAATCCTTTTTCTTATTTTTTTGATGACCTGGATGACGACGAGTATAGTAGAATAGAAAAACTCGCGTTGAGTTTTTCTTTTCAGTTTTTTTATCAAGTTAGCAAAGGTGTTGAGCGAAATTGCAAAATTTACTATTATCAAAAATTGATGTTACTATTACTTCCCATAGTAGAAATTCATCTTTCATCATAAACACTTTTCAAATAAAAACAAGTTTTCACTTCAGGTCTGCAGTTAGAAAAAAAAAATAGCTCTGAACACAAAATTTCCTAATTTGATTGCTGAAATGTAAATATAAAACTTGCTTTAATGTGATGAATTCACTAGCTTTGGAGCTTCAAATATTTATTCCATTTTTATGTAACTCATAAAGAAACAACGCTGTATTCATCTAAAAAATCATCTTAAATCTTGAGTGTAGCTTCAACGATGGTTTTTCTAAAAAACCTACACATTTATAACGTGCAGTCAAATACACATGGTTATTATACTTGACATTGTCGTTAAATCTTTCTCAAAAAAAAAAAAAAAAACAAAGCAAAAAATTTCTACCACGCTTACTTCAAAAAATAGAACCATTGTTTGAAAGAACTCAAAAAAAAAGTTCTAAGACCAGAAATATCTGTAAAAGTTATTGACGGGACTGATCTCATGTTTTGAAAGACGCCTAGCAGGGCATACATCTTTTAAATTATTGATTCATAACTGTCTTACAAGACGAGCAATTAAAAAGAGAAGAGGAAAGAAAAACAAAAAATTTCATGAAGTATTAAAGAAATTCATGGAAAAAGATATGATTTAATTCAATTTAAACTGAATAAACTTTGAAAGCTATCGACGACAAAAAACCAGCAACATGAAAAGTTTATCAAAATGATTCCATTTTTTGCTAGAATTTTCTGACAAAAAGCGAAATAAGTCATCACGAAAAACAATGGAAACATTCGAAAATACAAGCAATGTGTCTCGTTCTTGTCATCAAAAATGTTCATTTATTCAAGAGCTTCTGACGATAAACGGCGGAGAGATACCATTGAAGATGCTGAAGCTTCTTTTGCCGCTAACGATATAAGATGTAACTCGTCTACTAAAGTTTCATATCGAAAACAAGCGCGTATATCAGGTACATTGGTTTTTGTCATATCGTTACCATTATGGCCACCAACCAAATAATTATCGCCTGACCAATGTTGCTTCACCTAGCTAAAGCAAAATCAGCATTAAAAAATAAGAATAGCAATTTACTTTCCACCAAAATAATTAAAAAAAATACAGAAAACAAAAGTTATTTGTAGCGAAAACTATAGACAATTATATGCTTTACGAGCAAACCTTTATTTAATTCAAGGTTATTTTAAGTGCTAGAAAAAATAGTAGTAAACATATTACCGTATATTGTTCGTGGCAATTAAAAATGATGTGTGTTAGCAACTTAAAATTTACTTTTAAAATGCACAATGCAAAGCATTGCATAAAGGAAATGATCAGAAACCTCTGTAAAAACTCTATAGTTTTCACAGAGGTTTTTACAGAGGTCAGAGAAATAAATATCCGAACAAAACATTTTATTGTGACAAATAAACTTTGTCTGGTTATTTCAGAAAAACATGTTTTTAATAAATACTCTTATAATTATTCTAAAGGCAAATTTAATCACGAATTTATATAGCAAAAAATTAATCAACGGTAATTAACTTGCGTTGCTAAAATTTAACGATTCCCGAAGGAGTATTAAAACTTCAACGAAAAGGCAATAATTGGTTTCAATCTAATAAGATTTTTGTTATGGGCTGGGTGGTTATCATCAAATCTGTATCAGAGAGAAAACTTATGAACTGTTATTGGAAAACCCAATAAAACAACTGAACTGTGTGAGGTTGTGGATTCAGCATGGTATTCTATACAATCTGAAAGGTATGCACATTTCTATACTCAATGCAGAGTTGTTTTATAGCTTTTAATTAAAGTAAAAGATCCTGCAATAAATAGCAAAATGTTCTTTTTTTCCTAACCTCAGTTTTTTTGATATTATCATTATGTTAATATTTTATTAGAAAATTTTGATGAATACTTTTCATCTAATAATCAATATTCATGAGTTTGAGAAAGTCATATGTAGACGGTCAAAATGTTTTACTAAACCTGGAATATTGAACTACTCTATGTCTCAGGCTAAATCTTAAAACATTAAATACAAAATCTTTGTACT